>NC_087203.1:85727999-85810499 GCF_015104395.2 Macrobrachium nipponense | reverse complement strand
CCTATCTATTTGGTAATGTATATCTATGGTTGTGATATGACATTTTTTATCACTTCATTTCGTTCACGTCAATTTTGCTATATGGAAAATAGTTTTACACAATAACGTTCTAAAGATATCAGTGACTGTTTTTAACGTCATTACATATGATTTCTTTCGTCTTTGAAAAGAAAAATCGATAAATAAGGCATGAATCGTGCGTCAGGCAAGTGAACGAAAAATTATGAAACTCTGCCACGAGTTTTTTATGCCGACAGTACATACTGGTAAGTAGACTCTGTCTCCAGAGAAGGCTACCATATAAAGGGCGCATTTTAGCATTTTGTCTTTTACTTAACAATTATGTACTACATACTAGTGTATTGAGACTGATTTGTTACGCCTGAAGAATAATTAGCATTTCCAAACTCTTCTATTGTCTTCAGAAAACTAAGTAATTTAGCATACAGTCATGTCAGTGATTTGCTAATGACTTCAGGTGATTGATGAATAGTGTATGAATAATGAAACCTAAACGTTGAATATTGAAATAAAGTGCACAGATAATGATTTTGAAGGCATTAGCATTGAAGACAAAGAAAAAAAGTTACTGTGCTAGAAATATTTTGGTATAGCACAAAAATATTTTGGTATAGCACAATTTCATTGCAAGTTTTGTTATTAGTTTTAAGTGTACTTTGTTCAACAGCATATTCTTATCTTTTACAGATGTATGCTGTGGAACCTTGTAAAAGGTATGCCAGGTTTTTGAAGCTGTTTATTCCTTTTTATCTTACTAACTTCAACACAACTGGTTTAACATTCACACATCCTGCTCCGCTTGTGGTAATTATGAAATACTCCCCCATAAACTACTTTCATTCTTATGTGGACACCGACGAAATAATAATGCAGTGCATAAAAAGGTTTTGCCTAGATGTAAAGGAAATTCACTTTGAAAGCCGAATGTCCGATCCATGTAGGGTATCAGAGGAAACCATGTTTAATATGTTCTTTGGAAATCATGACAGGATGTTTGTGTTAGGGAAGATTGGTGAACCTGACAACATTGCCATGAGCTTTCAGCATTTAAGGAAATTAAGATTGAGCTTCCCCAGCATAAAGTATGATGAATTAATCTTTTGTTTGAAGTACTTTTACTCACATGTTGAGCTTGAATTTGCCAAAAGTATTAATTATCCTTCGAAGAGTCTCACTTTACTTAAAGATTGCCTTGATCTTCCTCCATATCTTAGTGGGAAAGAGGAAAATGTGTGGAGTACTGTTGAATTTGAAGTCCAAACAGACGTATTTAGGATTGATGAGAAAGACATTGAATTTGAAAGTCTCTTCCCCAAAATAAGAAACATTCATTTCATTTATTTCATGAATGTCCTTACCCCTAATCATAAATCACAGTTTCAGGACATGTTAAGACTATGTCATTGCAGACATGTTGCCCTTAGGTTGCCAATCATAGATCAATTAGTCAAAGGCAAAGTTTATTGGACAGAATTATTTGAAGGTGTGGGGAGCTCATTAAGTGAAGTTCATATAGATATGAAGGCAAAGTTGCATGTGAAGGAACTAAGTCAAGTACTAAATGGGTGCCCTAATTTAGAAACACTTTCTGTAAGTGTTGCAGACTTTATCCCAGTAGATCAGTCAGAGCAGTTAGAGCTTGGCAAAATGAAAAGGTTGAAGTATCTCAGTTTAGGTGCCTCCGATTGGGAGATTTTCGATTATGTCACTTCAGAGCCTGTTATTAGCTTGATCATTGACAAGACTGAAGGTTTAGAGGTCTTGGAACTAGATGGAATTAACAGTAGTATATTTGATGCTCTGGTTGCAAATGGTTCTTTAGAAAAAGTAAGTGTAGTGATTATGTCTCCTTCATCTCCTTTAGAGGCTTTTAGGGAGTCAGTGAAGAGTTTAAGTAAATATTTAATTTTGAAGTTCTACTATATTCATGGTGAAGACTATAGCAATTTCAAACATAGTTTTATTAGGAGTAGAATAAGAATTGAATATTGTGAAGGAAGACAGATAGGGTTACAGAATCCATACTGTGAACGCAAGTAAAATACAGTAACTGTAAGCCTGTCTTTTTTTTATTTTAAATTAAAGGTCTTGGAAAGTTTGTTTCTTGGAGAGTTTTGTTATTTAAATTTTTGTACTTCAATGAACAATTTAAAAATATAAGAATCTGTATTGAAAGATATGAATTATTTGTGATTTATAATAGAGTATTGATTTTGTGATACTCTAGTTTATTATTATCCTGTATAATTCTCAAGTTTTCCAGTCACATTTAAGCAGTTGGGAATAGAACACTGTATGTAATTGAATGTGATAAATTTTAAATTCTTGAGAATCTACTTGATATGCAGCACTAAATTTGTTGCCTTTTACACACACTGAGTCATTAGTAGTCATTTTGCAGAACTACATTTTTATCTATTATTGAAAATCTATTGTAAAAATGGTTTGGGCTCCAATTATATACGTATATATAAAAAACCAGTTTGTTAGGGAAGCACCTAAGTGGCATGGTTGGTATGGTCTTTGCCTGTCACCTCAGTGCCACGAGTTCGATTCTCGATCATTCCACTGAGAGGTCAGAGATGTGTACTTCTGGCGATAGAAGTTCAGTCTTGATGTGGTTTGGAAGTCACATAAAGCCGTCGGTCCCGTTGCTTAATAAACACAGATTCCATGCAACGTAGAAACACCATACAAACAAACAGAGGTTGTTAGGGAAGTCCTATTTCATTCCAATCATAAGCTGCAAGGGGAAAATCAAGGATAAGTGTGATGTACAAGAGTTAAAGATTTTTGTGTCATTGCTTCATATTATTATTAATTATTATTTATTGAATAGTATCTGTATTCAATGTGCAAATATTCACAGTGAACTAACCTAAAAGATCATTACCTTAAAGACAGGGTTTCACAGAATTGTAAGTATTTGCAAAAACCCAAAGAAAATCTAAGGCAGTGGTGTATGGCACTTAAAACATAAACATTATCCATGAAAGCTATGCTAATTTGAATGTCTAACCTTCAACTAGCGGCAAGCATTGGATTTTGGAAATTAACTGTTGAAATGTTAAAAATTAGATGAAATACGTAGTATATGAGTTTAAATTTAAATCTGAAAACAAAGCATTTGTGTAAACCTAAACCTTAAAGCAAAGTATTTGGGTCAACTGTATCAGAGTTAAAATTTACTAAATCAGTGGTCTGATTAAAACCATTTATAAAACTTGGTTACTTAATGATCACCCCATCATGACTGTTCTTGTCAATAGAGACAAGAATTGGGTCATCAGAGTGCAGTAAAACATTATAATGACAAATTCTATTTGATGTTAATTCATCAGCCTGTCCAATTTATTGAACTTTCGTGAAGCTGAAGTTGTTTGATAAAATCTGATTAATCTTTTTTAAGAACCAACCCTTTAAGCCATACCTGCAAAAGGTTACGTTTTAACTCCTTAGTTTGGTTGAACTACATCAGCTTAAGAAATGGTATACGTACTTTGTGGAATAGAGATTCTGACAATAACAGAACAGATATATCCTGCTTTTGGACTGCGTTGTTCATTAAAAAAAATGTTATATTTTTAAGTTTCATCAATCCATATGAATTGGTTATTTAGTGATCAAGAACCTGAATGCTGAGAATGCAACTACTTTGCAATCAAACATCTTATTGATGACAAATTTTCAGTCTACACTGTATATAAAGTATCAGTAACAAATCTTGCAAAGAAATTGTCAAATTTTCAAGATGTATCCGGTTATTAGATTTTTAAAGTTACAGTTTACTGTATTAAACGCTACCTAATTTGTTAGGAATTATAAGAACACCTGTCAGGGTGCAATGACGTTAAAATTTAAAGTAAAAACCTTTTGGTAGATTCCAATGTTCTAACATTAGAACCATACATTGTAAAAGATAACTGAATTGGAGGCGTAATAACTCTCCCAACCCCCCTCCACTTCGACCTTTGGCTTGTGATACAGAAAAGCAAAACAAAAATGAAACTCCGACATCACGCACAAAGCAGGTCTCAAGGAGGAAAAGAAACTTCCGACTGGACCCTACACTTGTGCATTTTGACCATCTTTTTGGATCAGAGAACTGGACAAGATTTCTGATCCTTAAAGCAGAAAATAAAATTCCAAATGCAATTGTTGAAAACAAATTACTGAACCTATGTCCATCCCAAGAAATTGGCTACAGATATACCAAAGCTAATGAGTGGTTACTTGTGAAGTAACCAACAAAAAACAGTCCACTACCTTTTTGAACAAAAGAAATTAATGGCACAAAAGTAACAATGACAAGCTATGAAATGTTGAATTATGTACAAGGTACTGTCATCTTTGGTAACATTGAGGGTGAAAATCTAACGCTAAAGACACTTGTTACTTGACTCCCTTACTAAGGTACTATAATAATATTCAAGACCTACTGTGGGTTTCACAGACAGTGCAAGCACGTTTTTTGGCAATAACTCTGTAACGAACACTCATATTAGTATGAAATTTTGCTATAGTGTATTAAACCCAGTGCCGTAATTTATAAGAGTACCATGAATCACTAATAGTAAAGAATAAAGACACTAGTCCCTGTACCAAGAGGCAAAAACTCGATTAGCCAAAAATGGATACGAACTTAATATAAAAAAGCTCCGCCCACTCTCTCCCTCCATCTCTGCCCCCTCCTTCTTCCTTCCCTCTCCCCCCCCCCCTCTCTCTCTCTGAAAGTTGTTTCAGTTTAAACTTATTTTTTTATCTATCTCCAAGTTGTTTCAGTTTAAACTTATTTTTTTATCTATCTCCCTAGTTATTTACATTGTTGTATATTTCTAGTGATCCACTCGGTTGTTACCTGCCAGTTGACTGATTTGTGAGGACCAGATTAAGACAGGTAGCTGGGATACTGATGATTTATTTAAGGACAAACTGGGTTGACATAGATAGGTGTGGACGGATAAGTAGTACAGACTCGCACTGCGAACAGAAATGACTCTTGAGACAGTAGATTTGGTTTCTTACAGACATACATTTAGATATATTAAGGCATACGAATAATGGAATTGCATGAGTTATACATCGGCAGAAAGGCCGCGGAACGCTCTATCGGATGGAAGTAAGAACAACGCGACTTGATGATTGGATACAATGAAAATAGGGAAAAAGTGTTGTCCTTACAAATAATCTGCCCCAAGACAATGATTATGGAGTAATTATTGGATAACAATCTTGGAGGCAGTGGGCGACCCCGTGTCCTTGTGATACTTGTTGTGGGGCGTCATCAAGTGTAGTGTCCTTCGGTTTTGCTGACTGACAGGATGCCTCCCTTGGCGGTAGTCTGGGGGGTTCCACTGTACGCCGGGGTGACCAAGACTGCGAGAGAGAGAGAGAGCTGCATTGTGTGTGTTGGTGGAATGGGACGGGCCATGGGGATCCACAGGTGCGGCAGCGGCGTAGGTTGGGCTGAGGAAGTCTCCAGCGCGGCAGCAGCGTCCCTCGGGCGTAGTGGAACCACAGGTGAGCAGCAGCATCAGTAGGTTTGGGATTTCGTCTGGGGACTCGCAGGTGCGGCAATGGCGCCGGGGGAAGAACCGAGGAGGCCCACAGGTTCAGCGGGTCGAGAAGATAACTGGCGTCCCCCGGGTGAGGCAAAGGAGGCCACGACTTCGGATGGATGTTTCTGAATCGCTGCCTGAATTTTTGTGTTGGCTGACCAGCACCCAGCTACCCGTCCTCGAAAAATAACGCCAAAACAGGCTGGGAAGCATTGCTGTGATTAGTCCGTTAATGGCATTGGTGTCATCCTCGCAATGGAGTTTTCAGAGACCTAAACTGTGGTGCCGTATTGAGTCCGTTAAAGGTTCTCCGTTAAAGGCTGGGCCTAAACCGCTGTGTCACCAACTCCGGGAGGTCACCAGTTGTGAGGACCAGAGATTAAGACAGGTAGTTGGGATACTGATGATTTTTTTACAGATAAACTGGGTTGACATAGACAGGTGTGGACGAATAAGTAGTACAGACTCGCACCGCGATAGACAGAAATGACTCTACAGACATACTTTTAGGTATATTAAGGCGTACGAATAATGGAATTGCATGTGTTATATATCGGCGGAAAGGCCGCAGAACGCTCTATCGGATGGAAGTAAAAACAACGCTACTTGATGATTGGATACAATGAAAATAGGGAAAAAGCGTTGTCCTTACAGATTTATCTTTATCCGCTCGTCTCTGTGTGTGTGTGTGTGTGTGTGTGTGTGTGTGGTAGTGGTAGCCTACTGTAAATGGTTATTCGAGTGAGAGATATCTGAATGCATGGTGAAGTAGTAGAATGGTAGACACTATGATTGATGGTAAAGCGACTGTTATACGTGTTTGGTTACTTTCTTCACAGCCCTCATTTGGACTCCGAGCATCAGCCATATACTTGTATTACGAAGATGAAGAAGAGATGGCCACCTCGGAACATATCTGTCGGCATGGTTGCAGAAATGCGTTTGTCAGGCAACTCTTCAACTTTTTTAGCAAAGATAAAGTCGTCGCCAATTGCCTTTAGATTGGTTTGAATATGTAGCTGGTTATAGTTACTCTGTGTTACAAATAAAAATTGAGCCTTTCTACCGGACAATCAGAGTTATAGCCTTGATTATACTGATGCATATATTTTTAAGTCGTGAATGTTTATTTTATGAGCGGATTAGTGCATAAATAAATCAGTTGACTGGCAGGTAACAACAGAGTGGATTATTAGAAAAAAAGCATACAAAAGTTTAAATTGAAGTAACTTTCAGAGAGAGGGCAGGTGAGGGAAGGAGATTGGGGGAGGGTATAGGCGGAGCTTTTTTATACTGTTGTGTTCGTATCCATTAGTGGCTAATAAAGTTTTTGCCTCTTGGTACATGGACAAGCGTGTTTATTTTTTTACAATTGGTGATTCATGATACTCTTATAAATTACGACACTGGGTGTAAAGCACTAGGAAAATCTCGAACTGATGCGAGTGTTCGTTACAGAGTTATTGCCAAAAAAAAAAAAAAATGTGCTTGCACTGTCTGTGAAACCCAGAGTAGATGTTTATTCAGTTCCAAGAAGGTGGGATAAGAAGAAACAAATTAAAATTGCAAACGTGACATCTACTGGCTACAGTCTTAAAATTAAAATTCATGGGCAAAGCAAAGAAGTACGCCCATTTATACCGAAACCACTTCAATGCACAATACTCAAAATTTGGCCCTACATACAAAAAGATGTCATAAGACAATATGTGCAATCTGCTTATCTGAAGAGCATACAACAAATCGGAATTGTAGTCCTCCAAAGTGGGCCAAATGTGGGTTGGCTTATCATGCTAGATCTAAAGAGTGCTCATTTTATCAATACAACACGGAACTTACTGTTAATGACTAGAACAGGAATGACAGCTAAAGAAGCTAGACTGGAGTTAAAACCCCTCTTTCACAACTCTTAATTAAAAACCTAAAACTGAATCAACATATCTAGAAACTATCCCACTCCACTTGGAGAGCAAAATGCGACATATGCTAACACTTTGAGACTTCAGTTTTATCTGTAATAGACTACTGCTGTTGTATATTCTTCAGTATCTAAAACAGCACTTAAAAACTCTTGATGCATTGCACCACGGAGGATATACGTGTGTACTAGTGCATTTAGATCATCCCCAATAAATTCCACCCCCCATAAGGGGGCCCTCTTAAGTTGAGACTGCCTTGACGGAGTTACGCATTTCCAACCTAAGGTTGAAACTGCGTAGAGGGCAAGAGGGCTTTCGAACTGGGAGAATTATCTCCTAGTTTAAATCTAAATGTCTCAATTTTTCTCTTACTTGATCATCATCCAATCTCTTACTTTCTCTCGCTCAGTTGCTCCCCCTAGCTGTCCTCCTTCTCTTCACTTAAACCCTCGTGCAGGTTAGGTAGGAGCTGGGTCTCTGAACTTAGGCTTTACCTTGATCCAGATGGCAGGGACTATAGTGGTTTGGTCTGCCGCTCGAATATGTTTGGACCCTGAGGATATTGATGTGATTCTACATCAGTTTTTATTGTGGCGGGACTACATGTGGGGACTTGCCTACGGAATCCGGGAAGGTATAGTCTCCACGGTAGGACTCTCGGCAATTAATCCGGATTGCCCTCTAAAATAACATGAGTGGGGATGATTGCATACTAGCTATGCCCTCGGTCCTATCAAGCGGGTTTTGCTTACACTTGAGCCAATCATGTTATGATAGAGCCATCCCTTCAGGGTAGGGTAGGGAGTGGACATATGGGAGTTGGTCTCTGCTGTGTCTTTGGTGAGGGGGAAGTCTTTGAGTGGAGACCCAGTTTTTCCCATGACTTGCAGTTGGTTTCTCTGTAATTTCAAAAAAAAAAAAAAAAAAAAAAAAAAAATGAAAAATGGAAATTGGACTATGAACTCAGTCCCTGGAAAATGTGACCCCATGACACTAAATTCCCATTTGAACCACCCTGGAAAAGGAAACGAACAAGGACACCCTTTTGGACACTTCAAAACCCAAAATATAGCAAACTATGGAGCCTTTTTACTAAGGCCAAAAAGATTTGTCAAAAGAATAAAATTCCAGCCTAGCCCTTCTCTAAGCTGTTATTTGAATCACTTTTTGAAAAGACAGTTGGGACAAGATTTTTGGCAATTAGAAAGTGAAAAAGAAAAATTTCAAATTGAAAATTAGAAAAGTTACGACAGATACCGACAGAAAAATGAAATTTCGTCAAACACAAACAAATACATGGATAGTGGAAACCACCACTAAAGCCCAATCCGAAAATTATTAAAAATTACGAACATAGATAACACACAAATTAAAAAGTCACCAAGCATAATAAACTTAGTAGTATTTGTGGTACAATAATCTGCCAAATAATGACGGGACGAATTAATTAATAATAATATGTTATAGACTCGCTTAAGAAAAGATACAAAAATATTGAAAAATGTGACACTATGATATCCAAAGTAGGAAAATTCAAAAATAAATATAACAAATAGCTAATGAAATTTGAAGGAAATAACTCCTTTAACTATTAAAAGTATTAGGGCAGGAGCCAACGAAGATAAGAACATATATATCCCCAAACCACCTTAAAAGCAAATCAGGTGTGTAATATGGCCCATTCAAATAAATTGGAAGAACTCCAAGATGTGCATGTTGGTGATCATACAACCCAACAAACAAAAATGGGCTGTGAAAAACACAATTTGCCATAAATTGTGGTCAGAATCACTACTCAAGATCAAAGGAATGCGATATTACTATACAATAAGAATTAAAAAATCTTACAAGAAAGAAAGGAATGCAAAAGAGAAGCTAAGAATAGAACTAAAACTAAAGAGGTTTTTACAGGACCTAAGCAGGAAAACACATATAAAGAGATAGTAAATAAAAGAAGCGCAAAACCAAATTCCCTACAAAATTGCACAGTATAAATATCAAACTGAAAATAACTCGGAATAAAAGGCCAAAATTTAAGCTCGGAAGCTACAGAACAATTAGAAACACAAATTTACATAATAATTACCAAACACCAGAATGCAAGAGACATGATGGATTTGGAGGACAAGCAAAAATACAAGAGCTAAGTCAAAAAAAAAATGACCTACTTGAAACAACCCCACCCAAAACCCTCTTGATTTTGAGACCTGCCTTGACGGAGTTACGCATTCAAACCTATGGTGAAATATGCGTAGAGGGCAAGAGGGCTTTCGAACTGGCGAGGGGGGGGGGGGGTGAATTATCCATAGTTGAATCAATGTCCATTTTCTCGTAACTGAACATCTTCCAATCTCTTAGTTTCTTTCGCTCAGTGCTCCCCCCTAGCTGTCCTCCTCTCTTCACTAAAACCCTCGTGCAGGTTAGGTAGGAGCTGGTTCTCTGAACTTAGGCTTTCACTTGATCCAAATGGGCGGGACTATAGCAGTATTGGTCCGCCGCCGATTATGTTTGGACCCTGAGGATATGATGTGACTCTACATCAATATTTATTGGGGCGGGACTACATGTGGGGCTGCCTAGGAATCGGGGAGGTATAGTCTCCACGGTAGGACTCTCGGCAATTATCGGATTGCCCTCTAAAATAACCATGCGTGGGGTGAGTGCATACTAGCTATGCCTCGGGCCTATCAAGCGGGTTTGCTTACACTTGAGCCAATCTATGTTATGGAGAGCCATCCCTCGGGGTAGGGTAGGGAAGTGGGACATATGGGGAGTTGTGTCTCTGCTGTGTGTCTTTGGTGAGGGGAGTCTTGAGAGGAGACCAGGTTTACCATGGCTTGCAGTTGGCTTTCTCTGTAATTCAAAAAAAAAATAGGAAAATGGAAATTGACTATGGAAAACTCAGTCCCCGGAACATGTGACCCCATGACACTAGTAGATAACCATCTGACCCTGGAAACGAACAAGGCCACCCTTTTGGACACTTCAATCCAAAATATAGCAACCATGGGCCTTTACTAGGCCCAAAAGATTTATCTAGATATATGAAAAATTCCAGCCAGCCCTTCGCTAGCTTATTTTGAATCACTTTTGGAAAGATAGTTGGACAAGATTTTTGACAATAGAAAAGTGAAAAACAAGATTTCAAATTTAAAATTGGAAATTAATTTACTGACCAGATTAACACAGAAAACATGAAATGTCGTCAAACCGCAAACAAATACATGGATAGTCGGAAACAACTACTAAGCCCATCAGAAACTACTTACAAAATTACGCACATAGATAACACAAAAATAAAAAGTCACCAAGCATAATAAACTAATAGTATCTGTGTACAATAATCCTGCCAAATAATGATGACGAACTAATAGATAAAAATATGTTAATGGACTCGCTAAGCAAAGATATACAAACATGAAGATTGTGACATCTATGATATCCAAGTAGGAAAAATTTCAAAAATCAATATACAAATAGCTAAATTGAAATTCTGAAGGAAATGAACTCCCTTTAACTATTAAAGTATTAGGGCAGCGAGGAGAGATAAGACCATATACCCTCAACCACTTACAGTGCAAATCATGTAATAAAATTTGGCCATTCAAATAAAAATTGTAGAGAAGCCTCCAAGATGTGAAGTTGTGAATCATACAACCACCACAACCAAAAATGGGACTGTGGAAAACCCCAATTTGCATAAATGTGGTCAGAATCACCCACTCAAGATCGAAGGAATGCTGCATATTACCATACAATACTGACTAAAAATCTCTGCAAGGAAGGAGAGGAATGTCATAAGAGAAGCCGAGATAGAACTAAAAAGTAAGAGGTTACAGCCCAGACAAGGAAAAACACATATAAAGAGGTAGCAAAAAAAAATGCGCAAAACCAAATTTCTACAATTCTTGCACAGTATAAATCAAACAAAAATACTCATAATATAAAGGCCAACAATTCAAGTCGGAAGCTACAGAACATATAAGCAACAAAAATTTATATAAGATATTACCACACAGAAAATGCAAGAAGACATGATGAATGTGGAGGACAAGCAAAAATACAAGAGCTAAGTCAAAAAGACAAAAAAAGACTACTTGAAAACAACCCCACCCAAATTCAAGAAACAAATTAAAACAATTCAGTAGACCCAAAATCTATATGCGAAAAAATAATACGAGAGACAAAATAGTCAACGAATGCTTGCAAACTAAAAATGAAAAAGAGAAACCCAAATAAAGAAAAAGTATAAAACATCAGATAAAATTGAAAGAAAGTATTGAAAATAGAACCAAGATCAAAAAGCAATTTAATGCACCTTCATAAAAGAACACCTGAGACTCTTTCAGCCAATAAAGAAAAACCATAGCAGAAATACATCACCACCCAAAAGAAGAACAAAGTACAGCAAAATTAGACAACTTCAATATAAATTCAAAGTTCGGGAGAAACAAATAAAGATATAAAACAAACCCAAAACCTTTTAAAAGTCTATTTTACAATGGAATATTAGAGGATACGTATCAAAATAATGAAAAACTTAAAATCATTACTTAGAGCAAGGAGCTGGGTTGCGATACGTGGCTTAGAATGAAAAGTGCTCCCAAAAATCCCTCCTTTGAAGTAACTTAAGGAACAGAACTCGCGGAATTTCTCAGGTACAGAGCTTCTAAAACATTCAAATTCGACTGAATGAGGATTTAGGGATAACCATTCAATCACAGAAGTCCTGGGAAGTAAAACATCTGTAAAGCCTCCATGGCTCTATTCCTGAAGCATTGGTATGCAAGAAACATTAAGAAGAAGGATTTGTACTGAAGAGGAGATTAGGGAAAATTCTTAGAGCCGACGTTACCCATGCCAATTAGGTGAGATTTTATTAGATGGATCAAGTCAGATAGGTGTTGGGTGTGCTGTTATCCTTGGTGATAAGCATATACAGCTAAATTACCTGACTTTGCATCAATATTCACTGCCGAATTAACAGCCGTAGTCTCTGCCCTAGACTTAGTTCTTCAAAGTAGTGACAAATTTGTTAATATATCTGATTCAAAGCACTTTAGAAAGCCTATCAAAAGATTTAATAGCTTTCATCCATTAATCAAAAGCTTCAGGAGTCACTTTTCGTATTATATTGTATGCGTAAAGTCGGTTTCTTTCGTTGGGTTCCTTCTCACGTGGGGGATTCACGAAACGAGACGCAGGACAGGGAAGCAAAAGCTGCAGCGCTCCTCCCAGAAAAAACCTGCAGGAAAGTGCCTCATGCAGAAATAAAAGGTCCTATTAGGTCTTTTGTATTAAGTAAGTGGAAAGAAAGGTGGACTTCTTCCTCTCTTGCCATAACAGGTAAGTACAGAAGTATTAGGAAAAAATATACAGCGTGGCCTCGTCATTCCAGCTGACAGACGAGCAGAGGTTATTTAACGAGGTAAGGATTGGGCACACTTATTTAACCATCAGTTTATTTTATAAGAAGCAAGCCCACCATTGTGTGCTTACTGTGACGAGATACAAACAAGTGGAAGCACATTCTGATGTTTGCCCAAGATATTTTTAACCAAGGGGAAAGATATTCCAGGGTAAATCCCTCTCAAATATCTTGGGGATGAAGCAGACAGTTCTGCTCTCATCTCTTTTAAAGTGTATTAGAAATTGTTAATAATATTTAGATTAATTGTTATAAATCATATACAGATTTTAAGAAATTAAACTATTTTCAATATAATATTACTCATATTAAAATTCATATTTTTAATTATTATTAGTCACGTCTAATTTTATGAATCATTTCTTTCACTAATTCTTCATTCCATTAACCCATAATTCAACGATTTAAACTTCATACGGCGCGAATGGCCTTCTGCCCCAGTTGCCTGGGCTTTACCCTAAATAATCCATTACATACATACATACATACATTAATTAGAGAAATGTAATGCAAATATCATTGCTTACGAGGAAACCTAAAAATAGTAACAATTGTTCTCAATGCTGGCAGTAAGTTCTATAATGTGTGGGAAATCACACAATTTTTAAATGACAACAGCCAGGAGGGAACTGCAAATCATAACGCATTTCTTCAATCATAATGCAACCTGTGAGGATTAACTCAGTAATACAGGCATGTGCAGTTCAAGTATTCTGGAAAAAAAAATAAACAATATGCTCAATATACATGGAACATCTGTAGAAAGTCGCTTAATAGATCATCTTGGAAATAATAAGACCATACAAGTGGAAGATTTAGAAAAATATATTAGAACAATTACCAAGACCTTACCTATTAGTAGGTGACTTCAACGCCACCAAAACATCCCATTGTGGGGAAGGACACATCTGAAGGAGAGGAAACACGTTCCTAGATTTTATTAGATAACAAAAATTGATTATTTTAAATGATGTTCTCCAACAAGATTTGAGTTTATCATAATAACCTCATCTGGCAATAGACATCACTTTATGTTCCCCAGAAATTGCCACAGATTTCAGTTGGAAAGTAAATAATATTTATTTGGGAGTGACCCCACTGGCCAATACAAAATTGAGCTAAAAAAAATTCTAATATAACATATATACCGAAGAGGAAAATGGAGGAAGCAAATTGGATTTATATTAAAGAGAAACCTCGGTGATTAACAAAAAAAATATCTGACTTTACAAACCACATAGACGCTTATGCAACATCTAATAAAAACAAATAGATGATAAGCAAATGAAACTATTCCAGTTACCCAGGCAATACGACTAAAGCAAAGCAGAAAAGATATTCAAGATTAGCCAAAAGGAAATTCAGGAAAAAAATAATTAATAATATAAATTCAAAACTCAAGACCAAAGAAATCTGAAGAAAATAAATTAAACTGCAGGGTAGATAATCGGCCAGAACCATTACCTACATTAAAAGTAGAAAAAAACTATATTTCAAACCCCAAACTAGTAGCAAATGAATTGGGTAAAGGCTTCGCCCCAAAACATATAGTATCTCGAAAACGATCCCTCCTCCCCCCCCTCCAAAAAATTCCAATTAAAATAAAAAAATTATGTCCCAATACCAATAAAATCGAATAATCAAGACTCTATAATCTTCCTTTCACAATGGAAGAACTGGAAAAGGTCTGAAACTTGCAAGTCAACAGCTCCAGGGGAAGACAACATTAGATATGAACTGATAAAAAACTACCAGATGAAAGCAAAAACCTTCTTATTAGGAATTTTAAATTGAATATCGCCCTCTAACAGCATACCTAAAACCTGGAAAGAATCTTAATCATCCCAGGATTAAAAAAAGGAAAGACCAGAGTCACCAAGCAGCTATAGGCAATAGCCCTTACTAGTTGTCCTAAGTAGATATTGAAAAAAAATGCGTGAATAACAGATTAATATGGGTATTAGAAAATAAAACAGCTATTATCAAAACAGGGACAGTTGATTCAGGAAACAATAAAGTACCATAGATCCCCTCTTAATGATACAAGGAGATCAAATGCAATGGTGTAAAAAAACAAACAATCGGAGTATTTTGATTTAGAGAAGGCATATGATACACCTGGAGGGGAGGACTTCCTCTTTTCCTCTAAAAAAATGGATAGAATGGTGGAATCGAGAATTTATATGAATATATTAGGGAATCCTATCTGAAAGATATATAAAAGTCAAAGTGGGGGCAGAATCTCTGAATCATTTATACAGGAGAAGGAATTCCCAAGGCAGTGTTGTGTTTTTTTTCTAAGGGGCATTGTTGATATAGCAATAAATGAGCTAATTGAAATGATCCCACCGGGAGTCCAAGGATCCCTTTTTGTAGATGATCGTCATATATAGTAGTGAGTGAAAAAGCGATGGACATAACCAAAAGATGGCCAAGCAGCCTAAATAGGATACAAAAAATGGGCCGATAACAAGGGTTTAAATTTTCACCGCAAAAAACTAACAGCGGGCAGATTTACAAGATCAAGAAAACAGAATCATTCCTACTTTATTCATAAAAACAATGATATAATTGAATAGATGATGAGATAAAATTCCTTGTGTAATACTTGATAAAAAACTACCATATAAAAGAACATATAGAACAAACTGGCGATAAAAGTAAGAAAATCCTAAATATAATAAAAGTAATTGCGCATAATGACTGGGGTGCTGATAGAACTTCTCTGATAAAAGTATATAAGCTATTTGTTAAGTAACTGATTATGCGGTGTCAGTATATGTGTAGTGCTTCTAAAACCCTATTAACAAAACTGGATGTCATACATACATGGGTATTAGACTATGCACTGGAGCTACAGAACTTCCCCCGTGGAAAGTCTGTATGTAGAAAGCAGGAATAGATCCCATGAAAGTACGAAGAGAAGAAATTGGATTAAAATATATAGCTAAAAAATAAATAACCTTAATGATAATCCAAACTCCAAGTATATGAAGAACATAACAAATAAAGTATGAAAATAAACCAAGAGCCTCTAAAACCATGAGAAAATAGATTAAAACCTGATATGAACATCTAAAATTGGAAACAAGTAGCATATCAAAAATAACCCACTCCGAAAATACCTCGTGGAGACATGTAAATAGAAATCTGTTGGCACAAAAACATTAATAAAAAGTAACCGATGCACATTAAAGAGTGAATTTCTGTAACACAGGAAAAACATAAAAGGGACATTTAGATTTATACAGATGGTTCCAAGTCGAAGGAGGGTGTAGGCTAGCTGTAGTAACAAAAAATATAAAATAAGGGAAAAAATTCCCAAAATATGCTCGATATCCCCTGCAGAGGATAAATGCTATATTAGAGGCTTAAAAAACACCCTTGGTGGGGAAGGCAAACGATCCCTGTGTAATATACACGGATTCTTGCAGTGCTTAGAAGCGCTAAGGGACAATTACACAGTTTCTCATCCCGCACATTGAAGAAAAAGGGAGTGGATAGATATATAGTAAAACGGAAATCTATAAATTAAAAACTATGTGGAGTCCCTCCCTGTGGGCATAAAGGGTAATGAAGAGGTGGATATAAAGAAGCCAAAAGGCAAGTAAAAAAAGGAGTCTATCAAACAAAATCCCACAACCTTACAATACATTAAAAAAACAATAAATACTACTGCAATCAAAATGGGGAAAAAGGAATGGCTAGAATTGAATCATAAATTAAAGCATTATTAAACCATCTGTAAAACATGGAATAGCAACAATGCTCAAAGAAGGGGAAGTGTCCATATTAACAAGATTAAGAATAGGACACACATACTAACACACAAATACTTTGATGTTGCAAGCGCAGGAGGAAAGACAGGGCCCTTACTGTGACCATTGTCGTACTCTGGTCACAGTCCGTCATCTCTAATGAATGTAATTAAATTCGAAAGAAAACGAAGATACAACACATATATCAAATACACTTGAAGAACTTTGGCGAGAAAAGCCCCGCTTCAAAACATAGTAAATTACCTCAAAGAAATAAACCTGCTTTATATGATTTAAACACGTATATAGTATCATAGTTATACAGCAAGCGCTGAATGGCCTTTGCTGCCCCATGTGCTTGGTGTTACACGAAAATTTTATAAAACAAACCAACCCCACCCAAATCCAAAAAACTAATTAAACAATCATAAGACCCAAATCTACATGAAAAAAATGAATACCGAGAAGACAAAGTCAACGAAAATTGCAAACAAAAAACTTAAAAAAAAACAAAGAGAAAATGAAGAAAGTTTGCAATAGACCCAAGATCAAAAGCCATTAAATTACTTATACCCTCTATTAAAAAGGAAATCTGAGACATTCAGCCAATTGAAAAAAACAATAGCCAGAAATAAATCACCCCACCAAAAGAAGAACAAAGAGTACAGCAAGATTATACAACTTCAATAAAATCAAAGTCAGGAAAACAAATGAGGATATTAAAACAAAACCCAAAACCTCTAAAAATGTCTATTGTACAGTGGAATATAGTGGATACGATATCAAATATATGAAAACTTAAAATCATTAATTTGAGAATGTTATGAAATATCATTTGCCTTACAGGAATCTAAAATAGGTAACAATGTTCTCAATGCTGGCTTAATTATGTGTGTGGAAAATCAACAACATATTTAACTGACAACAGCCAAGGAGGAACTGCAATCATAAGCAATTCTTCAATCAAATGCAACTGTTAGGATTAACTCTGTAATACAGGGAAGGGGACATGGGAAGTTCAAGTATCCTGAAAAAAAAAAACCTATGCTCGATATATATGGAAAAAAACCGTTTTAGAAAGTCGCGTTAATAGATCATCTTGGAATAATAGACCATTACAAGTGGAAGATTTAGAAAGCTATAGAAACAATTACCAAAATCTTACTTAGTTTCCGTTAGTAGGTGGTGACTAAACGCCAAACATCCTAACCCCTCTTGATTTGAGACTGCTTGACGAAGGTATGCATTGTTCAGCTGACGGCTGAAAATGCATAGCGGGCAAGAGGGCTTTCGAAACTGGGAGAAATATTCTCCCAGTTTGAATCCAAAGTCTCAATTTCCTCTTACTTAAATTTGTTTTACTATTCTACTATCTTTAACTCAGTTGCTCAACCTAGCTGTCCCCCCCCTCTTCACTAAAAACTCTTACAGCGGGGCTTTTTGCGCATGGCTATCTCTGTCCAAAATGGCAGGAGACTGTAGGGTTGGTTCGCCTTCGAGTATGTTTGGACCCTGAGGATGTTGATATGATTTCATACATATCCATCGGGGCGGGTTATTGTTTCCAGTGCAAAGGGTGATCACTTCCAAAACACTAGGACTGTGACCTCAGTACAGGTTTGAGCAAGACGTGTTGGCAGTGGCTGATAATGAAAATCTCAGCATCAGTGCAGCAAAGCGTAGTGCGCTAATGGTGGGGCTAACAAGAGTGCCAACTCTAACCTATGCTCTGTGATAAGTGATGAGTTTATAGCAATGAGAGCCACCAGCAATGAATCTAACAGAAGATCTGAAAAACTGTTCTCCTTGCCAATAGGAAAATTAATTCCCCCCCCAGAAACTTGAGTCAGCACGTGTTATGAAGCCCAATACTAAATGTTCTTCCAAAAGCTATGGGACAATTATCTTCTCTAGCGATACAATGTAACTGGTACACATTCAGCCCTAAGCAAAGTTTGGAAATGGCACAAATAATGAATTTCACCAAGAAGCAACAAAGGAGTGGTCCCCAAACTAGAGAGATCTAGCTCGGACCATTATTATCACAGTCATAAGAAACCTTATAAGACCCACAGCTGAATCCACCAGAAGCGTCTAAGAACGCGTCCCGAATAATGAAAGTTTTATTCATAAAAATTTCAAATGGGTACAGTGTTCTGAAGAGAGATCTCGCCAAGGGAAGATTAGTCCGAAAGCCAGATCCAAGTAAAGACATGCGGAATTCTCATCAGTCTTGCCGCCCAAGACTAATAGCAGTTAGTGATGCACATAATCACAGTAAAAAAATCCTTGAGCATCAGGCTCGAATTCAGAAAGCTGTTGTCAGCCAAGAACCCTAATCTTGAAAAGATGAAAAGGGATCAAGAAAAACAATCTCTATTAAGGGGAAATTTCCTCTACACCCTAGGATCAGTACTTCCCCCAAAGAGGGGGAAGTAGACATTACCAACCTTAACATTCAAGTTTGATGTCCTTCAGTGGAACTGTAAGGGTCTCAGAGCCCGGACCAGAAGACTTTAAAGTTTTAATGCATGATTCAATCCAGGGATTGTATGCCTGCAAGGAGACTAGGTTAGGTAGCTCTCATTATAATCCTGGACTTTATTATGCTATTTTTAACTCTTTTTTTTTTTTTTTTTTTTTTTTTTTTTTTTCCCCAATGGTGATCGTGCCCATGGAGGTGCGCAATTATGTTAATAAACCTCTCAGCACTCCACAATACAATTAAATACAACTCTACACGCTGTTGCTGTCTCAGTTCATATTAGACAAAAGGGATAACGGTTTGTTCATTTACCTCTCACCAGACCTTTCTTTTAACATTGGAGATATTCAGTCCTTGATTAACCAACTTCCCACTCCTTTTCTCTTATTAGGAGATTTTTAATGCCCACAACCCCCTTTGGGGAAGTGAGTGTTTAGACAGGCAAAGCGGGAAATAATCGAGGACTGCTTGCCACGAATGATGTCGCCTATATAATAATGGGTCGCAAGACCTTCCACGCATTCATAATAATCTCTCTCCTGTACCTTAGTATTTCCTCAACAAATATCCACCTTGACTTGAACTGGTCTGTTAATGAAGATTTGAATGGAAGTGAATCATTACCGATCATCTGAAATATGTTGTAAATGCTCTATCTGAAACATTACTAGTGGGAAGGTTAGAGGATGCTGACTGGGACAAGTTCAGTAAAGGAGTCAATCTAGATAGGGGATTTGAGGCCCATTTCATTCTCAACCTGGATGCCTATGGACTACTTCATTGAATCCACTCTGAGAGTGCTGAGGGCTTGATTCCAAGACAAAAGGTAAACCTCGTAGACCTGCAGTTCCCTAGGTGAATAAGACGTGTGGTATTCTGAGGGAAAAGTCACTAGGAAGTGCTAACCGACGATACAAAACTAGTGGTCCCTCAGTCTAAAGTAATCTAAAAATCGTGCGTTAGCCAAGCAGCGGCGCTTTTAACAAGAAAGCCAAAAGAGAAAGTTGGCTTTACTATATATGGAATCAAGTCCAAACTCCATGGAGAGTGGTGTGGCGCAAAAATCAGGAAACTAATGGAAAATTTGTGCTTCACATTACCATCATTAAAAGTACAATAACACTGTCTGATCACCAGAGCCCACTGAAAGTGACAACTGAGCTGAAAACACTTGTATAAGTTTCCAGCCCCTGACAATTATTCTTCTACGAATTTCAAAGAATTCGAGCTGAAATGATGAAATTTGAATCTGGAAAAATATAACCATACAACACAAATTTTCCGTAAGAGAATTCGGGTGCCCTTCTCAACTGAATCACAGCTTCCAGGGGTGATTCAGTTTTATATGAAAGAATTAAACACCTCCCAGATGATGCCAATCTTTTTAAAAGTAGCTACGCATAATAAAAAAACAAAATATGGGGAAACTGGATTTTACCAAGGACTGGAAAATATCCATAATTGTTCCCATATAAAAGCCTAAAAAGCGCTTCCCAAGCACCAGCTATAGACCAATAGCTCTTACCAGCTGTGTGTGGAAGCTGATGGAAAAATGATAAACACCAAGATTAGTTTGGCCACCTGGAAACAAAAAGGACTAATTACTCCATTTCAATTTGGTTTTCAGGAAAATCGTTCCACCCTTTGTCCCTTGCTGAGGCTGACCAATGAAATCCAGCAAGGATTGGCCCAAACCCCCCCGATGCCAGACTATCAGCGTATTTTTCGACCTAGAGGAAAGAATATGACAATACTTGGAGAATTGCATCATAAAAACATTGCACAAGTGGGCATATGTGGAGAATGATTTTACATTTGCATATTCCTTTTTATCAGAGAGGGATTTTAAGCTTAGGTGGGCAACACTCTCTTCCCAACGTTTGTGCAGGAGAGGGTGTTCCCCCACAAGGAAGCGTTTTAAGTGTTAACACTTTTTTTCAGTGGCAATAAAAAAGTATAGTCAACAAATTATCATCACCTGTTAAAGCTCACTTTTGTTGATGACCTGGCAATATACTTGCACAGGATCTGATGCCTTGTCAGTAGTACATCAGGCAAAGGTCTGTTAATGTCATTACAAACGAGGGCTGATGAGAATGGTTTTTTAAATTCTCCTCTCTAAAACAGTTTCTGTAAGGATTACTAGGTGCCAGCGTGTGAGAAGAGGTTCCCACCACTCATTTAAAAGGATCTATCGTTCCTTATGAAAATGAAGTGAAATTTTGGGAATGACCATGACCAGGGGAAAAGTGACATGGGCCAGCCACATAAACGACTTGTAAAAAAAAAAGATTAAGTTAAACAATCTTCGAATATTTTACAAGATTGTTTCTGGATTTAGGTTTGGGGAGCGGATAAAAAACCTGCTGAGACTATATTACTAGTTGTGTAGATCCAAGCTAGACTATGGCTGTCCGATTTAGATTTATTCCTCAGCTTGTCAAACCAGCTCGAAGGAACTAGATGTTGTACACAACTATGGCTGAGGAAATGCTCAGAGGCTTTTTAGAACTTCGCCTGTTGAAAGCATATATGTTGATAATAACCAACTTACACTTGATTGAGAAGGCAAGAACTAGATTAAGGTAATGGACTAGAAATAAAAAGTGCTCCCAAAAAATCCCTCCTTCAGTGCTGAGGGAAGCAGATTTCGCGGGTTCTTTTATGGGTATAAGAGCCTTAGACCATTCCAAGTTAGACCTAAATGAAGATGTTAGGTGATAATCATCTTAAATCCCGAAAGTCATGGAAGTAAAACAGTCCTGTGTATCCTCAATGGCTTATTCCAGAGGTATCCGTATGCAAACAAGCATTTAACAACAAAGACTGTTCCGGAGGAAGAGATTAGGGGAAAATACTTGGAGCACGAAACTGTCCATACTAATGTGACAAAAATATATACGATGGATCAAAGTCGAGTAGTGGTGTTGGCTGTGCAGTATCCTTGGTGATACAAGACATATATGGCTAAAATACTGACTTTGCATCCATATTGCACAGCAGACTAACAGCCAAAGTCTCAAGCCCGGGATATAGTTGTTCAAAGTAGCGACACTAATTTTGTCATTTACTCCTGATTCCAAAAGCACTTTAGAAAGCTATTAAAAAAATTTAATAGCTTCCATCCGTTAGTTCAAAAAGTTCAGAATCGCCCTACATTTGTATTATTTGCGTAAATCTGTCTCTTTCTGTTGGGTCCCTTCAATGTGGGGGATTTGCAGATATTGAGAGTGGCAGATAGGGAAGCGAAAGCAGCTAGTGTCTCATCAAAAGCACCAGCCTTTAGTAAAGTGCCTCATACAGATCTAAAGGTCCTTTTTAGGTTCTTATATTTTAAGCAAATGGCAAGAAAGATGGACTTCTCCCCATCTTGCCAATATAGAAAGTACAGAAATATTAGAAATAAATATATTGCCCGTGGCCTTTGTCTTTTCCAGTCTGATAGGCAAAGAAATAGGTTTTAAGCAGACGGAGGATGGGCACACTTATTTGGACCCATCAGTTTATTTTAGAAGGGGGCAGCCTCCCAGAGTGTGCTGCGGTGGCCAAGATGCTAAAGTGCGAGCACATTCTGGTGCTTGCCCAGATATTTAACCAGAGAGGAGAGATATCTAGGGGTAAATCCTTTGTGATATTTTGGGAGATGAAGCAGATATTTCTGCTCTCATCTCCTTTTAATGTATAAATATTTTTAATAACATTTAATTTTTTTTTATTCCATCCACATCATAGATATATATATTTATTTATTAAGCATTTTCTTCATTCATTCTCTAAGTCCTTCATTCTTACACTTATAACTCAGTCATAATGTAATTTATTTAATCTCCAGTACGGCGCTGAATGGCTTCTTTGGCCCAGTGCCTGGCTTTGGCCCTAAAACCGCATACATCAATCAATCCATCAGGCGGAACTACTATGGGGGACTTGCCTGCGGAATCTCGGGGAGGTTATAGTCTCTACGTTAGGGACTATCTGCATTCTTTCCAGGTGCCTCTATTGAACATGAATGGGGATGATTGCATACTAGTTATGCCATCAGTCCATAAGCGGGTTTTGTTACACTTGAGCCATCATGTTATGATGAAACTATCCTTTGGGGTAGTGGTAGGGAGTGGACATATGGGAGTCAGTCTCTGCTGAGGTCTTTGGTGAGAGAGGGGTTGTGCGGGGGGCCGTTTTCTGCCTGATTTGCAGTAGCTTAAATTTGTTTTACTGTATGAAATGCTCGGAAGTTTGGTGAAATTAAAGCCACTTAAAGTATGTGAACTAAAGATTTTGCAGTTTGGAGGGTTTGGATTGAGTTTACACTCATAATGAATGCCATGAATTGCTTTCAAGTTGCTTCAACTAAGGAAAACTTTAAAATGGATATTAAATTCATAAAATACCCAGAATATTGAAGCTGATTTCCTTTTATACAGCGAGAGTCAGTCAGGACAATACAGATGGGGAAAAAAGTAAGGTCGAGGACATCTTTACCTGCCAGGTGGCTAATTGTTGCAACAAAAATCCAGAAATTTGCACTCTTTTACACTTCACGGGAAAAATCTTTTGAGGAACATTTGGCAGGGAACAATGACAACCTCTGATATTACTAGCAGTTGGAAAGAATGTTTTTGGTTCCATGCAAAGTTCTTATACACCAAGGCTCACATGATCTCTAAGCTGAAAAAATACCGGATATGATAAAAAGAGGTAAACCACACAATAGTGTCTAGTATGCCAAGGAAACGTGAGTGGGATTCGTCAAGGACCATATGAACTGCCTGACGAGGAATGGCTGGAAATGTCGTGAGGATAAAGGTGGAAGATTTTTCAACGGTTCCAAGATCAAGAATGATTATTTTCACTTTAATTAATGTGCAAGTTTCATGATTATGTTTATGGTACAAGGAGAAATTTCGTGGGTAGACCTTTTAAGCATAGAACCACTCCAATGTTTCATATGTTTTGGATATTGTCCCCCACCCCTCGGCAAAGGGTATGTACTAGAAAAACCAGTTATGTGCTGACCTGACTCCTTACAAAAGCCATTGAAGGCGAATGTTCTACCCCAGTATTATGTAAAATTGTAAGGGAAATCATAATGGCAAGGCCAAAGGAATTGTGAGTTCATTTTAAAAAAGAAGGTGTTAGCCCATAGAGAATAGCCTCATGCTGAAACATCTAAGTATTAGCCAGGCAAAAAAAGACTTTGTTCCCAAGACCTCAATATAGTGATGTAGTAAAGAAGGGAAAATTTCTAAACATAAAAAGATCAATCTAAGAATACCAAATTTCAAAGTCAAAGCTTCAGCTATACCACTTCTGAGCTTCGATACGTACATCAGCATCTCCGCCTTCATCCAAGAAAGGACCTTTGTCCCCCTCCTGATGGGGCCTCCTCTGGGCTTCTGATATGAAAGAAGCCTCCAAAGGCAGCGTCGCTATGGCTGATGATGGGTATGATCCCAGATGGACACCCTTGGTTCAGTGCACCTAATAAGGCTCAGTGTGCACGCCGCTGCAGAGACAGTGCCTCCTTAGAAATAACGAGACCCCGTTACTCCTTCATCATCTTCCACCTATATACCCCACACCATAGTAGGGTTCCCAAGAAAGGAAATAGCAGGTCTTTTGATGTGGTATGTGGACTCTGCAATTCCTCTATAAACAAAGGACCAAAAGACCAACCTTTCCAGACCAGCCCCCCCCTCCCCCCCAAAAAAAAAAAAAAAAAAAAAGAATCTAATAGTAAATAATGGTTCTATGTCAGTGGAACATACGAGGGTTTCCATCTCAAACACGCAGAAAAGGTCAGGGTCAATTTCAAGGCGCATAATTTTAGCTGCCCTTTGTTGGCCAAGAGACCAAACTAGGTAATGTTATTCTAAACTGCTGGACAGTTAACTTTATTTTTCACAGATCTCACCACCTGTAGGATGAACGTGCTCCTGGGTGGTACATGTATTATTGTGGCCCAAGTCATTACCACAAAAACGTTAATTCAACTTAGACTCGACTTACTGCACGCTTGTGCAACACAGATTTTCATCAACAAAGGCAGTCATCTGTGCTCTCTTATCTAGAACCTGGCCTAGAAACTCGCATTGGTTGTCGAGAGAGCTGGATAATCCAAGACAATTTAGAGGTTGAAGATTTTGCAATCACGTTTAGAACAACTACCTCATCCTTTCATTACTTGATGGGGGGATTTCAATGCAAAAACATCTTTGTGGGGGAAAGGTATGGTGTGATATCGTGGTCTTTATAATTTGAAAGATTAATAGACGGCAATGATGTAGTTTTTAATGAACGACGGTTCTCCCTACAAGGTTTGATGTACTAGCCCATAAAGCTCTAAGTCAGCAATTGATCTTACAAGATTGTTCGTCGGCATTTACGATTAGACTAAAGTGGTCAGTGGATGAAATCTCTATCGGGTGAGCGACCCACTTATCCCATCATCGTTATAGTATGTACAAAATACAACCCTCCCCATCTTTACCAAATGGAAGATAAAGGCGAGCAGATTGGCAGCTGTATCGAGCAAATTACCAAAGTCAATCGTAAAGGCCATATGAATTTCCACTTGCCCCTCGGCTTGCCTACGAAATCTCGCTAGATTAATTGGAAGTTGTTTACATAATAAACACTATGGGAATGTTAGTCCATATATATAAAAGACTAAAACTAAAGAGGCAATCCAGATTGATTGCATGAAATGTGACAGACGACTAGAGATGCTAAAGATGGGGGATCTATACAATAAAAGAGGCCTAAGATAAACATGCCGTCACCTGTAGTCATTCAATTGTTTATAAAATTTAGTCCAAGCTTCATGCTTGAGAAAACCACCAACCTCGACCTATAGCTCAATGCGGCCCTACGTGATTAGTAACTATGTCATCTGATTGTGTGTTCGTAGTAACTAGTCATCTGATTTGTTCATGTTCACTATTGTTACGAGCTCACTATCTGTTCTTCATAACTTGTAACCGAGATGGTTAGAACAGAAGCAGAATAGATGTTAGCTATCGTCAATAGAAGAACCTGTACCTCTTTACCTAAGCTTTCACATGTAGGGGAGAGAATAGAATTAGCCACATCATTGGCCAGAAGAAGAGGATCAAAGAAGCGATCAAGCTATCGTCATTAGAAGCCTGTACAATCATACCTGATCTTCACAATGTAAATTCAGAGAATATAAGTACTTTTTGATTCGTGGTTTCTACTAGATCTCACCTCATCACCGAAGCTCATAATGAGTTTAACAACAGAGTCGTTCATAACCAAGAAGATAAATACCGACTTCGTAAAGTTATCTACAAAACCCAAAAACACTCATTGAATATGGAAGTGCAATGCCAACCGAACTTAGCGTAAGATTTAATCGCAAGTCTAAACATTACCATCAATAGGCGCCTAATTATACAAGGCAACAGCCCCCTAAAAAATGACTGTGAGGGGGAATGATGTTCAATTCCTAAAACCATCAGGGAAACCCCGGTCGTCCACTCGGTACTTGGTGGAATAATAAAATGTGCCTTGAAGTAGGAAAATGCATTAAGAGCCAGTTACAAGCGATATCGAAGGCGTCTCTGTCTTGGTTAATAGAATAATATACAAGAAAAACTTCGCCAAACAAAAGCAAGTTTTTTAAAGAAGCAAGGAGGGAAGTCCTTGTTAGAGACATCTCAGAATTAAAGTATAACTCGCCACTTTCTCTGGTTTGGGACCTAGAATCCGTAAAGTACTAGGTGAAATTTTTCCCCTTCTCCTTTACCTATTTTGAAAATCAACTTGGTAGGTTATACGGATCGCAAGAAAGGTGGCAGAGACGGCCTTTGCTCGGCACTTTTCAAGCATTTCAAGCCCCAGCACTACCCCCGAATTCGCAACTATTAGAAACAGTGACTATAGTTAATCCGCCTGTTTGTCAAATTCCTGAGTGGCATATAACCTTCCCATATAGTGTGTCGAATTCGAATTATGCCTTATCTTTGTCCTTCCAAACATCACCCTGTGAGAAGGACGTTATATTATTTATGCAAAGATGTTTCTCACTTACCTCTGGAAGTCAAAAAAATTCTTTGCTCGATGTTTTAAAAACGAATTATGAGGGCTCAGGGACTTCATAACAAAGGTTGTGGGAAAAACTCTGTTTATAGTTCCTTTATTGAAACACGGAAAGGACCCGAGGTCATGTGATCAGACTTAGAGAACGCTAAAGATGACGTATACAATAAAAGGTCTAGGCTAGAAAAGCATGGCCGTCACCGGTCGTCATTCTGAATTGGTCAAAACTTTAGTCCAAGCTTCCTGCGTGGAGCAAACACCGTGACCTACAGCTCAAGCGGCCTACTTGATTAGTAACTACGTCATGGATTGTGTGTTCGTTATGTAAAACTATGTCATCTGATTTGTATGTAATTATGTTTCGCAGCCTTACTATCTTGTTCCTTCATAAATTGTAAACCCGAAGATGGTAGACAGAGCAGAATAGAGTTAGCTATCGTCATTAGAAGACCTGTACCTCTTTACCTAAGCTTTATTATGTAAGAGAGAATAGAATTAGCCATCATCATGGCAGAAAGAGAATGGATCAGCTATTGTTCAATTAGAAGACTTGTCTACAATCATACCTGATCTTCACCATGTAAATTCAGAGGAATTATAAGTATTTTTGTTGTACTTCGTGGTTTCTTACTAGATCCTCACCTCATCACCGGAATCCAGCACGAGGTATAGTTTTAACACATTAAGTCTCATACACCAAGGAAGATAATACCGACTTCGTAAGGTGATCTACAAACCCCAAGACACTCCATTGAAATGATTATGTGCACAACAAACCGACCCTTTTAGCGTCAAGATTAATCTGCAAGTTAACATTCCTCATAGGGCGCCTTATTATTACAAGGCAACAGCCCTACAAGTGGTGGCCAGCCGTCACGAAGAATCTACAACTTCTCCAAAGTAAAACCAGAAGAAATAATAAATCATGCAGTCAACGACGACGGAAAGCTTAAGAGATTCTTCAGCAAAACTATAGTATCATCGTAGTGAATAACTTCAAGAAACAAAACTGACATGTCCTTTTTCCTACGGCAACGCAAGCTTCGCTTTCCTCCCCTCACCTCACCCCCCCCCCCCCACCACCTTCACACACCCCCTGCCCTCATTTTTTCTTCTTGGTTTTTTTTATTAGTCTTTTTTTTCTTTTTTCTTTTTATTTTTTTTTTTTTTTTTCTTCTTTTTTTTAGATTAGTTCTTCTCTTATTTTTTTCCTTTTTTTTTTTTTTTTTCTTTGTTTTTTCTTTTTTTTTTTTAGAATCATTCAAAAAAACATCGTTTAGTGAAGCGTTTCCGTGCACTTCAAGAAAAACAAAAGCCGAACGCATCTACAGCATCGGATCTACAAGGGCTCGTCAATCATCCAAAACATCGCGCACGGGGGGAAACTCAAGACCAAAAAACCGGGTCATCCGCTAAATAGAGAGAGGAGGGACCAAAGGCAGTGTGTCGTTATCGGATTGAGTCACCGTAACTTCCCACAAAAGCAAGGCTAAGTACAAATTTGTTAGTCAATTTTGGTAGAACTTTGAGTGTTTCCTGTGCAGGGTCGAAATTTCGTTATTCCTGTGGCTGAAGTACGAGACATTCTAATTTTATTTTTCTACAGAAGAAATTATCTACATCATTGAGATACGCGTACTGCGAGTTTTTATCTTTGAGTGTCTGTTTCCAGACGTTCTACTGAAATATCATAATCACACTATACTACGTTAATGGTATCATTTTGGAGTGATTTATTAATCCCTTCACGTGACAATATCATATAAACAGTGAATATTGCGGTTAAGCAGGTGGCATTTCTTCTGTTATTTATACAGACGTCATGGATAGGTTGCGTCATTACAGTACCGTACAGTGATTAGAAAAACACACAAAAACAAGTGGAACACCCGTACAAATCTAGAGAAATTAGAGGAACACTATTCGGGTCATGACAATAAATGATCCTTTTGCGAATAGTTCACGTTGATCGCAGTTTTAGCTTGAGTTGTTTGAGTTTATTATAAAATATCGAACTCAATGACCTCAACTTATCCTCTTAAAAAAATATGGCTGGATTGACAAGGGAATAACATGTCTGTAAAAAAACTTTCATCAGGCCTAAATGCGCTGACCAGCGATCCCTCCACTATTTCAAATTTTAGCAAAGATAAGAATGAAGTAAAACAACCAGCAAGTACAAACATTTAAATTGACAGGCAAGTAGAGATAACTGGTTCTTAATAGTAAATATGCCTCAAAATCCTAATAGTTCGTCAATTATACGTTTATTTGTTTTATACGTAAACTTAGCAGCGGATACATAATGCTAAAAACATACAATACCGTGTCGATTGGTAATAAAGAGAAATAGGTAAACAGTAGCCCTTTCAGAAACAAACCAAATAGGCTTAAGCACTTAGGGTAGTGTGTCATCCAGTCAAGCGTGTGAAGGTCTAGTAAATTGTTGTAAGTCTCCTTGCCGAGTTTTTTCAAAGCAAAGCAAATTCCACACCATACTATTTTGCGACTTCGCTGAGTGGGGAAAAAGCGATGGTCTGGATCATACACATGCAATATATTGCTTGAATTTAAAAAGGATTTTTCCTCTGAATTACAGACTGTATAAAGAATCAGAGCACGTTCTCGTTTTTTTAATACATAAGTTATTATAAGTAGTGTGATTAAGACCGACTGTACGCGCCGTAAATTAGAATACTTGTTTATTCCTTTAGTACACGTAATATCCTGTATTTAACGGACTCACCGTCTGTTTGTTCGAACTTCCCTAATGAGAAGTCCGGATAAGCGAGCGGCTTACAGATACCTCTATAGTTATAAAAAACATTGATCTGTATCTAGTGTAATTGTAAGATCCATCTAGGGGTATACAAAATATTATCTTACATCCTGCAAAATAAGGCGTGTTTATCAAAGGAAAATCCTATAAACCTTCAAACATATAAAATCGTTTGAACAAAAAATGAGACAGTTAATCAAATAATAACTTATATAAAGGAACTATACATTTGCCTCATATAAACGTAACATTGTTCAATGACCCAACAGAAATTCTCCACAACCGCGAGTTGCAGTTTGCACGCAAAATCTCGAGAAGCATGCACCCTCGAATGTCTTAGTGCGTGTAAAAAGACTTTGCTGGGAAATGAAATTTTAATCCTTCCCGACACTCTGAAATATAACGATTTCCACGAACAAAGCCCTATACACAGTTGACTCGCAGCAACAAGTTAGATCTAGTGATCCACAAACGTATACACATCGTGGATACGGAAGTTATAAATATCGCTTTTTTTTTTATTGTTTGCTAATTTTTTAATCACGCCCAATCAGTCATAGATGAATCTCTTATACTCTATCTAAAGTAATATCCGTAAAGTCATTCAAGCAGAGGCGATTCAGCAAAATTTTTTTTTATCTTTTATCTGAATACCAGGAAGTTTCTCCACTAGCGAGTGATCTCTGGGGAAAACGGATGTAATTTAACACAAAATACGGTCTAAGGACAAACATAAAGCTATATACGTACCTTCGTGTAGAACCCCAATGAAATTTCAAAATAGAGATAAATGACTTAGTTGAAAAATGTTAGTAACAGGAGTCCTTAGGAAATCAAATAAGCCCATATAATTTTTCCCTCAAACGTCATGCCATAAAAGATCGGGACTTGGCGTATCTGCGTAGATTTCTGTCGCTTAAACAAGGAAACGACTCCCGATAGTTTCCAGTGCCATGTAACCGATGACATCATCTTATCTCTGTTAGGTTAGAATAAATTTTTTTCAACCAACTTCGACTTACTTAAAAGCTTTTAACCAGATACCATTACCTAAGTGATTGTACCTCATACACCGTTTCAGCACACTCAGGGGACATTATCAATTTTTACGTATGCCTCCGGCTTACGTTTGCGCCCCAATACAAATTAGTGTTTGGAGACTTTAGGGGATACCCTACATGGTTATATGGTGGTCTTATAATTTTTCTAATACCTTAGAAGTACATTCACATAAACCAGAGCTAGTGCTACAGAGACAAAGACAATAATCTCAGATAAAATATCTAAATGTGAGTTTTTAAAAACCGAACATGTTTATCTAGGTTTTATGTGTCTAGTCAAGGTCTTAAAGTAGTCCATGGTAAGGTGTCGGCTATTCATAACTTCCGGTACCTATTAACATAAAAAGGGGGATACAGCACTTTTGCGCTGTAGTGGGTATTACAATCGTATGCAAATATGTAACTCTTCAATCATAGCAGCTCCTTTAACAGATCTTACGAAGAAGATCGTAGATTTATTATGGTCTAAAAAGCATCAACAGGCGTTCGATATCTTAAAAGCGGAACAATGCAGCTCACCTAACTTAAAAATCCTGATTTTAAATAAGGAATTTTTTTTTATTGCAACAGACGCCTTCAGACCAAGGGGTAAGAGGGGTATTACTTCAGTAATATGATAAACAGTTCTTCCCTATAGCTTTTTATTCACGTAAACTAAAGCCCTCTGAAAGTAAATATAGAGTAATAGGCAAGGAAGGGCTAGGTATCTTTAACTCACTAGTACATTTTAAGTTCATAATCTATGGCTATCCTGATAAAGTCCTTACTGAACATGAGTCATTTACCGAGTTTTTCAAAGGCTTTAATCACAGTCCAAAAGGAACTCGGTGACAAATGATCATTCAGGTCTTTGGAGCCAAGGTAAGATATCTACCTGGGAAAGCAATTATCATAGCTGACGCATTATCCCGCAATCCCGCACCATACTGCAAAGAACCATTAATTAGACTAAAAAGATATAAACATCCGTGCCTATTGTTAAAAACCGTATCTAAACAAGAAAATTCCTTAACCCAAGAGATCGCGAGCATTGAATATCTGGGTCGGAGCGCAGAACTGTTACAAACTGAACAAAGCAAGAGTCAGCAGCAATAAGCAAAATAATAAACACTTCGAACGGAAACAGGGTCAGCGGCTAAGCAAAAACAATAAACACTTTCGGCAGAAAACCCTAAAGCAAAAGTATATGTAAAGTATGTGTATCAGAATAATGTAATCAAATGTAATATTATATGTAGGTCCGTGACGAGGAAAACCCGAAGAACACAGCAGATGACTAACGACCAGGTAGTAGTAATAATCTCTTTCATACCAATCGTCATAAACTGGTAGCATTCCGTCATCCAGGGTTCCCTATTATGTCACAGAAAGCTAAATCACTGTTTTACTGGCCTACGATGCATACAGATATAAAAAGCACATAACTAATTGTAACATGTGTCATGAAAACAAGGGATACACTAAGACACCTGTCAATTTAGGGGCCTATCCTGTGCCAAATCAATCCTTGAAAGAATATACGTAGAATTATTAACAGAATTACGAGTCTGACAGAGTGGGAATAAACACTTCTTAGTGTTAATAGTTTCCTTGACACGTTATAGAATAATAGCACTAAAAACAAACACCGCAAGATTGAGTGCATTAGGAATAGTTTATGAGGTCTAATCAGTAAACATGGAATCAACACATAATAATCTGACTCGGGTGGTGTAAATCAATAATAATCTCCTTAACACGTTGTGTGAATTCCTATCCATTAAGAAAATCAATAATATATTTTATCACCCAGTCAATCGGTTTGGTAGAATAAGAGATAAATAAGAAAGTGTCAATGTCTTACGAGTTACAACTCGTGATAGTGGATCCGAACGGATTATAGCGGTTCTCGCGGTTTTTAAATACCTTTATCATTTATATCTGTATCTATAGAATTGATGCCGCAAGTAGCCTTATAACGGTACGCCGCTAGAACACTTTTCCACATGTTCAAGCCAACCATTAATTTATCAAATATATATTAAAAAAAAATATATAAATAAATAAATATAAAAAATAAAATAAATATGGATACAAGTGGAGTCAATATAATACACTCCGTAAGAAGTCGGAAGGGTTACAAATTATAATAAAAAAGGAATCACGATAAAATCAATAAGCAAAACATAACCATAGGTTAATTAAATATCCAAATATATATGCATAAAGATTTGAACTCTAACTTAACGCTTTAGTAATGGCAAATAAGCTAAAAGTTCAAACACATATCAAAACCTACTGACATATTGTCTGTCCCGGTGATTTATATTCGTAGTCAAAAAATAAATAAATAAATAAATAAATAAATAAATAAAATAAAATAAAAGAGATTTTAAAGTCAGGAAGTCTAGAAGTGAAAATGTATCTATGCGAATAATCTTATACAGGGCAAATAGTATATATAAAATTTGTATGGAAACCCTTTTCATTAGTTTGAATAAGGAATATCTAATTTTACATAATTACATTATTTACAGTCATGCAGATTTCCAACATGAAACTAATATATTGTTCAATTTTGGTACTTGTTTTTTTTCAGACATTCTTTTCGTGTGGGTCGACTATTAAAAAACAAAAACAAAAAAATTTTTACTAAGTCATTTCTTTTACAGCAAGTAACGTAACGCTTAAGCTGGTGACGACGTCATCAGTCTAGAAGATGCCTGTCGCGTTTGCCGACTAATCATTGTTCTTTATAACCTCAATAAACCGCTTGCGAAGCAGATTGACTGGAGAAAGGAATGCTTAGCTCATGAACTTCACATGTGGTTCATAGGTCACATGACATACCACATAACCTATTCTTATCCGTGTGTGCAATTCAATTTTAGTTAAGGACTTGCAATCGTTTTAAAATTAATAAACAAAATAAGTAAATAGAATTTCTATAACAACAAAATGAATTAATTTTTTCTGAACCTCATAGACATTTAGAAGTATTAAAGCATTGAATATGAAATATTTACTTGCAACATTAGTCTATCACAATTCCTTAAAAAGTAAAAACACATTCATGGGGCAAAATGTTACATTGTTTTCTTGAAAAAAAAATCCCAAAGTTTATATAGAAATTAGTTACATAGTGGGTTCTTTCGTTGCATCTCTAGCCTATTAATAAAGTTTTTAAAATTAACCTCAGAGGATCGCGCGCGAAAAAATTTTGAATATGAAACTTTTGTTAGGGGCACATAGGATCAGATTTTATCACAACTTAATTTCAGTTAGCATAAAGAAATACAGAATCATGATTAATATTCTCTTTGACTCTTATGTTTCCTGGCAATCTTACAAATAGCTCCATTTTCCACTTCTTTGTCTAGTAACTTACTACCAGTAATATCAAATTTTCTTTGAGATTCGTAATGATATCTATTTATTTTTTATAATTATGGATATTTTTACGAGTCATCATAGACCTGGATAGGTTTCACCATGTTAATGCCATGGAAAAAAGTTTGTACAGCTGACTCTTTTGAATTCCAAAATATCAGCGAATTCATGTGGGTTAAGTCTGGTCTAAATGGCTCTCTCCTCCCCTCCCCTGTATTTGGATGTCGTCTGAATTTACTTTGCCCTTGTGACAAGTATAATTTCACTTGCAGGCTGATTAATGGAACCTGGTTACAGGTATCCTGGCAGTACGAGAGTTTTACACTCGGCAACTTCAAAAAAATCGTTCGTCGCAGCGGACGACTACAGTCAAGTAACAACCGCCTACAATGTGAAAGGAATTTCTTGAACTTCTTCGACCGACACCGTATCCCGTCATTAATCTCGTTTTAATGCGGAACGCTCAGGCGGCTGTCGGAAATCGACTACAAAAGGGGACATACTTCCAACAATTACGACCCGAAGGATATTCAACTCTACTTTGGCTTTGCTGGCGAAGGACTCGTGCTGGGGGTGATTTTATTCATCGCGAACGTATTCGTGTAGCTTAGGATGCAGAGAACCAAGTATTGAGCGCAAAAAATAGAAACGTTGGACCTGCCCAGGGCAAATTTTCCCCTTGTTTTAACCATTTGAAATTGGCCCTTTCATTTGGCTATAGGTGGTTGTCTCGAACTGTGTAATGGACGAAAAGTTGTTCGAACGCTAGTTAAATGTTTAGTAATATAACCTCGGTCATGTATCCTATATATATAAAGTATCATGTATCCTATATATAAATGATCATAAATAACAGAATCGAAATATATTTTTGCGTGTACGCACTAGGAATCTATATATAAATGATCATAAATAACAGAATCGAAATATATCTTTGCGTGTACGCAATAGGAATCTATTTAAAGTGCACATATATTAATCATAATTATATGAATCCATATACATATGTATAAACAAATCAGGTAGCCTATAATCAAATCTGTTACCTTTTATCTAACAATAATCTGCAGTTATTATATGGAGTTAGTATTTTGGATTAATGAATCAGATATATAACAGTTAGCATAAAAATCAACGAATCAATCAGCATAAACATTAATAATTTTATCAATTCATATATGAAATTTTTATCAGTTAAAATATGATTTTTATCATGTTAATCTTCATTCTATGCGATTATCAGAGTACATTAGTATTTTCTGTAGCATATGTATCTTAATGAGATGAAGTGAAAAACTGTATCAGTATATATCACGTGATCACTATTATTTACGAATATCATATGCATGTTATGTCTAATATTTTATTAATTGAATCTGTATTTGTGTACACCATGAATTTTTTTTACTTATAAGTACTTTATATTTTCACATAGTGTCTGTATCACACTCAAATGCAAGTCAAGCTTGAGTAATATTCAGTGGTTGGTTTTGGTAGCTGACCGAGCTAATGTAAGTGTTTACATAATAAAAATATGGAATGTTAGTCCATATATATAAAAGACTAAAACTAAAGAGGTCAATCAGATTGCTTGCAGGAATGTGATCAGACTAGAGATGCTAAAGATGACGTATACAATAAAAGTAGGCTAAGATAACATGCCGTCACCTGCAGTCATTCAATTGTTTATAAACTTTAGTCCAAGCTTCCTGGTTGAGACAACTACCGCGACCTATAGCTCAAGCGGCCTACGTGATTAGTAACTATGTCATCTGATTGTGTGTTCGTATGTAACTATGTCATCTGATTGTATGTTCATATGTTCGAGCTACTATCTGTTCCTTCATAACTTGTAACCGAGATGGTAGACAGAGCAGAATAGAATTAGCTATCATCATTAGAAGACCTGTACCTCTTTACCTAAGCTTTATCATGTAGAGAGAATAGAATTAGCCATCATCATTGGCAGAAGCGATCAAGCTATCGTCATTAGAAGACTTGTACAATCATACCTGATCCTCACCATGTAAATTCAGAGAATATAAGTATTTTTGTACTTCGTGGTTTCTACTAGATCCTCACCTCATCACCGAATCATCATGAGTTTAACACATAGTCGTCATAACCAAGAAGATAATACCGACTTCGTAAGTTATCTACAAACCCCAAAACACTCCATTGAATATGGAAGTGCAATACCAACCGACTTAGCGTAAGATTATCGCAAGTCTAACATTACCTCATAGGGCGCCTTATTATACAAGGCAACAGCCCTAAAATAATGACTGGAGGGGGAATGATGTTAATTCCTAAAACATCAGGGAAACCCCGTCGTCCACTGGTACCTTGGTGGAATAATAAATGTGCCTAGAGTAGGAAAATTGCAAGAGCCAGTTACAAGCGATATCGAAGGCGTCCTGTCTTGGTTAATAGAATAATATACAAGAAAAACTTCGCCAAACAAAAGCAAGTTTTTAAAGAAGCAAGGAGGGAGTCCTTCGTCAGATACATATCAGAATTAAAGTATAACTCGCCACTTTCTCTGGTTTGGGATAGAATCCGTAAATTACTAGGGAAATTTTCCCCTTCTCCTTTACCTATTTTGAAAATCAACTTGGTAGTTATATCGGATGCAAGAAAGGTGGCAGAGGCCTTTGCTCGGCACTTTTCAAGCATTTCAAGCCCCAGTCACTACTCCCCTGAATTTCGCAATATTAGAAACATGACTATAGTTAATCCGCCTGTTTGTTCAAATTCTGAGGCATATAACCTTCCATTTAGTGTTGTCGAATTCGAATATGCCTTATCTTTGTCCTCTCCAACATCACCTGGAGAAGATTATATTATTTATGCAATGATTTCTCACTTACCTCTGGAGTCAAAAAAATTCTTTGTCGATGTTTTAAACGAATTCTGGTGCTCAGGGACTTCATACAAGTTGTGGAAAAACTCTGTTATAGTTCCTTTTTTGAAACCCGGAAAGGACCCTAGTCATCCCAAAAGTTATAGGCCTATTGCTCTTACCAGCTGTGTCTTCAAGATTTACGAACGAATGGTGAATTTTCGTCTGATATGGTTATTAGAAACAAAGAACCTGTTGTCGAAGAGGCAATTTGGCTTCCGCAAGAATAGAAGTACTTTGGATCCCTTATTATGTCTCACACGTGAGATTCAGAATGCTTTTGCAGTCCAAAATCAAACAATTGCCGTGTTCTTTGATTTGGAAAAAGCATTTGATACTACCTGGAGGGCTGGTATTTTAATGCAGCTGGTTGAATGGCGTATTGGTGGCAATATGTTTAATTTTGCCAAAGACTTCCTGTCTGACCCTTACCTTAAAGTTAGAATTGGCTCTACCTTCTCATCAGAGTATCTTCAGGAAGAAGGCATTCCATAAGGGAGTGTGCTTAGTCCAACCTTTTTTAATGTTGCCATTAATGGTTTACTTGAGCATCTCCCTGTTGGAGTAACTGGTCAAGCATTCGCTGATGATATTGTTGTTGTCTGTAGTAGAGCTACTACAGTTGAAGCTTGTGCTAAAATTCAGTTTGCAATTAATGCTGCTACTACCTGGGCTAATAGTATAGGTTTCAAATTTTCTGCAGAAAAAACTAAAGCTATACGTTTTTGCAGAACACGAAGAAGGGAAGAGATTCCAACCTTATTTTTAGAAGATTCTATCTTGCTGTATGAAGATAAAGTCAAATATATAGGAATTATTTTTGACAAAAAATTGACTTTCGCTGAACATATAAATGAGACTGCAGTAAATGTTAAACAGCGGTGCAATATTCTTAAAGTTGTTAGTAACCTGAATTTTGGAGCCGACCCTACTACTTTATTAAGAATTTATCAGGCACTATGCTTGAGTAAGATTGATTATGGATCTCAGGTTTATGGCTCGGCATGTAAGACCTTGTTAGGCAAGCTGGATGTAGTACACAATATGGCATTGCGTATTTGTACAGGTGCTTTTAAAACGTCTGTTGAGAGCCTTTATGTAGACTCTGGTTTTCTTCCTCTCTTCACTCGGAGGGAGGAACAAGGTCTCCGATATTTGTCAAGAGCACTAACCTCTCAATCTAATCCAAATTTTAAGTATATAAAACATCCTGTTGACAGAGCACCAACTAGACCTACATTGCCTAAGCCCCTTGAAGTTAGATTAAACATCAGTGTGAGAGAAGTAGGCCTTATTCCTCCACTGGTTATGGAAACTACATTTTCTAAATTCCCTCCTTGGTGTAGGCCTCCTTTAGATATTTGCCAAATTAGAGACAACAAAAGATCAGTTCAAGTGTTCAGCTTAAAAGTAGCTTCTTGGCCCATGTTTCTGAGCATAGTAACTCGATTGCTGTATATTAAAGATGGATCAAAATCAGCAAATGGAGTTGGATGTTCTGTCATCGTCGGTGAGAGAACAATTAAAAAAAGACTCCCTATTAAATTCTCAATTTTTAATGCAGAGATTTATGCTATTTTTAGCGTTTTGAAATTTATTTTTAGTACAGGTAGCACTGGGGACTCGTATATTATTTATTGTGATTCCCAGAGTTCCCTAGCTGCACTCCAGAAGTTGATGCCATCTAATCAACTCGTCCAAGAGGTGCAGAATTGGCTGGTCCTCCTGCATTCTCGAAAACATGTGGGAATTCGTGGTAAAGAGCTGGCTGATACAGCCGCTAAGCAGGCAGCTTCCTCCCGGGCTTCCCACTCTGTGAGGGTTCCCTGGGAAGATTTTAAACTTTATTAAATCATTTTGTTGGACTAAGTGGCAGAATCACTGGTCCAACTTGAATAGTAATTCAAAGCTGAAATCGATCAGACCTTCTGTTCATCCCTGGTCCCCTTCTGTTGGGATGGATAGAAGATCTAGTATAGTTTTAACGTGCCTGCGTATAGGGCATACGTTTTTAACTCACCAGTATCTTTTAACTAGTGGAGCAGAGAGGCAAGTTCCTCAATGCTCCAATTGTAATGTTGGCATTACAGTGAGGCATATATTTGTTGACTGTCCTCTTTATTTTAATCATAGATGTCGGTTTGGTTTCACCAACAAACCTTTGTCAGATATTTTAGGAGAGGGTGCTTAAGGAAATCCATTTGTTTTATGATATTTAATTGAGTATTTTAATATGAAGTTTATTTTAATAATTTGGATTAATTATATGTGTACCTTTTCTAGTAAATATATCCTGTTGATATATATGCGCTGAATGGCCTTTGGCTCCGGCGTGTGGCAAATGGCCTCAAGTTTTATAAATTCAATTCAATACATCATCTAACAGGAGAGGAAATATTCTCCTAGATTTTGTAGATAAAAAAATTTGATTATTTTAAATGATGGTTCTCCAACAAGATTTGATGTTTATCATAATACCACATCTGCAATAGACATCACTTTATGTTCCCCAGAAATTGCCACAGATTTCAGTTGGAAAGTAAATAATCATTTATTTGGGAGTGACCACTGGCCAATACAAATTGAGCAAAAAAATAATACTAATATAACATATATACCGAAGAGGAAAAGGGAGGAAGCAAATTGGAATTTATATAAAGAGAAAACGGTGATTAACAAAAAACTATCTGACTTTACAAACCACATAGATGCTTATGAACATCTAGTAAAACCAATAGATGATAAAGCAAATGAAACTATTCCAGTTACCTCAGGCAATCCGACTAGACCACTGGTACCCTGGTGGAATGAGGAATGTAAAGCAGCAAGGAAGATAATGAGAACATGCTTCAGAAGATATCTGAGACATAAATGTGATGCCAATAGAATTGCATATTTGAGAGCTAAAGCAAAGCAGAGAAAAATATTCAAGATAGCCAAAAGAAATTCATGGAAAAAATATATTAATAATATAAATTCTAAAACTCAAGACAAAGAAATCTGGAAGAAAATAGATAAGCTGCAGGGTAGATATCGGCCAGAACCATTACCTACATTAAAAGTAGAAAACAACTATATTTCAAACCCCAAACTAGTAGCAAATGAATTGGGTAAATGCTTCGCCAAAACATCTAGTATCTCGAATTATACAAAGAAATTCCAATTAAAAATTAAAAATTATGTCCCAATACCAATAAAATATAATAATCAGGAAATCTATAATCTTCCTTTCACCATGGAAGAACTGGAAATGTCCTGAAACTTGCAAGTCCAACAGCTCCAGGGGAAGACAGCATTAGATATGAAATGATAAAAAATCTACCAGACGAAAGCAAAACCTTTTTATTATAAATTTTAAATGAATTATGGCACTCTCACAGCATGCCTAAAACCTGGAAAGAATCTTTAATCATACCAGGCTTAAAACTAGGAAAAGACCCAGTCACCAAGCAGCTATAGGCCAATAGCCCTTACTAGTTGTCTAAGTAAGATATTTGAAAAAATGGTTAATAACAGATTAATATGGGTATTAGAAAATAAACAGCTATTGTCAAACAGACAGTTTGGATTCAGGAAAAATAAAAGTACCATAGATCCCCTCTTAATGATTACAAGAGAGATACAAAATGCAATGGTTGGTAAAAAACAAACAATAGGAGTATTTTCTGGGCTCAGCCCGTGTTGCTACGTGAAATGTCCCTTTAGCACACATTTCTAAGGTAAATTAATGCTAACATAACAGAGAAAAAATCTAAAATGGAAATGCCAGAATATTCTGGCTCGCTCACCTTATATAAAAGGTGTCGGTATCGTTTCTGGGGCGAGTGAAACCACTACCACGGGTCTCATACCATTTAGATTCATCCCTCTTCGAAATCCCTCTACCAGAGAGGAGCCGATGCAAGGCCCACTCTCAGCTACGACTACTACTAGCGCCTCCGACGCTACCTCCAGCGCCTCTACCTGTCATCCTTTTCGGAATCGTTATTCATTAGCACCACTCAGATCGCAAATGTTTTTCTCGCTCTGTGTTTTGTGCTCGCTTTTTGGATTTTATTACACCATGGAACGTCAAGCCATCGCTGCATCCAAGTTAAGTACTGCTAGGAGTGTTTCATGTCTTTTTAGCCGGGCAAGGACCTGTTTACACTTTTTATTTCGGTTATGAAGACGGCGTCCCGAACGGCTTTGTTACTGAGTTGCCCGGTGCTGCTTTCTCCCACTTGTTTCATTATTTCGTGCTTCTTTCGGTCCCCTATACCGATTGTGCTAGAATATTTTAGCAGTACATGTTTGTTATTATGGTTTTGCAGTATTGATGTGTTACTTGTATTATGCATTTATCTTTACACGGGGGTTTCCTTGAGTTCTCACGAGCTCATAGCCTACATCGCTCCTATTAGCTCAGAGTTCATGCATGCATGTTACTTTGTATTTAGGTCTATGATAGGCTCCCTTAGGACATACGTCCTTTCTTTTGGTCCTGAGCCACCCTGGCCACCGCCCTACGTTCATACGTATCAGCATAGGCCAGCTGCTTTGAGTTGCTAGTCGCCCTGCCTTCTTGGTTGGCCCGACCTAGCTTCTCCAGGACTATTCTTTCTCTTATCCTCGATTTTCTTCCTCTCCCCCGTGTTTTTGATTGGATGTTTTTTGTATTCATGCCTTCCGAGATGGTTCGAGATGGCCTAGGCCACCTCAAATCGCTTGGTCTGTCTCACCGCGTGGCTCACCCCACGTCCGCGACGAGGCCAGGCAATCGCCTTGAGCCACCCAGCGTCAGTCCCTCACGCTTCCTTCCCCCTCCAGGGGGGGAGATCTGCTCATTCACGTTGTCCCTGGCAACCGATCCGAGCTCCCTCTCTTCTTCCCCCCCCTCCACGCGGGGGATACGGGAGTTAGTAGGGGGACACGCGACGCTGGCTCGGCTCGCACCGCTCTCATCATGCAGTACCGGGGGGGGTTCCCTGCTCGACCGAGCCTTGGTTGGCCACCAGGCTCGGCTGCGCTCGGATCTCCTCGGTTCTCGAGCTGAGCTCTCTCTCACCCCGAGTCACCATCCTTCCCGCTCTGGCACCGCCAGGCCCTAAGTTTGGTGACTGTAGAGGAGCTCCACCTCGTATTTTTACCTATTGCATGTTTACGTTTATTATTTATGTACATCCTTTATGTTAGCTAAGTCGGCGGAGACCCCGCTCACCACCCGGGTTCACCACCTACTTATTCTAATACTATTTTACGGCAGAGTCATCCTCCCCATCATTAATTGCTGGTCCCCTCCTGCTCCTTCCCCGCCGTTCTCGTACTCCTCGTTCCAGCGTATAGATTAGGTACTTCTGTTTCGGTGATTTTTTCATCCTCTGGCAACACCGGGGACACACTGATTCTAGTTTTACCAACTATCGGACACCCACCACACTACATGGCAGGAGAGCAGGTAGAGACCAAGCCTTAAATTATCTAGTAACTCCGGTGCACTCCGGTGTTATGATATATCACTTCATGGACTTAGTCCAACTAGTTAGTGTTGATACTCATGTATCATTTCACTTACAGGCCACCCACTGCCAGGAGTCGGGCTGCAACGCCGTCCTCCAGGACCCCTGTGGGCACGAGGTCTGCCGGACCCACGCTACTTGCGCCATCCGCTTTGGTGAGCTGGCTGTCTGGCACCACAAGAGCTGCACCATCTGTTATGAGTTGGTGGACCAGGTCTCCTCCGGAGTAAGTACATCTCCGGATACCAAGCCTTCTCACATGTGAATTATTGGCTTATATTTGAAAACCTTTTGGGTGATATATCATCTACTGTTGGTAGCCTAAGTTAATCTTAAGTAGCCTCAAGTATTAATCCTGATCCTCTCTTTCAGACTGCTCAAGCGGTCAAGGACGCCGCCCAAACCACCCTGAAGGCCTGGGTCGGCGGGTTTGGTCGGAACGTAACGAAGGGGCAGCCTTAGATGGCTGCTCTTGTCTTCCCCGGCTGCAAACCGACCTCATACGTCGACCCGGAGGCGGCGGCCCCTTACATCGCCACCATTCAGGAGCAGGTGGCATTAGCCGAGGAGGAGCCGGGTAGCCAAGAAGTCATGGAAGAAGTAGCGGCTCTCAACTTGGACCTCGAGCCCATGACGGTAGACGCCGCAGGTAGGAGGGTGAGTGAGGCAGGTTTGGTAGGGGCTCAAGGTTTACCCTTGAGCCATTCTAAATCTTCTTCTCCTGTTCCTTCTTCTTCTTCCTTCCAGGGATTCTCCGAGGATGGGCAATTGGTCAGACCGAAGTCCACCCAGGCGATCCCTAAGGTTAAAGGGAAGCGTGATATCAAAACGCTTCACAAGACTGTCTAAGAAGTCTAGTTCGGGGGGCTCTCAGAAAACTCCGGCTCACCATCCCGGAGGAGAAAAACCTAGATCTTCTTCACATTCAAAAGGTTCCAGAGGAAAGTCTTCTAAGGACAAGGCTCAACTCCTACCCGACCCTGAGCCTTCGACCTCAACAGGAGCCTGTTCTAAGACTCCCAGGGAGAAGCTGGAACCCACTCCCTTTGACACAGACTCATTTACTGCAAACATTATGCAGCAAATGGGTAGTCTGGTTGGGAACTTGGTTCAGGACAAGTTCCAAGAAATGCTAACCCAAAACTCTTCTTCCTTGGAGGAGTCAGGCCAGTCAATCCGGGCTATCTCGGATAGGCTGGTCACTCAGGAGAACCTCATCGCAGGTCTCCGTGAGAACCCCGCGACAGGTCTTGCACAGCCTGCCATGGCAGCCCGAGCCATGCCGGACTACAATACTCTCCCTCCTTACACGGCGAGTAATCCCTGGAGGATCTCGTCGTACGCCCCCTTCAAGGACGGGATGCTGACGTTGGCGGACTGTGGAACTCGAAGGCTTGAGGACTTCGAGTTTCACCCAGCAAATTTGCAACCCCCCTTCATCGGTTATACCCGCCTTACGGAGGCGGCCATGAGGAGAAAAGATAAGATCCCTAAGGAGACGGTGATCTTCTCCTGGGATCAAGCCCAACGAGACTGGCTGAGGAGCCTATAGGATTGGGACTGTATAAATACCAGGGTCCAAGCGTTTAAAAGTGCTTTCACAATGTTCGTAGTTGATGGAGAAACACCCATCCAATTCACTACGAAGGTGACGGAGCTGACTATGCAGGCCGCGATGCCGCAGCTCCGGGAAACAGAGCCTACATCGCTCCTTCTCCCTGGTATGGAAGATCTATGGTCAGATCTCCCGGCCACCTTTTCGGTCGGGAAACTGAAACCAGACTGCACCATCACACAATTTAGTGAGCGGCTACCTAGACTTACAGACAGTCTCATTCAGGCCGAATTCGATGCCCGAACGAGACTATCCAGATCCCTCAATACACTTGTCATGACAGAGGTTTCAGCTATGACGTATGGTGATGAACCTCTGTTTAAGCTCATAGCCAAATCACATTTGCATACAGTGCAATGTGATTTGTATGACTTTATCGTGGCAAGGCATAATTGTCAGAAACATGTCTTGCAAGAAGCCACCATCCGTCACGAGCCCAATAAATTATTGGCCGCTCCGATCTGGGGTGCTGAGCTGTTCCCAGAGTCGGTAGTTCGCTGGGGATTATCCAGTAAAAGAAAATCTGACTCTACTTCTTCAGCCAAGAAGTCAAAGAAGCCTAGGAAATTCCAGCCTTTCCAGGCTCCCCAGTAACAGACAATGGTGCAAGCAGTTCCGGTTTCTCAGGTGCCGCAACCATCGACGTCGAAGGCACAGCCTCAGCAACAGTTTCTGCTGCTGACGCAGCCTCAAAACCAAGCCTCCACCTTCAACCCAGTATTTGAAGGCCAGTCATTTCAAACTTTCAACAGGTTCGGTATGGGTAGCAGGGCTAAGGGTGCCTTTCGTCAGAGAGGTGGCGGAAGAGCATCCAGCCGAGGTAAGCACTTACGAGGAGGGCGCGGGACATGCCCTTCCCCGAGCCAGTGAGAACCCTCAGGTAGGAGGGAGACTGTTCCTCTTTCGTCACAGATGGAGGTTCAGCAGCTGGGCACAGAGCATTGTGTTCAAAGGTCTAGGATGGGGCTGGACCAAAGGTCCTCCTCCATCCAAAATCTTCTATCAACAACCAAGCGGAATTGATAAAGTACGCCGAAGAACTCCTTCAGAAGGGAGTAGTGTCAAGAGTCAAGCACTTAAAGTTTCAAGGTCGCTTGTTCAGGGTGCCAAAGAAAGGCTCAAACAAACAAAGAATAATTCTAGACTTGTCCCGTCTAAACTTATTCATTCGTTGCGACAAGTTCAGGATGCTGACTATCTCGCAGGTGCGGACCTTACTACCCCGTGGGGCCGTCACCACCTCTATCGATCTTACAGACGCATACTATCATGTTCCAGTAGCAAGACACTTCCGCCCGTTCCTAGGTTTCAGGCTAGGGAACCAGGCATTCTCCTTCAAGGTAATGCCTTTCAGGCTCAATGTAGCCCCCAGTATTTTAACAAAATTGGCGGAGACAGTGGTTCAAGAACTCAGGTCTCAGGGAATAATGTTAGTTGCGTATCTGGACGATTGGCTTGTTTGGGCCACATGCATCGAAGAATGCCACAAAGCAACGGTCAAAGTAATCCAGTTTCTGGAACACTTAGGATTCCAGATAAACAAGACCAAGTCCCGGTTGACACCGGAGTCTCGCTTTCAGTGGTTGGGCATTCAGTGGGACTTGAACTCACACACACTATCAGATCCGTCATTGAAGAGGAGAGAAATAGCCACAGCAACCAGACAATTTCTCAAGTGCAAGCAAATGTCTCAAAGGAGCCAGGAAAGGATCCTGGGCTCTACAATTTGCCTCGGTAACGGACATTCTGCTAAAAGCAAAGCTCAAAGACATAAACCGCATCTGGCGCTCAAGAGCAAACAACAAGTCCCGGGACAAGCTATCCCTTATCCCGGCGATCTTACGCAAGCGCCTCCGCCCCTGGGCGGAGGTCAAGAATTTGTCAAAGTCAATTTCCTCTCCAGTTCCCTCCGCTGGCATTAGTTATCCCCACAGATGCATCACTAAGCGGCTGGGGAGGGTATTCTCAGTACAAGAAAGTACAAGGAACTTGGTCCCTTCCATTCCGCCAGCTCCATATCAATGTATTGGAAGCTATGGCAGTGTTCCTCACCCTGAAAAAACTTCAACCAGCCAAGAAATCTCACATCAAGCTGGTGTTAGACAGTGCAATGGTAGTACACTGCATCAACAGGGGAGGCTCCAAGTCAAGCCATGTGAACCATGTTATGATAGCCATATTCTCACTGGCAGCCAGGAACAAATGGCACCTGTCCGCCACACACCTAGCTGGAGTAAGGAACGTGACAGCAGATGCGCTATCTCGCTCAGTCCCACTAGAGTCGGAGTGGTCCTTGGACAAGCAGTCATTCAATTGGATCTGTCAGCAAGTCCCTGGGCTTCAGGTGGATCTTTTCGCCACGGAGTCGAATCACAAACTCCCTTGCTACGTGGCTCCCAACCTGGACCCTCTGGCTTATGCCACGGACGCCATGGCTATAGACTGGAATCAATGGAAGAAGATTTACATCTTTCCTCCAGTGAATCTTCTTTTGAAGGTTCTGAACAAACTCAGGACGTTCAAGGGACGCATTGCTTTAGTAGCACCCAATTGGCCCAAGAGCAATTGGTTCCCACTTCTATTGGAGTTGGGACTCTGACCTCAACAGATTCTCAATCCCAAATTATCCCAACTTGTACAAACGAAGACTGTGTACGCTTCCTCAGGAATTCAGAAAACCCTAACTTTATGGACTATGAAGTTTGCAGCAAAAAGGGATGCCAACATTGACCCTCAAAACATCCTATGCTTAGAATCGGATAAACGAGAGTCAACCCTTCGTCAATATGACTCAGCAGTTAAAAAACTAGCTATTTTTCTGAGGAAGTCCGAATCTCAAACCATGACAACCAACCTGGCCATCTCCTTTTTAAGATCATTATTTGAAAAAGGTTTAGCAGCTAGTACTATCACTACTACTAAATCGGCACTAAAGAAAATCTTCCAGTTTGGTTTCAAAATAGATCTAACAGACTCTTATTTTTCATCTATACCTAGAGCCTGTGCTAGGCTCAGGCCATCAGAGAGGCCTAAGTCTGTGTCATGGTTCTTTAATGATGTTCTCAAACTGGCCTCAGACACTGATAATGATTCATGTGACTTTTTACCCCTCCTGAGGAAAACATTATTCCTTTTAAGTCTAGCCTCAGGAGCCAGGGTATCTGAACTGTCGGCTCTATCTAGAGACTCAGGTCATATAGAGTTTCTCCCTTCAGGAGAAGTCTTACTTTCTCCAGATCATCAATTTTTAGCTAAAATTGAGGACCCACTGGCGAGGTGGGCCCTGTGGAAAATTCTCCCACTTCCTCAGGACCCTTCCTTATGTCCAGTTACTGCCCTAAGAGCATACCTTGCTCGAACGGCCATAAGATCTTCAGGCCCTTTATTCACGAGGGAAAAAGGTGGCACTATTTCCTTAAAAGGAATTAGACAGCAAATATTATATTTCATTAAACAAGCCAACCCAGAATCTTTCCCCCGGGTACATGACATTAGGGCAGTAGCTACCTCAGTTAACTACTTTCAGCATATGAATTTTGATGATCTGAAAAAGTATACAGGCTGGAAATCTCCAACAATGTTCAAACGTCACTACCTCAAGTCCTTAGAAGCTCTTAAATTTCCAGCAGTGGCAGCGGGAAACACAGTTTCTCCTGACACTGCTTAAGTAGTAATAAGTAGCTTAGATCTAGATCTCCTTTCTACCTGCCTCACTGATGTTCTTCCTGTGGCTCTGCCACCATGTGGCCTTACTGATGCCTTGGATGCCACATGTTGTGCATAGTTGTGATGTTTCCTTATTTTTATTTTAGGATTACTCACACAGAATTTATATTGTATGATATTGTATTTAGCTTTAAGGTTAATATTAAGTTACTATGTTTACTCTTAAGCCTTTATTATAATTATTTCTAGTTCATAAGTTTAGTTTAGATTATACTAATTAACCTTAATTGTTTTTCATTTTTCCTTACAATATCTTTTTGTACTCATTGTTCCAAGCTTGTGGCCAATTCTCTGGTACTATTTCACATAGCGACACGAGCTGAGCCCAGAAAAGGGATTTTGATGAAGGAAAAATCTATTTCTGGGCAAGGACCCGTGTCGCCCAGTGAAATCCCACCCTTCTTTTATAACCCCACCCTTAGGCCCAAGCTTGGTAGGCTAACTCCAAGGATGACCGGTAGAAGCGCTAGTAGTAGTCGTAGCTGGGAGTGGGCCTTGCGTCGGCCCCTCTCTGGTAGAGGGATTTCGAAGAGGGATGAATCTAAATGGTAAGAGACCCGTGGTAGTGGTTTCACTCGCCCCAGAAACGTTACCGACACCTTTTATATAAGGTTAGCGAGCCAGAATATTCTGGCATTTCCATTTTAGCTTTTTTCTCTGGTATGTTAGCATTAATTTACTTTAGAAATGTGTGCTAAAGGGACATTTCACTGGGCGACACGGGCCCTTGCCCAGAAATAGATTTTTCCTTCGTCAAAATCCCTTTTTTGATTTAGAGAAAGCATATGATACCACCTGGAGGGGAGGGATTTTAAAAAAATTGATAGAATGGGAAATAGGAGGCAATTTATATGAATATATTAGCCCTCTTACGCCGAAGCAGTAAAAAAAAAATTGTCTCCCATGTGCCGAAGGTGTTTCAAAGTGAGCGCGGAAGCGAAAAAAATATTTTTTTCAAAAATTCACAGCTCACTTAATTTTCAAGATTAAGAGTTCATTTTTGGCTCCTTATTTTGGCATTGGCTGAAGTTTAGTATGCAACCATCAGAAATGAAAAAACTTATCATTATCATATATAAATAATACGATATGATATGCACAAAAAAAAACAAAATTTCATATATTGTATTCAAATCGCGCTGTGCACAAAACGTAAAGGTAACAAGTTACCTTTTTTTTCGTTGTGATGTACACTAATTGCAATCATTTTTGGTATATAACACATTGTAAAAACGATAAAAGCAACACAGAGAAAATATTATCACAAAATAATGCATGAATTCGTAACGCGCGGACGTAAACAAATATTTTTTTCAAAAATTCACCATAAATCTAAATATTTTCCTAGAGACTTCCAATGTCTTTCAAAATGAAGACAAATGATTGAATATTACTATACTGTAAGAGTATTAGCTTAAAAATTGCAGTTTTCGACCATATCTGATTGAGTTAAGTTGACCGAATGTCGAATTTTTTCTATATATATATTTTTTTATATGAATTTTCAGAAAATAAGAAAAGCTAACCTTTCAAATATTTGTTTTTTGTTTTATTCTACATGAAATGGCACGATTTTCATATATAAAACTCTATGAAATAACCTAATATGAAACGGAGCAAATATTCTGAGAATGGGACGTACGCATTTTTCGGAGATTGTGGCGGAGAATCCCGCGCGCGGAGGGAAAGAAAAGATTTTTGTTTTAAAATTTCACCCATAAATCTAAATATTTTGCTAAGAGACTTCGAAACTTGTTTCAAGATGAAGATAAATGACTGAATATTACTAGACTGTAGAGTTTTAGCTTGACACTGCGTTTATCGACCATTTCGTAGAGTCAAAATTTGACCGAACGTGGTTTTTTTTTCTATTTATCGTGATTTATATGCAAATATTTCAAAAATGAGAAAAGCTGCAACCTTCAATTATTTTTTGTTGTATTCTACATGAAATTGCGCACATTTTCATATATAAAACTTTATGTAACGGCTAATTTAAAATGGTGCAAACAGTACCACAATCGCACATATGATTTTTTCGGAAGAGTTACCGCGCGGACGTAAAGAAAATGTTATTTTTATTCATAAATTCACCATAAATCGAAATATAGTGCTAGAGACTTCCAATTAGTTGCAAAATGAAGGTAAATGCTTGAATATTACTAGAATATAAGCGTTTTAGCTTACAATTGCGTTTTTCGACTGATTTCGGTAGAGTCAAAGTTGACCGAAGGTTGAAATTTTGGCAATTATCCGTATTTATATGAAAATATCTCAAAACTGATTAAAGCTACAACCATGGGTTGTTTTTAGTTGTATTGTGCATGAAATTGCACACATTTCCATATATAAAACTTTATATAACGGCTAATTTTAAAATGGTGCAAACATTACCACAATCGCATGTATGATTTTTTTCGGAAGAGTTACCGCGTGGACGTAAGGAAAAAGTTTTTTCCATAAATTCACCATAAATCGAAATATTGTGCTAGAGACTTCCAGTTAGTTGCAAAATTAAAGTAAATGATTGAATATTACTAAAATATAAGAGTTTTAGCTTACAATTGCGTTTTTCGACCATTTCGGTAGAGTCAAAGTTGACCGAAGGTTGAAATTTTGGCAATTATCGTTATTTATATGAAAATATCTCAAAACTGATAAAAGCTACAATCATGAGTATTTTATTGTTGTATTCTACATAAAAATGCGCACATTTACATATATAATACTTCATGTAACGGCTAATTTACAATGGTACAAAAATTATGTCAAAGTGACGAAATAATTTCTGAGATGTGTCACAGATACTTTTTAGTGCGGCAAGAAAGAAATTCGCGCTTGCGCGCCTGCGTAACGATTGTAAACAAAACAACACCTTGATCCGTAAACTCCCAGCATCCCCCAAGGCGCGTGATTCAAAAGTTTTAGGCTGGTAGGCCTATAAGTATTTTTCCGCGAATTTAAAAAAAAACTTTTGTAAGTCGACGTAAAATACGTCCAGTCGGCACACGGGAGACAAAAAATGTCGACGTAAAATATGTCCAGTCGGCGTGAGAGGGTTAGGGAATTCTTATCTGAAAGATATATAAAAGTCAAAGTAGGGGCAGAAATCTCTGAATCATTTATCCAGGAGGAAGGAATTCCCCAAGGCAATGTACTAAGCGTGGCATTGTTTGCTATAGCAATAAATGAGATCATTGAAATGATCCCACCAGGAGTCCAAGGATCCCTTTTTGTAGATGACTTAAGTCATATATAGTAGTGGTGAAAAAGCGCTGGACATAACCAACAGATTACAAGCAGCCATAAATAGGGTAAAAAAAATGGGCCAATAACAATGTTTTTAAATTTTCACCGCAAAAAACAAAAGCAGTCAGATTTACAAGATCAAGAAAACAGGAATTAATTCCTACTTTATTCATAAATAATGATATAATTGAATATGATGATCAGATAAAATTCCTTGGTGTAATACTTGATAAAAAACTTACATTTAAAGAACATGTAGAACAACTGGCGATAAAAGTGAGAAAATCCTTAAATATAATAAAAAGTAATTGCGCATAATGACTGGGGTGCTGATAGAACCTCTGATAAAAGTATACAAGGCTATTTGTCTAAGTAAACTTGATTATGCATGTCAAGTATATGGTAGTGCTTCTAAAACCCTATTAACAAAACTGGATGTCGTACATAACATGGGTATTAGACTATGCACTGGAGCCTACAGAACTTCCCCTGTGGAAAGTCTGTATGTAGAAGCAGGAATATATCCCCTGAAAGTACGAAAAGAAGAAATGGGATTAAAATATATAGCTAAAATAAATAACCTTAATGATAATCCAAACATCAAATATATGAAGAACATAACAAATAATTATGACAATAAACCAAGAGCCTCTAAACCATTGGAGAATAGATTAAAACCTGATATAGAACATCTAAAATTAGGAACAAGTAGCATATCAAAAATAACCACCCCTAAAATACCTCCGTGGAGACATGCTAAAATAGAAATCTGTGAAAAATCATTTAATAAGAAGGTAACAGATGTACAATTAAGGAGTGAATTTCTGTCACACCAGAAAAACATAAACGGGACATTAGTATTTATACAGATGGTTCCAAGTCGAAGGAGGGTGTAGGCTATGCTGTAGTAACAAAAAATATAGAAATAAGGGGAAAAATTCCAAAAATATGCTCAATATTCACTGCAGAGATAAATGCTATATTAGAGGCTATAAAACATACCTTTATGGTGGGAAAGGCAAACGATACCTTTGTAATATACACGGATTCTTACAGTGCTTTAGAAGCGCTAAGACAATACACAGTTTCTCATCCCGTAATTGAAATAAGGGAGTGGATAGATGTAATAGTAAAACGGAAATCTATAAATATAAAACTATGTTGGGTCCCTTCCCATGTGGGCATAAAGGGTAATGAAGAGGTGGATAAAGAAGCCAAAAAGGCAGTAAAAAGGGAGTCTATCAAAAAATGCAAATACCTTACAATGACATTAAAACAACAATAAATGAATACTATCAATCAAAATGGGAAAAAGAATGGCTAGAATTGAATCATAAATTAAAGTATATTAAATCATCTGTAAAACCTTGGAATAGACAACGATGTCAAAGAAGGGAAGATGTCATATTAACAAGATTAAGAATAGGACATACATACTTAACACAAATACTTGATGCTGCAAGGCGAGGAAAGACAGGCCCCTTACTGTGACCATTGCCGTACTCTGGTCACAGTCCGTCATCTGCTAATTGAATGCAATAAATTCGAAAGAAAACGAAGATCCAACAACATATATAATATAGCACTTGAAGAACTATTGGGAGAAAATGCCCCGCTTCAAAATATAGTAAATTACCTCAAAGAAATAAACCTGCTTTATATGATATAACACGTCTTATAGTCTCATAGTTATACAGTAAGCGCTGAATGGCCTTTGCTGCCCCAGTGCTTGGTGTTACACCTAAAATTTATAAAACCAACCAACCCCATAACGGGGTACTGCCGTCAGTGCTCCTCATTTGGTGCACTGTGGGCAGTACTTTGGTCTTTGCAGCGTCCCTTGGCCCCTAGCTGTAACTACTTAAATAATTTTTACGGTATCTCCTTTCATATTCTCTTTCTTCCATCTTACCTACCACCCTCTGCTAATAGTTGTTTCATAATGCAACTGTGAGGTTTTCCTCCTGTTACACCTATAAAAATTTTTACTGTCGATTTCCGTTTCAGCGCTGAATAGCCTTAGTTGCCCCAGTGCTTGGCATAATGCCAAAAATCTATATAAATCAATAAATGCCCTTTTAGCAGAGGTAGGCATACTACCTTTGAGGCATCACCGCTATTCAATAACAATACCTATGGGCCTTTCCCTACAAGCAGGATAATCTGCAGCTGCCTGCGTATTTAATGTCATGGTGCCAGCTCCTCCCAAAAAAGAGCCAAACAATGAACTCTTATAATATAACACCAATTTTCCCTCCCACAATAGAACACCCACCATCTTGGACTCTGAAACGAATAAAAATGTGCACTACTTTGTCTTATCATCTTAAACGAAATATGACTAATACAGAGATGCATCGCCAACATGCTCTAGAGCACATTCGAAGGTAGGGAAACCGGTTCCTGATAGTATAGGCTATACAGATGCTCCGCAAACAATACTGGAGTAGGAGCTTCAGCTTTCTCGAATGATAAATTAATCAAAGTAGGCCTTCCGTTAATAGCATCTGTGTTTACTATACGGAACTCTCGGCCATACGAGCAGCACTTAATATAATATCTGAAAGGCAAGCAATCTCTTCAATAATTTTCAGCGACTCGCGTAGTGCTATTGATGCTATAAACAAGTACAAATCTTCAAATCGACTTTTCCAAGAAATTAAAAAAAAAATTATAAACCCCAATCTGGACTATCAATAAAAATCGGTTGGATTCCGGCAAATGTAGGAACTGAAGGGAATGAAAATGCAGATTCTGCTGCTAAACTAGCTTGTACTATTACCCCCAACAATTTTATATGCCCCTGTATCAGACTGGATAGCGTCTATCAAATCTAATATATCAAGATGGGCAAACAGATTGGTCTGCGGTACCAATATCAAACAAGCAGAAAAATATAAAATCTTGGGTGTACCCATGGGTTTCAGCATTTCAAAAAGCAAGATTTAAACAAGTAAATCTTGGCAAGACTCCGCATAGGTCATACTAGGTTTTCTTATAGTCATCTAATGACAACGTCACATTCTGAGCAAATTAAATGTAATGGATGCCAAATTCCCATGACTGTCCAGCACTTCATTGTTGAATGCCGATATTGGATTCAACAGAGATGCATTTATACATTTGCGAGATGTCAGGATTCTCGCTGAAGGCAAAAATTTCTCTTAACAAAATTATCATCTTCCCAAGCAAAGTCAGTTCTTTTAATAAAACTATATTTATTTATTTTTTTTTTTAATTCCCGGGAACCAGTCCAAGAAGAGCCTTTTATCCTATCCTATCCTTTAGAGTTACCACCACGCTGGTTAGAGAAACATACCTTTGCTATTAAGTTTTGTTTGTGCCTACTTAATCACAGTACTACACTTCTTTCTGGTCTTACTCCAACGGAGGTACTCGTCACCCACAGATTCATACAACATACTCCATATTAAAATGACCCTACTCAAAATAAGGAAGTCTACAGTTTGTTTTTATATCCGTATTTTCAGTCCTAATATCACATGGAGGTTGATTGTAAAATCTTGGGTTGTAGTAGGTTGCAAATTCTCCATAGAGAAGACAATAGCAATTATGTTTTGTATAAATATGATGTGAAAAAACGGATTTACCTGAGATTAGAGATCATCACATATCCATAAGTCAGAACAAAATTCTTAGGACTAATCTTTGGCATACACCTAAACTGGAAAGCCTGTATTATCCTATATAAAAACCAAATACATATTACTAAAATGCATTAAATATGCCAATAAAGAATCATCTCTCACAAATTGGGGAGCTGACAGATCATTCTCATTGCAATACGGTACAAAAGCCCGTCATATTTATTCTAAGTTATAGATGTTTGATTTAAAATCTGAGTTCAGTTCTTAATAAGGGACATGGGATATGCAATTGAGCATTCAATATTCTCCAAACCATACCCTGCCTGCTTCATAAATGGTAGTGCAGTAAAAATGCAGTCTAACGATTCATAACAAAAGAAAAAAACTTTTGATCACAGAAATGTATTTAGATAATCACTTCCCTCCTTTCCCAATTAAAGCAGTTAGGCTAAACATCATACGTATAAAACTTCCTCCAAGAGTGGAACTACCTCCTTGGATTAGGCGTGAGATATGTACTTGAACATTAAAGTATACATATACGTACCCCAGAACATCATAAGCATCATACAATAGAATATATGACTTAAAGGTGTACAGTGTGCAATGTAGTAGTACTCAGATGGCTCTAAATCTTCAAGTGTGGAATTTGCAGCCGTATCACCCAGATGAACATGTAAATTTCCATGTTAAACAATGCACTGTTTTGACAGCAGAATTGTGCAATTCCGTCAGTTGCCACAGGAGGGAATTACTGGTGGTGAACCTCATGGCGCATTATGCATTACCGAAAGGTGTTCGTAGTGTCCTGTGATCTCTAGTTTTGTCAACGTTTTGATTTTTGACCTTACCCCTGTTCCTACTTCATTTCTTCACTCTCTGTCCAACCTCTCAACTATTACTTCTTAATGCAGCCGTTGGGTTTTCTCCCAGTTCCATGATTAGATCCGTTTTCTTCATCTCTTTATTTCTTTGGATCTTGCTGTCCAACCAATCCAACTCCCTCTTTTCAATGTCCTTAATGTTGGCAATCTGATGTGAGAATAAAGTAAGACCCTATCCTCTTGACACCAAAAGCCTTTAGAACTTTGCCATCATATCCTCACATGAGATACCTGTGACAGCGTGGTTAACAAATGTGTTCAACCATAGGGAGGCCTCCATAGAGAAGCACATGACTAAGTGGATTTTCTCCAAGTGAGTATTTTGTCAGTACAGAGACTGATGAGCCAACTTGCAGAGGAGTAGGCTCCACCTTTTCCACCATGTGAAACTTCCTCTGGTATGCCAGCGGTGGAATGAGAATCTTGCTTGATCTAACAGACAACATAGATCTGGCCCTCTGCCCTATAAGATCCCCTTCCCTGGTGACTGCTGAGGGGAATATGGCACTGATTCGGTACTGAAAGCACCGCTTGCCAAACCATGTACTGAGGATGACTCAAACAGAATGACATTCCATATCGAAGTTGATCCTCCCATAGGACTCCATAGGATTGTCTAAAGCCAAACTAGTAGAGGTTACAGGTGTGCATGCAAACATTGGCGGCTTTGAATGACTCAGAAACTGACCAAGGTGCTGCATGATTGACCACTCTCATATCATCATGATATATATGAGGGTGTTGCATGACCTGATGCTCTTGAACCCCCTGTCTGCACATGCTTGGGACCACGCATAAGCTGATCAAGGGGTATTACTAACTTTATTCCACCTACCTCTGCTGAATTATGAGGCTAAGAGTCTGGGGCAGTCCTCTGGTCCAAGAGGGTGCAGGAAAACTTGAGGTTCTGACTGCATTCATGAACTCATGTCAACTCCACCTTATGATGGACGCCTTGCCCTGAGGTGAGAAAACTACCAATGACCCTTGAAGAGAGAAGGTGTTCAGTCGAAGTCCTATGGAAGTTGGACCTAATTGTGAGAGGGTTTCATACCTATGTGGTGAGGAGGAGTCATATTTCCATGGATGGTGCAGGAGAACTGGTCAAGGCAGCGACAGTAGCTATAGATGAAGTATGGTCTGCGTTCAATACTGCAGGGGGTATCTCCCACTGGCAGGATGACTAATACAGGATTCTCAGCTGCAGTAAACTCCTTAGCAGGAATGTGAACCAAAGCAACTGCAATCAAATTTACAATCTATGGCTTAGCCATAGGTGAGTGATCTGATGAAGGTGCAAAATATGGGCTCCCAGCATGCTAAGGAAAGGCTCATCTGCCATTACTCCAGCAGAGGCTGTCATCACAGGAGCGCTGATCTAGCAGGGTCTGGTGAGGCATGCATATCTGGCTTATCGCTAGAGAACACTAACTGGTTGCCTGCCTTCCTGCACATAGCCCCTTGGACTGAGCAAGAGAAAACTCATGTAAAAGGAGCAGGGAGCTGGGTGAGGCAGTCTGTAATGAGGGAGTTGTCAGAATTTGGCAGTGTAGGTATGGAGAATGGAGGTGGTGTTAATTACCCCTCCCTAATGACAATGACACCAGTGAATGCTTCTTGGCCTTTCTCTGCTTCTTGCTAACCTCTTTCAATGCAAAGGGACAAACTTGAATAGTACTTCTCGCACTGCAAGTTGCAACTGGTACTCCTACTACTGCAAGAACAATAGAATTCCTTGTAGGGGGTTACACCGTCAATACACCTCATTTGGTGCACTGTAGCCATTACTAAGATTTTTTGCAGTGCCCCTTTGTCCCCTAGCTGCAACCCTTTCATTCCTTTTACTATACCTCCATTCATATTCTCTTTCTTCCATCTTACCTTCCACCCTTTCCTAACAATTGATTCACAGTGCAACAGCGAAGTTTTCCTCCTGTTTCTCCTTTCAAACCTTTATGCTGTCAATTTCCATTTCAGTGGTGAACTACCTCATAGGTCCCAGAGCTTGGCCTTTGGCCTAAATTCTGTATGTATTTTATTCTACAACAGAGTAGTGATCCAGCAAGACAGAGGATATTAAATAGTTCCAAACCTGCATGTCCTTCATGTCATTACTGTTCTGCTTTCCTTGCATCCATTACACCAAAAACAACGACCAAACATTAAAAAATCCAAGAGAAATGGTTGGTGTAAATACGTCCATATCTTAACATTTAAGAACATAGTTTAGTTTCTCACTTATAACTTCAGTGTAGCTTGTGGAGAAATAAAATTGGGCTTTGATGACAAATAACTTTATTAGCGCCCTATACACAAAATACTGTAGGTTTGGACCCAAGAAAATTTTCCCGGGTCACTCTTTCTCCCAATGTTTCATAAGGTGAATGAATATGAGTTTCTAATCTTTAAACACCACTTTTTATGGCACGTAAGTAATCTTCCAGTACTCAAAGGCGTTTTTTTCCCTACTGTAGCTACAGATATATTCCGTGGTGTCAACATTTCTTTCCACAAACCTCGCATAACCTATATTCATTGCGGCTTCTCTATTGTAATATAGTAACATTCTTAATTATGACAGCTTTGACATTTAGTTCTGCCGTTTCCATCGACGAACCTCGGTTCTGACACTGCTGTCTTTTGTTCTACTTAACGTGAATTTCACTTAATATTTTTTCTATCCCAGTTCTATTTTCATAATCTATTACATCCTCTACTTTAATTCCATATTTTTACAACTGCCTAGCATTATTACCATATTTTCACAACTGCCTAGCATTATTATCATACAGATCAACATGCGAGTTGAACGGACCCTTCAGATGTCAAGACTCAAGAGAAGCCGGAAGAAGAAGAAGCAGCTTCACCCAAACAACTACACTCGCACTGCCAAACGTTAGTACACAAACACACCGGGCCGGGAAGAACTTATATTACCCTGTATTTTTGACGCCTTGATACCGGGTCTATTGAAATATGGCTAACAGGACAGTAAAAGATGCCCAATCTATACATGGCACCAATCCTCAATATCTCGTTGAGAAGATTATTCGGACTAGAATATACGATTCTCGATACTGGAAAGAAGAATGTTTTGCCCTTACAGGTAGGCTATCTTTGATTACTTGTGAAGATTATACTTATACCACCTACTATACTCTGTTTTTTTTCATCTGTCCATCTGCCTGTGATGTTTCTGTATGGTAACACTGCGTCCCGAGCTTAAGAGCGACATTCAGCTTACATTCAACGATTATAATAGGCTAATATCCTAGGGTAAAAAAACCGCAGGGTACAGGAGTGGACCATGTACGATCAACGTGAACAATCCCCAAAAAAAGTACATTATAACGCGTCCTGACATCGGAGATGGGCATCAGTCGCGACTTGTTGTTGGTGAGAAACGGAGCTAAAGACCTCTTCTCTCCTTTCGAAGTAAGTATTTTCTCCAAAGTTAGAAATTAAGGCCAAATTTTAAGATTTAAACAGAGGGTAGTGAAAAGGGTGTCCATGGCAGTGGAAATCTCACCAAAACGCGTTCAACATTTTTACTTACAACCCTAAATATTTAGAAGATTGACGCCATCTCGATGTTTACGGAGTCGCTTGTGTAATCAAATAAAACTAACCATTTCCTGTGATAAATCTGCACACCACTTGTACCCACAGACGCTGGGGCACTTTCATCACAATCCCAATCGGAAAAACGGTCCTCACCGGCTTGTTTGTTAGTAAACAACTGTTCTAGGTAGAAGACGACAACGAAGCATGCAGCAACTTCGATTAATTTTTTAAATAAATAGTAAAACATCAATATTTTACATATTTATGACGATTAATTTGAAAATATTAGTTATTGAAAAAGTAACTCTATTCTGACTCAAATTTAAATAATTATTTTTTGGAATTAGAACGTTCTTTTAGGGTAAAACATCACGGAAGGCCAACCCTCATCATGGTGGACGGGTCTTATTCACTCGATATTTAATTGGTGAAACAAGAATACAATTGCAACTCTAAGTAAGCATACCATTTAAAAGATTGAAGTTTCGTCAACATAATGTGATATGTGAAAGCCCCATACGAACTAAAATAAGCATGTGAGCTCTTCGTAAAATATGTTTTCAAGGCAGTTTTGAAATCCAATATGGCGGCTACGTTTTGCATGGAAGGTTCTGATCAGTGACGGCCACCATCTTTCCCCAGCCTTCCCAGCACTCATTTGAACAATGTTAGCGTATATATGTAACGTTTATTGATCTTACTCAAGATTGCAGTTGTAATCAGCACAATAAAACAACATTTTGTTGCTTTTATTACTGAAAGTATGAAACTTTTTATTCCCGGGGTCATGGTTTGAACTGAATTCATTCTTACCTTGTAATCGGTGGTTTTTATCCTTACTGCCATCACAACTGAAACTCCACAGTGCTTATTTGATTGTTATTATACACAGTTTGGTCTCAGTTCACTCCACATTGCACTTTAAACCAGTTGCTGTTCCTGGTTCCTAAGCGTGCGCGCGCCACAAACACAGTTACGAACAGCAGACGACGAAACTGCAAATTGTTCCGACACGGCATACAAACCTTCGGTCCTTTTACAATAGGAAGGTACTAGCGGCAGCTGGATAGGTCCGTAAGCTTTCGAACAAGGGGTTCGGTAGTTAACTGCTTGTCCGAGGTAAACAAATCACTTTTGCTTTCGGCCTGCTGGCGTGTGGACGTGTATATCGCTCTCTGCCCGCTTCATCGTCGTTGCTTCGCATGGTTGTGTTTTTCTTTTTCTATTTATCTAGTGAAACTGAATTGTAAAGTACAATCATTTATATTTATTTCCATTGAATTCAATTGTGAATTAAAGGATCTTGGTTTCTCCACGCCCTCCGTTTACCCGAGTGCCGGGTGGGACTGAAGGGCGTAAGTGCGGGAATTCATTTTCCCAGAAATGATCCTCGTATTGTGTATGCTCGGTGCCGAGGGCGGGAGAACGCTCGCTACCGAGCGTATATTTTGGTTGGAAATGTGTAGATGAAAATCGTAAGTGCTCTTTTCATTTATATTTTTTTGACCTGTATGCTCGTTGCCGAGCGAATGCGCTCGACACGAAAACTTATTCTGTATGGAAGTGGAATCGCAAGTACAGTATTCTTTTCATTTTCATATATTTATTTTGATTGTAGCAATACTCTTTTTGGATCAGTTTCCGAGCTTACCCGGAAATTGATCCTTTCCCCTTTTTATTTGAATGAAGTGAAATCGCAAGTGCAGTTCTTTTTCATTTTCATATTTTATTTGAGATTGCATTGTTTACTTGGATCAATGTTTCCGCTATTTCCCGGGAATTGATCTTCCCTTTTTATTTGTATGAATTGAAATCGCAAGCGCAGTACTCTTTTTCATTTTCATATATATTTTGATTGCATCAATTCATTATGGATCAAGGTTTCCATTCATAATCGGGAATGGATCCTTTTACCCTTGCGCTCGGTACCACAGGGCGCAAATGGCGCTCGATCCGAAAGCCCCTTATTCAGTTGTGAAGTGAATCGTAATGCAAGATTCTTTTTCAAATTTATTTTGAATTCCTTTTATTATTGATTGCATCAATATTTATTTGGTTCAAGTTCCGCTCAGTCAGGGAATTGATCCTTATGCCCTTGCATTCGGGACGAGGGCACGATTGCTCTCGGCTCTTATTATTATTGTTGGGTACATGGGTGCTGTGCGGGGGTGGGGGTGGGGAAACGGACGACCCCCCCCCCCCACCCCCCCCCCCCCCCCCCCCCCCCCCCCCCCCCCCCCCGCTCAGCTCCACACGATGGCCCATTCCCCATTGGGGGGGGGAGGTTATCTGCGTTCTTCTCCTCGCCCGATCCGTCGAGCGCGCGAGGGCGCTCGGTGCCCGATGTACAATTGTATTACGGGGTCTTCCACTCGTTCGGAGAGGGGCTCACCCCCCGCGCGAGGGGACTTCTTCCCCCCCACTAATCGCTACTACTGTTATTTCCGCAGGTGCTACTGCCACGAGGGTGGACCTTGGTGAGGTATGGGCGTCCTTCCATTTGCAGGGCGTGCTAGTGTCCAGGGGCTGCGGTTCTATGTCTGGGCCTACTGCGGTCACCCATGGAGTGGTGACCACGCTCCAGGTGACGACGTCCCTCCTCACCTGGTGTACTCGCCTCACGTGGTAACAGTCTTGCCTACAGCCGCTGTGAAGTGCCGTTCGCCGTATACCGAGAGGGGGGGCGTCCGCCGCCGCCGCTCGTGGTTGCCGCGCTGCACCGCGACCACACTTCCGCTCGCCCTAGAGCTCGCCCCTGGACCTGCCGCCGGTACCAGGATGTTGCTGGCTGCTGCTCCACTCCTGTGTTTCCGGTGACTGCTGCCGTACTGCCGATTCTGGGCTGACGTCCCATGCAGTTGCTGCGCGGCTGTCCCTGCCGTTGCTGCGCTGGCTGTCCCTGCCGTTGCTGCGCTGGCTGTCCCTACCGATGCTGTGCTGGCTGTGCCATGCTGTTCCTGAGATGCCCATACCTGACTGACGTTCGTCCCTGTTCGCCTGGTGGTTACTACCCCAGACTTTGGTCTGTCTGTACAGGTGCGTCCGGGCCCTGTGGCTTCGGCTACAGCAGCCCCGGCTCCGCCCTGGATAGCAGATCTTACGTCTGTCCTGAGGAAGCTGACGAAGAAGAGGAGGAAGGTGTCGTCGTCGTCGTCGTCATCTTCTTCATCGTCGTCGCTGCCGCCTCTTCCCCTTCGACTTCTAAGGCTTCACAGCGAGGAAGAAGAAGGTTGCCTCCTCCCTCCTAGAAGTCTCCCTCGGAGCTTTCTCGGGACCCGTCTCACCTCGGTGGGGGACGGGAGGGGGGTTTTCCTTCCGCTGGTCCTCCTGCTCCTTCGGGAGCGGGGCCCGTCTCTTCTTCCGCAAAGGAAGAAGATACGGGGACCAGAGGGGTCCACCGGCTAACACCGGTACTTCCTCGCCTGGTGTCAGTGGTTCTGCCACTGCATCAGGGTCCGTCTCGGCCTCTCGTTCGCGGGACGGTACCGAGTGTACGGTCGCCTACCAGCGACCTTGCAGCCAGGAACCAGACCTCTGAGCCGCTCAGCGTCAGGTTCACGGCACGGGGCGGAAAAAAGATGGTGGGACACCGCTCCACGCGACTCTCACCAGACCAGCTCTCGCTCTCGCGGCGACCAGCTGGCTACCCGGGGACGTGACGGTCCACGGACGGCCACGGGATGAGGCTGGGGGAAGAGGTCCTCCCGTTCGCCGGTGCCAGCCACGGCTGGAACCAGCGACGTGACGTGCCGTGAGGACAAGCACCGGTCTCACTGTGACAGTGGAGCCTGCAGGTCGCCTGACCGTTGCTCTCACAGAGAGCGATCGGGTACGGCAACCAGCCACCAGCTCTTCTGACACTCGAGATCGGGGCCGCTGTGCTCAGTCCAGCCGTTATCCACAGCGAGACGGTTCGACCAGGCCTGCAGCTCGATCGCCACCGGGCGGGTTGACGATCGCCTGCAGCCCTCCAAGCCTGCTGGTTCTGCCAGCGAGCGAGGAGGGAGCGTCAGGTCTGCCTCTCCGTACCTTCAACCTCCTCGGGTTATACCGGGAGGAGCGAGGTATTGAGGAGTGATCGTGAGGGAGGGGTGCGCCCCTCATGATCCCACCACGACGCCCTACGTTGCCAGGCACGGTTCTTGGACCGGCCAGGACGTATGCGCAAGTGGATGGAGAAGACTGAGAGGGCTGTCGCTGTTCCCCTTCTTAGGAGGAAGGTTCTCGGAATATGCTCTTGTTCGAAGGGCTTCAACGGTCCCACTCTGCAAGATGCTGTGACTTCCGAGATCCAGAGGAACTTTGCCGAGGTTATGGCGCTGATTCGTCAGCACAACGACCTCGGGGAAGGATCCGACCCGCTCCCACCAGCAGAGCCACGTCTCGGCTCGAGTCGTTTTGGGGCCCGAGAGGGAACCCAAATTGACGGTGGGGGGGTCCCTCTGCCGCGATCGGTGAGCTTGCCGACTGTGTTGAACAGGTAGTCTCTCGTCTCGGACAAGAAGGCTCTCTCAGTTCTGGCCGGTCGAACAAGCTACTTCACCTCCTCTACTGCGACAGAGGCGTTTCTACGTGTCTTCGGACACCAGTATTTGAATACCCCTTCGGTCCTCCTGAGGTTTCGACCTCGACGAGGACTGGAATGAGTCGGAGGACGGTATCGGCTCTCTCCTGTCAGGTGTCGATCAGCCCCACCCAGACGACGTTCACAGTGGCGGCAGACCCTTACCTACAGTATGAGTTCGTAACCCTCCTCAGGAAAACGTTTTCTCCTGACGATACGTTTTAACCCAGGCTCTGAGGAGGCCATCGCCGTAAGGCGATGGCTGCCCTTCCTTTTCTTTTCTTTTCTTTTTCCAACTTTCCTTTTCTCCAACTTTCCTTTTCTTTCTCCAACTGCTAGTTCCGCTGGGAAGGCGAGCCAGTATCCAATTCCTAACCCCCATGTCCCTCTCTCCTTACGGCTACGCTACGAGGGAAAGGGGAGGGATCCTACAGAGATTTCTCTGTAAGATCCCACGTTAGGGGCTGCGCGACCGGGGGGACCTTCGGGTCCTACCTGACGTAAGCCCCGGTCGTTGAGGAGGGATCCATGCCCCTTTCTCGATTTCTACGGGAATCGAGAGGACCACCAGCCGATATCGTTTGACGAATTCGCGGTGGGGGGTTTCGCAGAGTGCTTAGAATTCTACGGAATTTCTAGCGCACTCAGAGTGTTCGAGTTTTTTACGATCTCCAAACACTTAGGCGAGACCACGGTCCAAAGTGAGCGAGAATCCCCGATAATTGTTACACGATAATCGGGAACCTCGCTTATGCTCGATTCCTGTAATTTCTAGCATTTGGAAGAAGACTGCTGCTGAAAGAAGAGTATCTCCAGTAGGCGATTAACCTGGAATAGAGAAGAACGGACGGGAACTTCCAGTTTGGCTTGAACTATCGTCTTCGGTATTCTGTTCACCATTGAAGCTTTCCTTTGGGGACGGAAAGACTTCTTCCTTCACTCTCTTGACTAGAGAACGAGGCGGGTCGATCTCCAATCCTTATTCTCATTCCTCGAGGGGAAAAGAATTTAGGATGGAGGTCGTGGTACAGAACCTACAAATATACTACGTATATTACCCTCGCGCAATGATTCTTTTAACAGTTGAATTGTCCGTGTTGTAGGCGCATACCGTAGTTAACTCTACGGTTTGTGACCGAGACGAATTGTATCTTAATTGAACTGCAACTCGGGGTTGCCTGCAAACCTCCCAGCAGTTTATCAGTTCGATTTTAGACTACTTGGTATTGTCATGACAACAACACCAAATCAGCTTTTGTATTTACCGCAAATCCGTTTCGGTAAATATAATTGCTCGAGCGTATCTTTATGCTCGATGGTTCTAGCCGAACGCATTCCTTCGTGGAATAATGGATTACAGGCAAACTCAGGATGACGAGTCACCGAGAGCTACTGCGTATTGAACTGCCTGATAGCGGCTCAGTATCAGCTAGGTCTCGGAGATGCACGGTCGGTTACGTCTCTCTCTCCCCTGGTTTGATTGACTACCAAACCGTATCTGCCCAAACAATCATGGACTTAGGTCTCTGATTAACGGGGATTCTCGCAAATAATGAAGGACCATCTACTGCTGTGACGCTCGATTTCATCGCCTTCGACATTGCGAGAATTTTCAACAGAGATATCTCTTGGACTCTTTCATCTTTCTGTTTACCGCACGGTAACAGAAGTCTGTACTAGTCACCCGCTGCATCGCACCGCGATAATGCGAATGATTTTTGCAGACATCTGAGTTTGTCTTCAAAATATCTCGTATTCGTAGGTGTGCAATTATTCATTGCTCGCCCCGAATTAACAGATATGTCAGAAGACATCGCCTACTCTCCGACCTGACAGCTCTACTTCCAAATGTTCAGCCCATGAGAAGCAGTTCTTCAGGCAGTATTTCCCTGTCTTCATTACTGAAAAGCGCTCCGCTTTTATTGCAACTACGATCCTCACCGGACAGCAATGAATAGCGGTTAGCGTTCTCAGTTTGTAGCACAGGTTCAGAATCTTGAGAATCCTTCTCTCGGTTCAGCTGTGAAGACGTAGGTTGCATTTTCTGTACACCTTCGTCTTCAACGACACAGTGTTGTTTCTCCTTAGCCGAGAATCAACTATACTATGAGATATCTTGCCATCAGGGACCTCGGTCTCTAGAAGGCAATTGACTTTCGCCTGTTGGGCACATGCCTTAAGAGAGTCATCACCTTGCCTTCTGGCATCCGGTGACGAACAAATTATTTGTTTAGTCTCTTGGCATAACCCTTTTAAGGCGAAGGTCACGTGACTTGCTCGGGTGCTTGGACAACTTGCCTACCTACCGAACGCAGTCAGTCGGCAGCTGTCAGAGCGCCCAAGTCTGTTACGAACTTCGCTGTGGACTTAGTTCGGTTGTTCCATAACAGTCTTTTCTTCGTCCTAACGCTTGTCACAGTACCCATACCATCGACACCCACCATTGAGTGTCCGGTGTCCTATCCACTACCGAGAAGGAACAACTTCGCTGCAGACGGATAGACCAGTATGGGTACAGGACATCACCGAAGTCGAGAAGAGGGATAGGTCATACGACCATTCCCTTCTTTCCTCTGACGTAATTGCATGACTTTCCTGCGAAGTCAGCATCCAGGGGATGGGGATTCGTGACGCTCGATTTCGTACCGAATTCGTAGCAAAGACTCTGAACCCTTCGGTTCCTGACGATCGGTTAGAGTCCTTCACAATCCCCTCCCTAATGGACTTCACCGCCTTCGATGCGAAGGAGATGCTGCTTTGTCCTGTGAAAGCGCGACCGCGCTTTCTGAAGAAACTCGACATCCCAGGCTGAGTGTTGAAGACTCTTCGTCAGCACCAAGATGACCTAGAAGTACACTCCCTCGAGTTACACAAGAACTTCTCCGTGCGAGGTACTGAAGGCAGGGGTCTGGTACAACCAGACCACTGGGCACCTCCTTCTACCTTTTGGATATTGCCCACAGGTCCTTGGATCGTTTTCCACTTGGGACCCGTTGTGGCTGCTCAACACGTTGTGTAGCTAAACCCAGACCCTAGCAGGCTGAACAGCATCGAGTCCTGGTGTGACTGTAAGAATAGATAAGTGAATGAGAGAGTGACTGGCTTCTCTTCCTATCTTTTTCTCCCCCTCTACCTGTGGGTAGAGGGATACGGTCATCACCGCCTTGATGGATAAGGACGAGATGCCGGTGAGCTACTCGACAGAGCCCCATCCTATCCCTTTCACTAGGGGGGGGGATGGGAGCGAATATCCACCACTTCCTCCTACAAGGGGGGGGAAGTGAATGATGCCAAAAAGAGACAAACCATAACTTTATGTTGCCTCTTGCAAATAGAACTTGTTCTTGTTTGCTGGTATGAAGAGATACGCTTGCTCTCTCTTAGTACTTGGTCCAGAGGCTGACCATTGATCCTGCGGTTGCACACCCCGATCAATCGGACAGAGGCTTGGATCCCTCACCCTCGCTCTTACGACCAGGGAGGCATTCCAAGGTTGGGCGAACACCAGTCTGTTCACAAAAGACTCAGATTCCTCCCACCAAGAAGTGAGTCTTCCTATTGTAAAAGGACCGAAGGTTTGTATGCCGTGTCGGAACAAATGACAATTTGTCCAAAATTGCATTTTTCCTAACTATACAAACCTGAGGTCCTTTTACACATAGTCCCACCTCATGCCACCCCTCACTCTGCAGTTTTTGCTTGGGCCAAAAGCAAAAGTGATTTGTTTACCTCCCAGTCGCGCGCGCGCGCCTGTCGGACAAGCAGTTAACTACCGAACCCCTTGTTCGAAAGCTTACGACCTATCCAGCTGCCGCTAGTACCTTCCTATTGTAAAAGGACCTCAGGTTTGTATAGTTAGGAAAAATGCAATTTTGGACAAATTGTCATATTAACCTCGCGACATGATTCTGCTAAGCAGTTGAATTGTCCGAGGGGTAGGCGCATATCCTAGTTACTCTACGGATTGCGACTTAGACGAGGAGTATTCTAATTGAACTGCAACTCGGGGTTGCCTGCAACCTCCCAGGAGTTTCCAGTTTCAATTTTATATACTTATGGTTTTGTCACGACAACACCATTTCAGCTTTTGTATTTACCGAAATTCGTTTCGCCTAAATATAATTGCTCGAGCATATCTTTTTATGCTCAATGGTTCTAGCTGAACGCATTCCTTCGTGGAAAGGATTACTTGGCAACTCAGGATGACGAGTCGGCGACAGCTACTGCGCAATTCAGTACCAGCTGCCACTTTGAGATGCACAGTTGGTTATGTCTTTCTCCCCTGCTTTGATTGAATACCAACCGTATCTCTGCCCAACAATCACGGACTTAAGTCTCTGATTAACGGGGATTCTCGCATACATGAATGACCATCTACTGCTGTGACGCTCGAATTCATCGCCTTCTGTATTGCGAGAATTTACAACAGAGATATCTCTTCGACTTTCATCTTTCTGTTTACCGCACGGTAACAGAATTCTGTAATAGTCTCTTGCTGCATCGCACTGCGATAATGCGAATGATTTTTGCAGAATCTGAGTTTTTCCTCAAAATATCTCGTATTCGGAGGTGTGCAATTATTCATTGTTCACCCCGGATTAGCAGATGTATTGAAAGACATCGCCTACTCCCACACCTGCCAGCTCTACTTCCAAACGTTCAGCCCATGAGAAGCAGTTCTTCAGGCGGCTCTCCCCTGTGTTTTCATTACTGAAGAACGCCCCGCTTTCATTGCAACTATGACTTCTCACCGGACAGCAATGAAATAGCGGCTAGCGTTTTCAGTCATTTGTAAGCACAGGTTCAGAATCTTGAGATTCCTTTTCTCGATTCAGCTGGAAGACGTAGGTTGCATTCATTGCCTACCTTCGTCTTCAACGTCACATAGTGTTGTTTCTCTTTAGCTGAGATTCAACTACTATGAGAGTGTCTTGCCTTCAGGGACCTAGGTCTAGACGGCAATTGACTTTCGCCTTTTGAGCATATGCCTTAAGAGAATCATCACCTTACCGTCCTGCATTGGTGACAAACAAATACATTATTTATTTGGTCTCTCGTCATAACCCTTTAAAAGGCAAAGGTCACGTGACATACTCGGATGCTTGGACAACTTGCCTCACTTCCGATACCGAACCAGTCAGTCGGCAGCTGTCAGAGCGGCCGAGTCAGTTGCGAACTACGCTGTGGATTTAGTTCGGTTGTTACGGAGTAATCATTACTTTGTCTTAATAGCTTGTCACAGTACCCATACCATCGACACCCACCATGGAGTATCGGTGTCCTATCCACTACCGAGAACTTCGCTGCATGGGGATAGGAGGATGCGAGACTCTTCGTGGCAAACGGACAGACCAGTATGGGTACTGGACATCACCGAAGTCGAGAAGAGGGATAGGTCATGCGACTATTCCCTTCTTTTCCTCTGAGGAAACTGCATGACTTTTCCTGCGAAGTCAAGCATCCAGGGGATGGGGATCCGTGACGCTCGATTTCGTACCGAACTTCGTAGCGAAGACTCAGAACCCTTCAGTCCCTGACGATCGGTTCTAGTCGTTCACAATCCCCTCCCTAATGGACTTCACCGCCTTCGATGCAAAGGAGATGCTGCTTTGTCCACAGGAACTTCTCCGTGGCGCAGGTACTGAAGGCAGGGGTCTGGTCCAACCAGACCACATGCACCTCCTTCTACCTTCGGGATATTGCCCACCCACATTGGTCCTTGGGATTTTTTCCTTTTTTGGGACCCGTGGTGTCTGCTCAGCACATTGTGTAGCGAACCCCCAGACCCTCGCTGGCTGAACAGCATCGAGTCCTGGTGTGACCGTAAAGAAGGGATGAGGTGAAATGAGAGTGTGACTGGCTCCTCCTTCCATCTTTTTCTTCCTTCTCTCCTACTGTGGGTAGAGGGACACGGTCGTCACCCCCTGCTGGATTAGGACGAGATGCAGGTGAACTACTCAACAGAGCCCCATCCTATCCCTTTCACTAGGGATAGGAGCATATATCCACCACTTCCTCCAACAAGGGGGAGGAAGTGGATGCCAGCTTGAGACAACCCATGCTTTATGTTGCTCTTGCAAACAGGAACAAGTTCTTGCTTGCTGGTACGAAGAGATACGCTTGCCTCTCTCTTAGTACTTGGCCCAGAGGTCTGACCATTGATCCTGCGGTGCACACCCCGATCAGTTGGACAGAGGCTTGGACCCCTCCCTCGCTCTTACGACCAGGGAGGCTTTCCAAGGTTGGACGAACACCAGTCTGTTCACCAAAAAGATTCAGATTCCTCCTACCAAGAAATGAGTCTTCCTATTGTTAAAGGACCAAGGGTTTGTATTCGTGTCGGAACAAATGGCAATTTGTCGAAAATTGCATTTCTGGGCTCAGCTCGTGTCGCTGCGCGAAATATCCTTTAATCTATTATTTCTAGGGTAAATGTACTAACACCATACCAGAGAATAAATAAAATAAAGAAAAAGGGTCAGTATAACTGACTCGCTCACCCTCCAAGAGGGTGTCGGTATGAACACTAGGCGAGTGAGACCACTACCACGAGCCAAATACCAATAGAAATCTCCCACAACAAAAACCCTCCATGAGGAGAGCCGACCACGAGTGAGCAGCTCGTACTACTACTACTCCATCCCATGCTGCCGACTGCTGCGCCTCTGGTGGCCATCCTTTTCAGTTAGCGCACACGAGTCACACGTGTTATTTTTCTCTCTGTGTTTTTTTGTGCCCTTTCGTTGGATTTATCTATAATGGAGCGTGCAGCTATCGCAGCAGCTAAGTTAAGTACTCAGTATTTATGATAGTTGGTTTTTTTTTTCCGACCCCTGGGACAGTATTTGCCGGTTTTTTAGGTATAAATACGTTCTCGGGGTCGGAAGCATGGCAGCATGTTTCTGCCGCGTGTTGGGTTCGTTCTTGGTCTCTCCCATACCTAGAACATCCCTTATTTATGTACGCTCTATTTGATTATCCGCTTTGTTTAGTTTAAGGTCTACTCAGGTTGTCATGCCATGCATGTATTTCACCTTATGTAGGCTTTTTCCTATCCAGACCCTAGTCCAGGTTCTTAGTATCGCCTCTGACTAGCTTTGAGTGGTAGATTTTGCCCTTCGGGTTAGTACGTACACTCCTGGATTTTTTCTCCTGCTATATTACTTTCTCTCTTTCATTTTATTTTATTTATTATATGTATTTTTGTCATCGTTAGGTTAGTTAGGCGTCTGGCTTAGCCTAGGTCCTGGCTCATAGAGCCTATACTACCGCTGATCAGTTCAGTTGCTTCCCTATAGCATCTCTCTGATCAGTTGGTTTTAGCCCTGTGGGCCTGTATGCTACCGCTTTTCAGTTCAAGTTGCTTCCCGATAGCTTCTCTCTGATCAGTGGTTGGCCTAGGTTTGGTTATCGTATCTCAGTTTACCGCCTCGTGGTCACTTCGTGATCACGGGACAGCCAGACGCCTGCCCAGTCACCCTTCCCCCCCCTCCCGCTCTTCCATAGAGTCGGGCGGGGGTGGGTCGGTCTGCCCATGCTCGCTCCGCATACCCGAGCCTGCCTCCCTCTCTACCCCTCAGGCGAGGGGCTAGGGATGTCGGGACAGACCCAGACTGGTCTCGACCTCTCCGGCTTCTCGGTCCGGCCGGTGGTACGTTGTGGGGGGGCCCTGGCCTTCCCCCCTCTGTTACTACCTTGTCGCTCCGGGCTAGCTCGAGCATGTATGTCCCTCTCGCCCTTTCCCTCCTTACTAGAGCTCCTCCCTGATCGGAGTCCTGGTATCCAGCGGAAGGGGCTAGTCCACCCAGCAGAGTGGGCCGGAACATACAGTAGGTCACTACTAACCTTACCGTATTGCTGAGTTACTACACTCCGCTTCACACTGAACCTAGTCCGGTTCGCTTGTGTTTAGGTTTAAGTTATCTATAAGTTTATCTTAAGTACCTTAAACCATCCCCCCTCCCTTTCATATCTTACCGGATCTCTCCGGGATTATAGCCTATTCAGGCAATGCAGGGAGGGGTTATGCCCAATTTTTTTCCGAGCTCCGGCATGTAACGGAGTTCTTTTGTCCTTTAGTCTGTAAGTGATGCCTTTTAAGATACTCATGTGTCTTCCCACTTACAGGCCACCAACGTGAGCATCCGGGATGTTCCGCTACACTTCAGGACCCCTGTGGACACGAAGTTTGCCGGTCCCATGCTCCATGCGCGACTCCGCACGGGGACATCCAGGTCTGGTACCATGAGACGTGTACCATATGTTACGATCTGGTGAGCCAGCTTTTGGAAGGGGTAAGTATTCCATCTCCAGTAGCTGCTCCGCTTCTTTTTTAGTGCTTAAGTTTTCATCATTTACTTTAACTTAAGGCATCTAGTTTAAGTTATACTCTAAGTTTTAGTTTTAAGTGATTCTTAAATCTAAAATACGCCCTCTCTTACAGGCTCCGGCAGTAAGGGATACCGCACTGGCTACCCTGCGGGCCTGGGTCGGAGGTTTTGCAAGAACGCCGCCAAGGGTCAGCCCTACATCCTCGAGAAGCGGTTAGCACTATTAATCTTCCCCGGAGGCAAGGCGACAGGTTACGTCGACCCCGTAGAGGCGGACCCGACTATCGCCTTCATCCAACAACAGCTGGCGGCCTCCTTAACTGGAACAAGACCAGGATATCTCCACGGATGTCGCAACCCTGGATATTAATGTTGAACGATGGTAGGTATAGACGACCTGTGGTCGAGGTAAGTAAGGTGGGCACCAAGGGTCGCCCTTGGGTGTGACTGTTTCTTCTACCCCTGCAACCTCTCCATCCTTCCAAGGCTTTACGGGTGATGAATTATATACTCCTCCTGAGGCTTCGGTTTAGACCTAAGGTCAAGGCTAAAGTGATGACCTTGACTAAGACGTCATCGTCGTCTAAGAAGACGTCCTCGTCTTCTTCCACGTAAGTCTCCGGCTAGCAATCCCGGCCCAGACAGGTCTAAAGCTTCTAGCTCCGGCTCTAAGTCCTCAAAAAGTAAATCCAAGGAGAGATTCTCGCACTCCGGCAGAATCACCAGTTCCGCTACCATTGGTTCCAATTCAGAGCCTCCCTCCACCTCCGCAGCAGCTCCGGCTTTGGACTCCAATGCTGGCCTGTTTGCAACAGGTGGGCGACCTAGTTGGGTCCCTAAAGAGTAGTATGGAACAAAATGATCTCTCGCCTGTCGGATAGGATCACTTCCCAAGATACTATTATAGCCGGGCTAAGAGAAGCTCCTCTAGCCTCTCCCTCACTTTCCAACACAAGTGGAACTCAGCTTCCCTCGTATGACTCACTTCCTGCTTTCTCTATGAACAACCCATGGAGAGTAGCGTCATACGCCCCCTTCCAGGACGGTCTCATCTCCATACCGGAGTTTGGAACTCGAAGAATAGAGGACTTCGAGTTCTACCCGGAAGGCTACAGCCTCCTTTCATAGGCTACGCAAGGCTCACGCCTTCGGCTATGGTTCGGGACGATAGGGTACCAAAGGAGACAGTCCTCTATTCACGAGACCAGGCTCAGAGAGAATGGCTCAGATGTTTAGAGGACATGGATTGTTCTAACACCAAGATACAACCATTTAAAAGTCCCTTTACCATTTTCACAATGGAGAGAGTACCCCCCGCTCCCGTTCCTAACCAAGATAGCAAGGTCGACCATCTCAGCGGCCCAGAAAGGGGGAAACCATGCCTCAGTTGAAAGAAGCAGATCCCACAAATCTCCGTTACTCCCTTCAATTGGAGAATTGTGGGAAGACTTGCCGAATACATTCTCAGCTGGCAAACTCCAAACCGGACTGTGCTATGGAGCAGTTTGGTGAAAAGCTACCCAGGCTCCCAGATAGTCTTATTCGGCTGAATTTGACGCAAAATCACGACTAGCCAGATCAATCAACTCTATGGCTATGTCTGAGGTAGCAACCATGGCCTATGGATCAGAACCAATTTTTAAGCTTATGACCAAAGCCCTGACTCAAACGGTGCAGTCAGATATGTTCGAGTTTGCCACTGCTAGAACGAATTGTAGGAAGCATGTCCGCTAGAGGCAACCATTCGACATGAGCCGAATAGGTTACTCTCCTCTACATCTGGGCGCAGATCTCTTCCCAGAGGCTATGGTTAAGGAAGTCCAGGCAGAGGCTACGAGGTTGAACCAGAGCCTTAAGGGACCGTTGGGGCCTTACGGCTAGGAGGAGGCAAGACCTGACACCTAAAGGTAAGGGACAGAGGAAACCTAGGCGTTTCCAACTTACCAAAGAAGCAACAACGACTTTCGCCTCAACAAGTTCCAGCAGTGCCGTTAGTGCAGACAGCCCAACCTTCCACTTCTAAGGGTCAATCACAGCCAATTTATGTGATATCCCCCTCAGCCTCAACCCTCTACCTCATACGCCATCTCTCCAGCTTACAATCAAGCCTTCGAGAGTCAAGCTTCTCAGAAGTATGACCGCTCGGGTAAGGGAGGCCAGAGGTAAGCGGTCCTTTCGTGGGAGAGGATCGGGAGGCCCCTTTAATAGGGGAAAGCACTTCAGAGGAGGCCGAGGCGGTTGGTTACCAGAACCAATGGAAGAACTTCAGGTAGGAGGGAGGCTGGTGGTTTCACTTTCGCCACCGGTGGAACTTCAGCCAGTGGGCTCAGAGCATAGTGTCAAAAGGGCTGGGTTGGAGCTGGGTTGACGAACCCACCTCCAGCCAGACCTTTCCGTCAACTTCTTCCAAAGAATTGACAGAGTACGCAAAGGACCTCCTTCAGAAAGGAGCTATAGCGAGAGTCAAGAGATTAAAATTTCAAGGTCGCTTGTTCAGCGTGCCAAAGAAAGGCTCACAAAAAAGAAGGGTAATCTTAGACTTGTCCCGCTTTAAACTTAGCCATCCGCTGCGACAAGTTCAAGATGCTCACGATCTCACAGGTGCGGACCTTACTTCCCCGTGGGGCCGTCACCACCTCTATCGATCTTACGACGTCCTACTATCATATCCCTATTGCAAGACACTTCCGTCCGTATCTGGGATTCAAGATAGGAGACCAGACATTCTCCTTCAAGGTAGTTCCATTCGGACTCAACGTGGCACCCAGGGTGTTCACGAAGCTAGCGGAAGTGGTAGTGCAACAACTCAGATCGCAAGGGATTATGGTAGTGGCGTATCTCGACGATTGGTTGATCTGGGCCCCATCAGTCGAGGAATGCAACAAGGCTACACTGAAAGTGATCCAGTTCCTAGAATATCTAGGATTCAAGATAAACAAGTCCAAGTCAAGACTCACTCAGAGTCAAACTTTCAGTGGCTAGGCATTCAATGGAATCTATCCTCCACACTCTGTCGATTCCATCTACCAAAAGGAAAGAAATAGCGAAGTCAGTCAAGCAATTTCTAAGTCACAAACTAACATCAAGGAGAGCTCAGGAAAGGATCCTCGGCTCTCTCCAGTTTGCATCAGTAACGAACGTCTTAATGAAAGCCAAACTGAAAGACCTAACCAGGATCTGGCGCTCGCGAGCAAATGTCAGGTCCAGGGACAAGCTATCCTCAGTGCCTCTGATTCTAAAGAATCGGCTTCGGCCGTGGGCAAAAGTCAAGAATCTATCAGTGTCAGTACCCCTTCAGTTCCCTCCACCAGGGATCACCATCCCACACAGACGCGTCCTTAAGCGGCTGGGGAGGGTATTCCCAGGCTCAAAAGGTTCAAGGGATTTGGTCACTCCAGTTCCGTCAGTTCCATATAAACGTACTGAGGCAATGGCAGTGTTCTTGACTCTAAAAAAGTTACACCCACCAAAGTACTCCCACATAAAGCTAGTCCTGGACAAGCGCAGTGGTAGTACATTGTATAAACAGAGGAGGCCTCCAAGTCACGTCATCTAAATCACGTCATGGTAGCCATCTTCTCCCTGGCAGACAAGTTCAGTTGGCATCTTTCCTCCACTCACATAGCTGGAGTGAGAAACGTCATAGCAGACGACCCTATCCCGATCAGTACCCCTAGAGTCGGAATGGTCACTAGACAACAGTTCGTTCCAATGGATCCTTCAAAGAGTCCCAGGGCTACAGGTGGATCTCTTCGCATCCCAAGCGAACCACAAACTACCGTGTTATGTAGCCCCCAACCTGGACCCTCTGGCTTACGCCACGGACGCCCCTGGCTCTGGACTGGAACAACTGGGAGAAGATTTACGTCTTCCCTCCAGTGAATCTCCTTATGAAAGTATTGAACAAACTCAGGACATTCAAGGGTCAAGTGGCTCTAGTAGCCCCAGACTGGCCGAAGAGCAATTGGTATCCCCTAATTCTGGAACTGGGGCCTTCGTCCTCTTCGGATCCCCAGTCCCAAGCTCTCCCAGTCAGTACAAACGAAGACTGTGTTCGCTTCCTCAGGGATTCTCAAAACCCTAACTTATGGATTTCATGAAGTTTGCGGCAAAAAGAGATGCGAATATTGACCCTCAGATATTCTCTTCTTGGAATCCGATAAAAGGGATTCAACTTTGAGGCAGTATGATGCTGCTGTCAAAAAGTTAGCAAACCTTCCTGAGAGAGTCAGATATCAGAATCATGACAGTTAATTCAGCTATATCCTTCTTCAGATCCTTATTTGAAAAAGGTTTAGCAGCTAGCACGATTACGACAAACAAGTCAGCCTTGAAAAAGATATTTCAATTTGGATTTAACATAGACTTGACGGATACCTACTTCTCGTCTATTCCTAAGGCATGTGCTAGACTTAGGCCTTCTGTGAGGCCTACGTCAGTTCATGGTTCTTAAACGATGTTCTAAAACTGGCTTCCGAAACCGATAATGACACATGCTCGTTTATGATGCTCCTAAGAAAAAACCCTATTTTTATTAAGCTGGCTTCAGGAGCAAGAATTTCAGAACTGTCGGCTTTATCCAGAGATCCGGATCGATTCAATTCCTTCCCACAGGGGAAGTCCTACTTCTCCGGAACGTAGCTTTTTGGCAAAGATGAAGATCCTTTGATGAGGTGGGAACCTTGGAAAGTACTTCCTCTTCCACAAGATGTATCCCTTTGTCCAGTTTCAACCTTACGAGCCTTTCTATCCAGGACCTCCTCATCCTCATCGGGGCCCCTCTTTAAGAGGGAAAAAGGTGGAACTTTATCCATTAAAGGCATCAGGCAACAAATCCTGTACTTTATTAAACAAGCCAATCCTGACTCTTTCCCAAAAGCACATGATGTCAGAGCAGTAGCCACCTCAATTAATTATTTCCAACACATGAACTTCGATGAGTTGAAAAAGTATACCGGATGGAAATCGCCGACAGTGTTCAAACGTCATTACCTTAAGTCCTTGGAAGCTCTGAAATTTTCAGCAGTAGCAGCGGGAAACATAGTTTCCCTGACTCTAGTTAATTTGTAGTAGAAGATTCAGTCCTCCTTTCTACCTGCTTCACCCAACAGTTCGTCTATTCCTACCGTGTTCATTTACATTCACCTTGTGCCTTAGCTGCTTTTATGATGATGTAGTGGGTGCCCCTTATTTTTTTGCTAGGACACTCACAGATGATTATGGATATGATCTCATGGATGTTCCACCCCCTTATGCTAGGGGATACATCTCATTTATAATGGTTACGGGTTTTGTATATTAAGTCATATACTTCCTTATATATTATCATTGTTGATTAATTTGTTCATTTGATTGTTTTAATTGCTATTATATTTTTGATACATGCCTTTACACAGATACCATTTTGTTACATGTAAGCCAATTTACCTCTGTACTATGTAAATTACCTTATGTTAAGAAACATGTTAGAATTAAGGGTAATTTTTTTTAAGTATATTTTTATTTTGTATCACTGTGTATTTGTATCTTTTAGCAATTATATTCTTTTTATATTTACTTTATTTTTTATTTGAGACCTATTCTGATTTGTTTTATTACTTTTGTTTACAATCTTGTGCTATTTCTCTGGTACGATTTCGCGCAGCGACACGAGCTGAGCCAGAAAAGGGATTTTGACGTAAGGAAAATCTATTTCTGGGCGATTGGCTCGTGTCGCAGCGAAATCCACCCACCCTACCCATCCCTTCGCCCAAGATTGTCTGCTAACTTCAGGATGGCACCAGAGGCGCAGCAGTCGGCAGCATGGGTGGATGGAGTAGTAGTAGTACGAGCTGCTCACTCTGTGGGTCGGCTCTCCTCATGGAGGGTTTTTGTTGTGGGAGATTTCTATTGGTATTGGCTCGTGGTAGTGGTCTCACTCGCCTAGTGTTTTCATACCGACATCTTGGATGGTGTTAGCGAGTCAGTGTTATACTGACCTTTTTCTTTATTTTATTTATTCTCTGGTATGTGTTAGTACATTTTACCCTAGAAATAATAGATTAAAGGATATTTCGCTGGCGACACGAGACCAATCGCCCAGAAAATAGATTTTTTCCTTACGTCAAAATCCCTTTTTTTTTTTTCCTAACTATACAAACCTGAGGTCCTTTACATATAGTCCCACCTCATGCCACCCCTCACTCTGCATTTTTTTGCATGGGCCTAAAGCAAAAGTGATTCTTCACCTCTCATGCGCGCGGGCGCGCGCACTGTCGGACAAGCAGTTAACTACCGTTCTCCCCTTGTTCGAAGCTTACGACCGTTCCAGCTGCCGCTAGCTACTTCCTATTGTTAAAGGACCTCAGGTTTGTATAGTTAGGAAAAATGCAATTTTGGACAAATTGCCATTTTTCCAGACTGAGAAGCCATCACCGCAAGGCGATGGCTGCTCCTACTCTTCTCCAACTGCTAGTTCCGCTGGGAAGGCGAGCGAGTATCCAATTCCTCCCCTATTCCCTCTCTCCTTACGGATACGAGGAAAAGGGGAGGGATCCTACAGAGATTTCTCTGTAGGTTCCCACATTGGGGACTGCGCTACTGGGGGGACCTTCGGGTCCTACCTGACGTAAGCCCCGGTCGTTGAGGAAGGATTCTGCCCCATCCTCGATTTTCTACGGGAATCGAGAGGACCACCAGACAATAATCGTTGGACGAATTCGGTGGGGGTTTCGCAGAGTGCTTAGAATTCTGCGGAATTTCTAGCACTCTCAGAGTGTTCGAGTTTTTTACGATCTCCGAACACTTAGGCGAGACCACGGTCCAAAGTGAGCGAGACGAGAAACCCCGATAATTGTTACCTCGATAATCGGGAACCTCTCCTAATGCTCGAATTCCTGGAATTTCTAGCATTTGGAAGAAGACTGCTGCTGACTGCTGCTGAAAGAAGAGTATCTCACAGTAGGCGACCAACATGGAATAGAGAAGAACGGACGGGAACATCCAGTTTGGCTTGAACTTTCGTCTTCGGTATTCTGTTCACCATTGAAGCTCTCCTTTGGGAAAGACTTCTCCTTCACTCTCTTGTCTTGACTAGAGAACGAAGGCGGTCGATCTCCAATCCTTATCCTAATTCCTCGAGGGGAAAAGAATTTAGGATGGAGGTCGTTGTACAGAAACCTACAAATATACTACGTATATTACCCTCACAACATGATTCTGTTAAGCAGTTGAATTGTCCGTGTTGTAGGCGCATACCGTAGTTAACTCTACGGATTGTGACCGAGACGACTAGTATCCTAATTGAACTGCAACTCAGGGCTGCCTGCAACCTCCCAGGAGTTGCCAGTTTCGATTTTAGATACTTATGGTATTGTCACGACAACACCAACTCAGCTTTTGTATTTACCGAAATCTGTTTCGTTTAAATATAATTGCTTGAGCATATCTTTTATTTATGCTCAATGGTTCTAGCCGAACGCATTCCTTCATGGAATGGATTACCTGGCAACTCAGGATGACGAGTCAGCGAGAGCTACTGCGTATTTGAACTGCCTGAGGCAGCTCAGTTGCAGCTGACTCTCCGAGATGCACGGTCGGTTATGTCTCTCTCCCCTGCATTGATTGACTACCTAACCGTATCTCTGCCCAACAATCAGACTTAGGTCTCTGATTAACGGGGATTCTCGCATACATAAATGACCATCTACTGCCGTGATACTCGATTTCATCGCCTTCGACATTGCGAGAATTTTCAACAGATATCTCTTGGACTCTTCCATCTTTTTGTTTACCGCACGGTAACAGAAGGTCTGTACTAGTCTCCCGCTGCATCGCACTGCAATAATGCCAATGATTTTTGCAGATATCTGAGTTTGTTGTCAAAATATCTCGTATTCGTACAGGTGCAATTATTCACTGTTCACCCCGAATTAACAGACATTGCCTACTCCCCGACCTGCCAGCTCTACTTCCAAATGTTCAGCCCATGAGAAGCAGTTCTTCAGACGGCTCTCCCCTGTCTTTTCATTACTGAAAAGCGTCCCGCTTTCATTGCAACGATGACTCCTCACCGGACAGCAATGAAATAGCGGTTAGCGTTTTCAGCCATTTGTAAGCACAGGTTCAGAATCTTGAGAATCCTTCTCTCGATTCGTCTGTGAAGACGTAGGTTGCATTCAATGTCTACCTTCGTCTTCAACGGCACATAGTGTTGTTTCTCCTTAGCTGAGATTCAACAACTATGAGAATATCTTGCCTTCAGGGACCTCGGTCTCTAGAAGGCAATTGACTTTCGCCTGTTGGGCACATGCCTTAAGAAAATAATCACCTCACCATCCGGCATTGGTGACAAACAAATACACTATTTGTTTGGTCTCTCGGCATAACCCTTTAAAGGACGAAGGTCACGTGACTTAATCGGATGCTTGGACAATTTGCCTTACTACCGAACCAGTCAGTCGGCAGCTGTCAGAGCGCCCGAGTCAGTTACGAACTACGCTGTGGACTTATTTCGGGTGTTCCTGATCAATCATTACTTCGTCCTAATAGCTTGTCCCAGTACCCATACCATCGACACCCACCATCGAGTGGCGGTGTCCTATCCACTACCGAGAAGAACTTCGCTGCATGGGGATAGGAGGATGCGAGACACTTCGCTGCAGATGGATAGATCAGTATGGGTACTGGACATCACCGAAGTCGAGAAGAGGGATAGGTCATGCGACTATTTCCTTCTTTTCCTCTGAGGGAACTGCATGACTTTTCCTGCGAAGTCAAGCATCCAGGGGATGGGGATCCGTGACGCTCAATTTCGTACCGAACTTCGTAGCGAAGACTCAGAACCCTTCGGTCCCTGACGATCGGTTCTAGTCGTTCACAATCCCCTCCCTATGGACTTCACCGCCTTCAGTGCGAAGGAGATGCTGCTCTGTCCGCAAGAACTTCTCCGTGGCGCAGGTACTGAAGGCAGAGGTCTGGTCCAACCAGACCACATGCACCTCCTTCTACCTTCGGGATATTGCCCACAGGTCCTTGGATCTTTTTCCTTGGGACCCATGGTTATTGCTCAACACGTGTAGCAAACTCAGACCCTCGCAGGCTGAACAGCATCGAGTCCTGGTGTCACTGTAAGAATGGATGAGTGAATGAGAGTGTGACTGGCTCCTCTTCCCATCTTTTTCTCCCCCTCTACCTGTGGGTAGAGGGATACGGTCGTCACCCTGCTGGATAAGGACGAGATGCAGGTGAGCTACTCAACAGAGCCCCATCCTATCCTTTTCACTAGGGATGGGAGCAATTATCCACCACTTTCCCCAACAAGGGGGGGAAGTGGAAGCCAACGAGACAAATCTGTAAGTCAAATGATACATGAGTATCATCACCAACCTTCGGAATGGTTCCGTGGTTGCGTGCGGTATAATACTGCTGCCGGAGTAACTCTGGCGGTAGCAGGTATATTGTACTATACCTGTCACCCCGTCACTACCAGCTCTGGGGCCTTGTATACCCTTGTAGGGACGTCTCGGGCGGCCAAGGGGACTATGACTCCAAAAGAACTCCGGTAGCGCCGGAGTTCAAGTTGCCCCCAGGCGCCGGAGTGAGTAACAACCCAAAGACAGGTACAGGGATGAGGAGTGAAGTAACAGGGTGACATAGTAACTTGGCGGAGTTGGTAACTCTGCCGACACAGTGTTAAAAGTATAAACAATATTATGGATGCTATGATAGGTGTAATAAGACATGCATACAATAAAAGTATCCCACAGAAAGGCCGGAGCCTTTACATCTAAGGATGTACCGTTTCCCAATGTCAGGTCCTGGGAAGTGGGGGCACAATAAACAGTGAGGGGGGTACACTACTTAGAGGGTCGGGGGGTATCCCGCCCTCACGAGCCTGGTGTCCAACTGTGGCTCGGGTGGGCAGGACCAGTCCCTTGCCCCAGTAGTGGTACGGCTGAGTACGGCAGGCCCGCGCACTGAGTGTAACCCCCCCCACAGCTATCCCCCTCCTCACCCGGAAGACTCGGATGGGCTACCTAAGGTAGCGTGAGGGAGTCGTCACTCCACCGAAGTGGGTGAGGTAGGGGAGGAGGGACTAGGGGTGGGAGTTCGGTAGCAGGGTGGCTCGTACGCGATCAGCT
>NC_087203.1:85459745-85727499 GCF_015104395.2 Macrobrachium nipponense | reverse complement strand
TTCGGTGACAGTAATCAAGAAGTCAGCTATGCTAACAGGTAAGGAATCAAGATGTCAATCATCTGCACTGAGGTGTTCCTAAATCCTTCTTATTCTGTCCCTTCCCACCTCCAATGGTGGATTCAGCTATATATATATCGACAGGTAAGTTTCATGAACAAATGTTATTGTTATGATACAATAAAGTTTGTTCATACTTACCTGGCAGATATATATAATTAAAGTACCCACCCACCTCCCCTCAGGGACAGTGGTATGAAAAAATCTGAATAGAAAATGGGAATGATTCCTGATATCCGCCTCCCAGCGGCGGGGGGGAATGGGTACTAACCACCTGGCCGCCCACTGCGTGTGCCGGGAGTTTTTGAAATTCTGTCGGACGTCGGAGAATACAGCTATATTATATCTGCCAGGTAAGTATGAACAAACTTATTGTATCATAACAATAACATTTTTCTCTTGGCCCTAAACTGCCAAGAAAATATTGAAGTTTTTGAGCATTGGAATCTCGCATCTTATTCAGTGGAGACTTGGCAACGATTTTTTATCAGCATATGTCTGTTAAAAGAAATTTAACCCTCTATTCCTGACTCAACGATTTCGGAGAGAAGTTTCGTTGTCCAGACAGGATACTTATGTTTTCTTCTACGAAAGAAGAAATGGTTAAAACATTTTTCCTACAGAGTCTTTTGAATACGAGGAGGACTCGAAATAGATCCCAAAAGACATTCAGAGAGATACATTAGAGCTAGAAATCAGGGGTCCGCCCAATTTCAGCTCGGAGTTACCTTCAGCTTCCAGGCTCCTTCCCTTCCTTAGAGCAAGGATAGGGAAGATTCGGCAACGAGAAACCTCATCGTCATTTCAGAAGAGATCTCATTAGCAAAGGAAGTAATCACGAAGGATCCTCATCGGATAAAGACTCTTATCTCTCGCACTGTTAGATTCCTATCGTCTACTAGATGCAGCTGGATACAATCACCTCCCATTGCCGGAGAGGCCGAAAGCTCAGAGTGGAAGAATTTCTTCCGTTCTTCTCCTGTCTCCTGATGAACCATTGTGGTTCTTCAGGACTTTAAGACAATGTAACGCAAGCCAGACGCCAAGTGCCGTAATGTCATTGTCTGATGAAGAGACAGAGCGGGCCTCCAACCTGGCGCATATGCGCTAGAGGCGAACAAATCGGACAGATAAGAATGTCCGATGTGTACATCGCCAGGCAACCTCGAGACTACCAAGCTAGAAGCTCAAGCAAGTGGGAAGGATCCAGCCAGGCTCCAGATGCTAAAAAAGAGCCAACCTGGAACCAGGAGCGAGGAGTCAGCCAGACATCAGGCAAACTCGAAACGCCAACAGGTGCAAGGCACCAGTCAGGCGCGAGGCGCCAGCCAAGCGCGAGGAGCCAACCAGGCATGAGGCGCCAGATAGGTGCGAAGCTCAAGCCAGGCGTGAGGTGCCAGCGAGGCGTCAGCCAGGCGCGAATCTCCAGCTAAGGCGCGAGGCGTCAACCAGCTGCGAGGCGCCAGTCAAGCGAAAGGTACCAGTAGGCTCCAACCAAGAGCGAAGCACCAGCCAGGCACGAGGTTCCTGCCAGGCTTCAGGCTTCAGACGGGAGAGATCCATTTCAAGAAAGCCCTGGTCTTCTTTGAAACATGGAGATCTAGGCACTTCATAGTGACTTGATTCCTTCAAACAGCTGAGAATTAAAAGCGCAGGAAGTGCGCACTTTTGCAAATTCTTGTTCTTTACATAACAATATGTTATATAAGACATATTAGCTGTGTTGTACGGTAGAGGCAACTCTGTGTTGACTTCTCATTACACAAAGGATGTCAAGTTAACCTACGAGAGATCCTTCTCTTTTGGTTTATACGTTTCTGCAGATACGTTACTGGGATAAGGAGCCGACACTGATCCTTAACTTTGAGTTAAAGTTATGTAATTTAGTGAAATTATTGGGGTTTTTGAAAGGAGTGTGGGGATAACTCTTTTCAATTTGAGCGCGAACCCTCGTGTTAGGATCAGGTGATCGGGATCGGTGTTGCGCTCCTTAGTTATGCCAATAGGCATAGGTGTATTGTCATATAAGTGGATTAGCACCCATTGACAAGTACCTCTTAGGCTCTGCCGAGTAAGTGGATAAGACCCCATCGGCAGACCCACAAGAACTCTTGGCCACAGATCACATATCTCGCTAAAGTTTCTTGAGGTGATGCAGACTCCGTGGCAACAGCCATGTGAAGTCTACCACCTATCAGATAGGAACCAAGGTTTATTTATACCTACAACATATGTTGTTTACCTGTCTATTCCATGTTAGCTGTCTCTTACCCTCCACCAAAGGGTGTCAATCAGCTATGTATATATCTGACAGGTAAGTTGATTGTATGAAAATGATATTATGATACAATAAAGTTTCATACATACTTACCTGGCAGATATATACGATTAATGGCCCACCCAGCCTCCCCGCAGGAGACAGGTGGAAGAGAGAAAATATGATAGAAAACGGGAATGGTTCCTAATCCTGCCACCCAGGGCAGGACGGTAGTCATCTGACCTACCTGCAGCGTGTGCCGCGAAATTTGAATTTCTGTCGGGGACGACGGAGTCTTAGCTATGTATATATCTGCCAGGTAAGTATGTATAAAACTTATTGTATCATAACAATATCATTTTATTAATACCTACAACATATGTTGTTTACCTGTCTATTTCAGTAGTTAGCTGTCTCTTACCCACCACCAATGGGTGCCAATCAGCTAAGTATATATCTGGCAGGGAAGTTGAATGTATAAAAATGATATTGTCATGATACAATAAAGTTTTATACATACTTACCTGACAGATATATACGATTAATGGCCCACCCAGCCTCCCTGCAGGAGACAGGTGGAAGAGAGGAAATCTGATTAGAAAACGGGAATGGTTCCTAGTCCTACCACCCAGGGCAGTGCGGTAGATCACCTGACCTACCTGTAGCGTGTGCCGCGAAATTTGAATTTCTGTCCTGGGACGACGGAGTCTATAGCTAAGTATATATCTGCCAGGTAAGTATGTACAAAACTTTATTGTATACTAACAATATCATTTTTCATAAACTACTTTTAAATCAACGTACTGATTTCCATGCTACTAAAGCACTCAGTATTTCTAACATTGTACTAATGTATGGTAGTAAACAGAATTGACAGATGTGCTTAATTAAGCCTTTTACTCTTAGAAAAAAGACCAACTTCTTACCTTACTCAGACTATTTCGAACAAGCGGTGCTTTATGACACATCTGTGATGCAGAGCCATCCATCCCCCTTGAAGTATAATTATTTAAAAGATATATATATTGTATAATATATTAATTTGTTTAAAAAAATTTTGTAATACCCAGGATAACCATAAGTCAAACAACCATTTGATAAGATATAGTGGAGGATACGGTATACCAACATCACTGATACACGTCACCACACTTGCAGGTGCTTAGTGGCATGGAAATCCATATATCGGTTTAAAAGTTGTTCACGAAAAAAACTCTATTTCATGGTCTCTGAAATGCATAGTGGGCTGTGTAAGCATATCCATTCACTTGTTACTGTTAGTGACTTACTCTACGTGGTGGACGGCCCCAGCCTTGTGACGTCATATTATGTATACGTCATGAATGGTTTTAGAATCCTTTTCTGTGATTTTCTTGGTTCTGCCATCGGCAACTTCATTTTATTCTATAAATATCAAAACTATCAAAATTAGGTACTAAATAATACTTGCAAAAATTTGGTAGCGTTACAAAATATACACTTGCCAACTTTCACTTTATCTGATGCTCTGATAAAAAAATTATTGCCAAAAAACAGCATTCCACCAGCTCTGGATCCCTTAATTTATCATGATTGGACAACATATTCTCTTTCCTATCTGCGTTTTTAGTTACTCTGCTCTTCAGACAGACATTGTATCTAACAAATTCAAATTGACCTGGGAGTGTGACATAGATTTATGACATCAGGTTTCCAGAAACTTGTATTGTATGCTGAAATATTTATAAGTGACATATAGTATAAGATGTGCAGAATTATTGTAATGATTGCTTAAGTTATACCCAGTACATAATTAAATATATTGTAGTGATATGAGACGTTTTTTTATAAGGTTTTACTTGTGATGTTTTGTTCATGTACTCCCAATCTCTCATCTTACAGCTGAACTGTTAGTCGATAAAGCTATGGAACTACGAAGTATTGGGGGCGTTTATGGTGGCAACATAAAACCGACTCCTTTTTTGTGCCTTATTTTGAAGATGTTGCAGATCCAGCCTGAAAAAGATATCATCATAGAATTTATAAAGCAAGATGAATTCAAGTTAGTATTATTCATTAATTTTTACCTTTGCATGTTTTCATATGAAGCTGGTCTGGGGAATCCCAAGTTGAACATAAAGATAGAGAATAAGGCTCCATTGTGACAAAGAAATGAGGACTAAGAAAAGGAATGTGGTATATAGTTCCACCAAAAAGTTATCTTCTTTCTGGGAAAGGCCACGAACTTTCAGCAAGTTCATGGCCCTTCCCAGAAGGAAGATAACGTTTTGGTGGACTGCATACTACAGCTATTTATTTATATGATGATGCAAAAACTAAGTACTACGTTATTATAACATCAGCAGTAAAGGAAGTTAATGAGATTGCTGAAACTGGTTTTCATCAACTATCCTAGTCAGCCAAGGAACAGTTTTTGCTTAAGCACATTTCAGGGCGGCTTCCACATTCATTCGAGACCTTAGTTTTAATTTTATAACAAGTAAGCTGCAAAACCCAGGTTCAGTTTCACACATTGATACTACGTGATGGAAAAAAAAAAAAAAAAAAAAAAAAAAAAAAAAAGCAACTGAGAATGGAGAGGCTCCTGACATATGGATATGATTTGGATATTTTACATCAGAACCTGATTAAAGATTTTTCTCAAATAGATCACAAGCACTAGAGCCATTCACAAGTTCAATAAACTCTACCTTAATAGCATCATTAACAAAAGCAACATCTGTATGGAAAGGGTCTCTAATTAGCTTAAAGTTTCCTTCAGACACATCAGGAAAGTACAGGCAGTCCCCAGCTTACGACGGATTCACCTTATGACGTTCTGAGGTTATGGCACTTTTCAATTACATTCATCAGAAATTATTTCCAGGGTTATGCCGCTTACAACGCCGATATGACGGAAGAAATATGACTCCAAAAATGCAAAATAATCAATATTTGAAATTTTCTTTATTGAAAAATGCAATACAAATGCAGTTTACATAGTTTTTAACCCTTTAACGCCGATTGAACATATTAAATGTGGACTAAAATTGTCTGTCATATGCCGATTGGACGTATGGTACGTCGACGAAAAGGTTTTTTTTTTTAAATTCGCGGAAAAATAGTTATAGGCCTACTAGGCGAAAACTTTTGAATCATGCGCCTTGGGGGATGCTGGGAGCTCACAGATCAAGGCGTTGTTTTGTTTGCAATCGTTACCCAGGCGCACAAGCGTGAATTTCTTTCTTTCTCCACTAAAAAAAGCATCAGCGACCACATCTCGAAATGATTTCGTCACTTTGTTATAATTTTTGCACCATTTTATATTAGCGTTACATGGAGTATTATATATGAAAATGTGTGTAATTTCATGTAGATACAACTAAAAAACCAAAAAAAACTCATGGGTTGTAGCTTTCATCAGTTTTGAAATATTTTCATATAAATAATGAATGGTGTGCCAAAATTTCAACCCTTCGGGTCAATTTTTGACTTGTAAGCTAAAATTCCTACATTCTAGTAATATTCAATCATTTACCTTTATTTTGCAACAAATTGGAAGTCTCTAGTACAGTATTTTGATTTATGGTGAATTTATGAAAAAAAAAAAACATTTTCCTTATGTCCGCGTGGTAACTCCTCCGAAAAAAAATCAAACATTTTTTCGTCCAATTGTCGTAATGTTTGCACCATTTGAAATTAGCCATTACATAAAGTTTTATATATGAAAATGTGCGCAAATAACGATAAGTGCCAAAATTTCAACCTTTGGTCAACTTTGACTCGACTGAAATGGTAAAAAGACGCAATTGTAAGCTAAAAATATTACATTCTAGTAATATTCAAACATTTACCTTTATTTTGCAACAAATTGGAAGTCTCTAGCACAATATTTCGATTTATGGTGAATTTATGAAGTAAACTTTTTCCTTTCGTCCGTGCGGTAACCCTTCCAAAAAAATCATAAATTTTTTTGTCCGATTGTCGTAATGTTTGCACCATTTTAAATTAGCCGTTAAAGTTTTATATATGAAAATGTTTGCAATTTCATTTAGAATACAACTAAAAACTACCCATGGTTGTAGCTTTTGTCAGTTTTGAAATATTTTCATAAAAATAATGATAAATAGAAAAAATTTGTCCTTTGGTCAACTTTAACGCCCCCCCCGACCGGAATGGTCGAAAAACTGCAATTGTAAGCTACAAACACTTACAGTCTAGTAATATTCAATCAAGTACCTTCATTTTGCAACAAACGGGAAGTTCTCGAGCACAATATTTCGATTTTATGGTGAATTTTGAAAAACAGTCTTTTTTTTTTACGTCCGTGCGTTACGAATTCATGCATCATGATGTGATAATATTTTCTCTGTGTTGCCTTGATCGTTTTACAATGTGTTATATACCAAAATGATTGCAATTTAGTGTACAATACAATGAAAAAATTAACTCGTTAGCTTTAACCGTTTTGCTCACAGCGCGATTTGTATACAATTATACAAAAAAATTTTTGCGCTGTCATATATCCCAACATTTATATATGATAATGATATTTTTTTCATTTCTGATGATTGCATACTAAACTTCAGGCAATGACAAAAAAAGGAGCCAAAAATGAACTTGTTAATCTTGAAAAAACTAAGAGTGCTGTGATTTTTTGAAAAAAAACATTTTCCGCTTCGGCGCTCACTCGCGAACGCCGCCGGCATATGGGAGATGATTTTTAAAATACGGCTTAGGTGTTGAAGGGTTAATATATAGTAGTGCCTCAGGATACGAAATTAATCCGGTCCCTGGGTTATGACGGGTCCGGCTTACGACGTTCCGAGGTTACGACGCTTTTTCTTAAATATTCATGAAAAATCCGCCCCTGGGTTACGACGCTGATGACGCTACCGACGCTCCGAGTGTACGCGAATTTTAAAAAAACCATACTATGATAGAATCCTTTATAGTTTAGCACAGTTGTCCTCATCTCTCTCTCTCTCTCTCTCTCGCTCTCTCGCTCTCTCTCTCTCTCTCTCTTTGTATTTTCGACGAAAATAATCACTAATTAGTGTATTTTGATGTTTATTTTCATGACTAAATACATTTTCATAAAATATAAAAATAAATCAGGACTGCTATCATGAGCCAACAAATACCTATGTATTTTTAGAATTCTTCTTCTGTTTTAATATTACGTTATGTAATGTTTTCATTATAGCTGTCAGTATAACTCGGTATCTCCATAAAAAATAAAAAATAATAATCTCTCTCTCTCTCTCTCTCTCTCTCTCTCTCTCTCTCTCTCTCCTACAAAGATGTATAATGTTTTTTTGGTATGATAAATAAATGATTACTATTTTCAAATATAATATTAATTAATATACAGCAAAAATATCAATTTCATTAAAGAAAATACCAGAGTGAATTAGTAAGATTTTAGCTTATTTAAAAAATTATGGAAGAATGAAGAAATCCCAGTCTTCTCTGTAACCTTTCCCTCGAGATCCAGGTTTTACTAAAAACTGTCAGATATATCAAGTCTGGTTTTGACAGCCAGGAGGGGAAGAGTGGGGGAAGGGGGAGCTGCAGTGTTGCAATGACGTGGTCCTGAAATTTCCCCCCCCCCCCCTCTCTCTCTCTCTCTCTCTCTCTCTCTCTCTCTCTCTCTCTCTCTCTCTCTCTCTCTCTCTCTCTCTCTCTCTCTCTCTCTCTCATTTACTGAGACTCGAGATTTTTATGTACTTGTACTATATGTTTTAAATACTTTCAAATAATAATAATAATAATAATAATAACTGTAATTAAAAAATTCATATGTGATAGTATTTTTAAAAGAAAATTACAATACGTACTAATCTTATCCATGTCACTTTTAATTAAGGTTAACTCTCTCTCTCTCTCTCTCTCTCTCTCTCTCTCTCTCTCTCTCTCTCTCTCTCTCTCTCTCTCTCGTAGTAGCCATCTTGCCTTAGTGAGACGTTTCTGCGCGAAGTCAGATTAATCAACAGATATCACAAGTTAAACATACGTCTAGAATTTGAGAAATATCTAGAAGTGTTTGCGAACTATCGGTGATAAAGATTAGTGTGAAATAAAATAGTAGGATAAAGCGTCTTCTAAGTTAGTTTATCAAGTGAAATACTGTAAATCAGAACAAGATGGCAGTAAGTTCCAACTGCGGGAAAAAATGGCGAGATTTAGCGCTTTGGCAAATTTCTCAATCGATGAGGTAGCAGGAAGGGAACTGGCATTTCTCAGCTATGAGATCAGCAACAGTCCTAACAAAAAGATACAAAAGCATCATAGATATATAGAAGGATATAATCCTTCAAAACTGGAAACAAATCATCTGAAAAAACATCTTGAAAATAATTGAAGAAGTTCCAAAATAAAATCCAAGTGTCAAGAGACTCATAAGAAAAATATACATAAACAACATATTCGACAAAGAAAATGAATAAGGTGAACCTTGGTGAATATCCTAATTGATGAATTAGGAAAACAAAAAAGAATGCCAAAAGCATGCTAAAACTGTGTAAGGTGTGGGTGTATAGCATAGTTAATCCACAAAACCTAATCAGAAAATGTGCTGCATGCAACATTCCGACCCATCCACAGTGTGCTGAGGTAATGCAAGATATGAGAAAAGACACAAGAATTTTTTGCTCAACATGTCTACCATGGATAGACAATGTTATTAAATCAAGATTGAATGTACAAATAGTTGAGGATGAAGAAGAAGAGGAAAACGTAAGAGAAGTAAACAAAACTGAAATGACAGAAAAAGATAAGGAAAACAAAGAACAAGATAAAAGTATGGATGCAGAGATACTCATTGATACTACATATGAGGCTATAAAGCAGCATACCTACGAAGAAATAAATTACGATATGACAACACAAAAGAAAATCCCGAAGAGGCTCTACCCAGATCTACACAATGACGGGGGAAAGAGGAAAAAAATATACAAAAAAGACAAAGTCTGCAACCTTTTGAAAAGAGGGAATTGCAGATTTGGAGAAAAATGTTACTACAAACATCCTAAGGTATGTCACAACTATGAAATATATGGTAAATGTGCATACCTAGATGGCTATGAGGATGATTGTAGAGATCTACATCCAAAAATATGCAAAAACCTAAAAGAAGGAAAAGGATGTAAGTTCGACAAAAAATGTAAATACAGTGGTCCCCCCGTATTTGCGGGGGATGCGTACCAGACCCCCCCGTGAATAGTTAGAACCCGCGAATGTTTGGAACCCCTATAAAAATGCTAAAAACAGCCTATTTTGTTAGTTAAAACTCAAGAAAAACCCACTAAAAATTTTCATACATGGTTTTTTTAATAGTTTTATCACAAAAAGTGCATTTTATGATGAAATTCATAAAAAAAACCAGGAATTTGTGGATATTTACCATAGAAAAATACCGCGAATGCGCAAATTTTCCGCGAATAATGCAGGGAAACGTTCCCGAGAGAAATCCGCGAATGTGTGAGTCCGCGAATCTGGAGAACGCGAATACGGGGGGGCCCACTGTATATGCACCCTGTAGCCAAGAAACATAATCAAATAAATAACCAATCAAGTAATAAAATCCAAAATAAGAAAGAAACAAATAAAGAGAGGAATGAAGAAAGAATATCAGGTAAAAGAAAAAAGCAAGCCATCAACGAGATATGCAGAGGTGTCAGCAAAAAATTTCAAAGCATCAGCTCCAAGATTCTACTCAAGAGATAATAACTGTTTTTATTATGCAAGAGGATATTGCAGATATGGAGAAAATTGCAGATTCAGACACAAAATGAATAATTATGATGAAGGAAGAACAGATATTATGGAAAAGTTGGATTTTTTAATGTCAGAATTTCTGGAATGAAAAAAAAAAGAAAACATACCAGAACAGGAAAGAGACATGGGAAAATCCTTATTATTACCAATATTAAATGAAGGAGAAAAACACGCAAACCATCATAGTGATGAATGCGCAGGGTTTAGTTACGAGTAACTCAAAAAGAAAAAATAGAGTACTTAGAAGAACTAACCCAAATTGAAAGAAAATAGATAAAATGAATATAAGTGAAACTTGGTATTCCCAAGAGACTGGGAATGATGATCAAATAAAAGGGTTCCAAACTTATAGATCAGATAGAAAAAATAGGAATCAAGGGGGAAACCGCAATATATGGGAAAGACAAAAAACAAGGAAAAATATATGAGAAATATAGTAACTCAGAATGTGAACTAATAGCGGTAGAATTTGAATCTGAAAAATTAATGAACATAGTAATATATAGACCTCCTAATACTAAAGAGTTTGACTTAATAATAGAAAAATTGGATGATATATGTAGAAATCACAAGGACTGGACTATTCTCCTATCTGGAGACTTCAACTTTCCTTTCGTAGACTGGAAAGAAACGAATAGGAGATTGTGGATGTACTTATACATATAAAAAAGAGAGTAATAGTAGTGCAGAAGATAAGAGGCAATTCGAAAAGCTATTAGATATGCTACTAGAATACAACATTCAACAAATAAATCACCTGCCAACAAGAAAGGAAAATACTTTAGACCTAGTATTTGTGAACGAGATGAATTATGTTAAAGAAATAATAGTTTATAATGCGAGTATTTCAGACCATAATGTCATAGAATTAACAGTCCATTCCCAAAGCAAGTGGAAAACAGAGATAAGCAAGAAATGAAAAAAGTGGGAAGGATATGGAAAATACAACTTCTACAGTAAAAAATAAAAATTTAAAATGGTCAGAAAAAAAATGAAGAATTAAACAAAGATTGGGATAACATTTTCGTAAGTGATGACATAAGGGTAAATACAGGAGATATATATAAAAATATTAGAGAAAATAGTGGATAAATATATACCGAAGAAGAAAAGTAAACATCAGTCATGCATACCAAGAGACAGAAGGATCTTGTTCCAGAAAATCAGAAAGTGGAAAAAAGGTCTTGCAAAAGAAAATAATGCATGGAAAGTTATAGAACTAAAAAGTAAGATAGAAAATGCAGAACAAAAGATTATACAATCAAGAAAAATGAAAAATGGGACTTGGAAGAAAAAACCCTATTAAATATCAAGCAAAAAACCCCTAACTATTATACTCATATGCGAAGAAGATGAATAAAAGAAGAATAGAAATAGGCCCTCCAAGAATTGAAGGGAGATTAACGAATGAAAAAAAGGAAATTTGCAACATATTGGCAGAACGATATAAGAGAGAATTCACCCCTAGAATAGATAATGATATAGAAGTAAGGGATGAAAATAGTGAATATTTAGCTGACATAGATATTAATGAAGCTGATATTGTGCAGGCTATTAATGAAATTAAAAATGGAGCTGCTGCAGGGCCGGATGGAGTGCCTGCTATTTTGTTAAAGAAAGTAGTTCATTCTATCGTAAAGCACTTGCATATTATTAAGACAAAGTGTAGATACAGGCAAGATTTATGATGAGCACAAATTAGCATATATTACCCCTACTTTCAAAAGTGGATCAAGACTAGAGGCAAGTAATTATAGGCCTGTGAGTCTAACACACATATTTTGAAAATTGTGTATGAAAGGGTAATGAAGAAAAATATTATGAAACATTTAATAAAAAATAATTGGTTTAATAAAGGACAACATGGTTCGTACCCGGAAAAAGTACACAAACCCAACTGTTAGTCCACCGTGAGAACATATTCAAAATATGAAAACGCGAAATGAAACAGATGTGGTTTATCTAGACTTTTGCAAAAGCTTTTGACAAAGTAGACCATAATATATTAGCGAAGAAAATTAGAAAACACAATATCGTGGAGAAAGTAGGAAGATGGTTAAAAGAATTTTTACACAACAGAAAACAGATAGTTATTGCAAACGACGAGAAATCGGATGAAGCCAAGGTAATATCCGGTGTGCCACAAGGTACGGTGTTAGCTGCAATACTGTTTGTTATTATGATTGAAGACATAGACAGTAATGTTAAGGATTCGGTAGTGAGTAGTTTCGCAGATGACACAAGAATAAGTAGAGAAATTACTTGTGATGAAGATAGGAACGCTCTACAAAGAGACCTTAACAAAGTATATGATTGGGCAGAGGTAAATAGGATGGTATTTAACTCTGATAAATTTAAATCAATAAATTATGGAGACAGAGAAAGAAAGCTATATGCATATAGGGGACCTAATAATGAGACAATCACAAATAAGGAAGCAGTTAAAGACCTTGGTGTGATGATGAATAGGAACATGTTATGCAATGATCAAATAGCAATTCTGTTGGCAAAATGTAAAGCAAAAATAGGGAATGTGTTGTTACGGCACTTCAAAACAAGAAAAGCTGAACACATGATTATGCTTTATAAAACATATGTTCGTAGTCCACTTGAATATTGCAATATGATATGGTACCCACACTATAAGGATATTGCACAAATAGAGAGTGTACAAAGGTCCTTTACAGCTAGAATAGAAGAAGTTAAAGACCTTGACTACTGGGAAAGACTACAATCCTTAAAATTATATAGTCTAGAAAGGAGAAGAGAACGCTACATGATAATTCAGGCATGGAAACAGATAGAAGGAATAGCAGAAAACATCATGGAACTAAAAATATCAGAAAGAGCAAGCAGAGGTAGATTAATAGTGCCCAAAACTATACCAGGAAAAATAAGGAAAGCACATAGGACATTAATCCACTACGCACCAGCATCAATAATGCAGCGTCTATTCAATGCGTTGCCAGCTCATCTGAGGAATATATCAGGAGTGAGCGTAGATGTGTTTAAGAATAAGCTCGACAAATATCTAAACTGCATCCCAGACCATCCAGATTGGAAGATGCAAAATATACCGGAAGATGCACTAGCAACTCTGTAGACATTAGAGGTGTCTCACACTGAGGGACCTGGGGCAACCCGAACGAACTGTAAGGTCTGTAAGGTCTCTCTCTCTCTCTCTCTCTTGCCACACAAGATAATAATGTGTCATAGTGGTAACTCACTCCCTCTCTTTCGCTGGAAGCGTTATAAGTATTTTTTGAGAGAACAGAGAGATAAACACTCTCTCTCTCTCTCTCTCTCTCTCTCTTACCGAGATGAAAGAATTTTTATGGTACTAGTATGTAAAATGTTTATTGATAATTTCAGTTATTTAATAATAATAATGATAATAATAATAATAAAACTTTAATTACAAAATTCATAATGGTCGTATTTTAAAGACCTTGGTGTGATGATGAATAGGAACATGTTATGCAATGATCAAATAGCAATTCTGTTGGCAAAATGTAAAGCAAAAATGGGAATGTTGTTACGGCACTTCAAAACAAGAAAAGCTGAACACATGATTATGCTTTATAAAACATATGTTCGTAGTCCACTTGAATATTGCAATATGATATGGTACCCACACTATAAGGATATTGCACAAATAGAGAGTGTACAAAGGTCCTTTACAGCTAGAATAGAAGAAGTTAAAGACCTTGACTACTGGGAAAGACTACAATCCTTAAAATTATATAGTCTAGAAAGGAGAAGAGAATGCTACATGATAATTCAGGCATGGAAACAGATAGAAGGAATAGCAGAAAACATCATGGAACTAAAAATATCAGAAAGAGCAAGCAGAGGTAGATTAATAGTGCCCAAAACTATACCAGGAAAAATAAGGAAAGCACACAGGACATTAATCCACTACGCACCAGCATCGATAATGCAGCGTCTATTCAATGCGTTGCCAGCTCATCTGAGGAATATATCAGGACTGAGCGTAGATGTGTTTAAGAATAAGCTCGACAAATATCTAAGCTGCATCCCAGAACATCCAAGACTGGAAGATGCAAAATATACCGGAAGATGTACTAGCAACTCTCTGGTAGACATTAGAGGTGTCTCACATTGAGGGACCTGGGGCAACCCGAACGAACTGTAAGGTCTGTAAGGTCTCTCTCTCTCTCTCTCTCTTGCCACACAAGATAATAATGTGTCATAGTGGTAACTCACTCCCTCTCTTTCGCTGGAAGCGTTAAGTATTTTTTGAGAGAACAGAGAGATAAACACTCTCTCTCTCTCTCTCTCTCTCTCTCTCTCTCTCTCTCTCTCTCTCTCTCTCTCTCTCTCTCTCTCTCTCTCTCTCTTTTACGAGATGAAAGAATTTTTATGGTACTAGTATGTAAAATGTTTATTGATAATTTGAGTTATTTAATAATAATAATAATAATAATAATAATAAAACTTTAATTACAAAATTCATAATGGTCGTATTTTAAAGAGATGAAAATGACCTTTCCATTTCACTAGTAAGGATAATTCCTCTTTCTTACTGAGATGAGAGAATTTTTATGGTAGATGCATGTTTATTATATTTTCAAATAATAATAATAATAATAATAATAATAACAATAATAGAAAGTAGTAATAATACGATAAACTAATTTTCAAAAGAAAATTCTTCCCTTTGTCTTTTCTGTATCAATTCATTAACTCAACTCGAGTGACACTCGGAGCTTAATGCCATACAATGGTCAATGAATTAATGGTTTTATGTAATTCTCTCTCTCTCTCTCTCTCTCTCTCTCTCTCTCTCTCTCTCTCTCTCTCTCTCTCTCTCTCTATTCTGAGATGAGATCATTTTCAGGGACATGTATGTAATAAATTTAACATTAATATTTTCCAATAATAATACTTATTAACTGTAAGTACAGAATTCATATCTGAGTATTTTAAATACAATAATCATTCCATTTCTCTCTTTTAAATACTGTAAGGACAACTCTCTCTCTCTCTCTCTCTCTCTCTCTCTCTCTCTTCTCTCTCTCTCTCTCTCTCTCACCAACAAGATACTTGTCATACATTTGGTGATTCTATTTCTTCCTTTTATCTCTCTTGCTCTCAGCAAAAGAATTGATAGACAGACATAATTGCACAGTCCTCTCTTTCTCTCTTCTCTGGAGAAATATATGTATTTATGGGAGGGGGAAAAAGTTGCCTACAGACGTTCATTTCAATCTATTGAAAACCGTTAAGGAGTTATTTTCTCTCTCTCTCTCTCTCTCTCTCTCTCTCTCTCTCTCTCTCTCTCTCTCTCTCTCTCTCTCTTGTATTTTAATGAAAATATACAGTAATTTGTGAATACAGTGGTCCCCCCGTATTCGCGGGGGATGCGTACCAGACCCCCCCACGAATAGTTAGAATCCACGAATGTTTGGAACCCCTCTCAATGCTCATAAACTCGTCCTGGACATGGCAAACACCAAAGTATCCCTTAAAAGACCATCCTTCATCAAATATACATAAAATATCCTATTATGGTTCATATTAATCTTTGAAATATTATTAATACTATTTTAAAGTAAATCTTACATTTTATGTTTTATACATAAATACATACTATGTACGTACTGAATGACTTAGTTACGTATGTGAAAATAATTGTCCCCCCACAAGTATTCCGGTCATGCACGTTTTCTTTCATACTGTTACTATTTGAGACATCCGTTTCTTTTTACAATGGAATGTGAAATCACAAATACCAAATGTCTACTTAAAGTATTATCCTACAATCAAATATACCATTGAATTGGTATTATTAATATCATTTTAAAGTAATCTTAAACATTTTTACCATTAGAAATATATAAACAGCCAATAGCAGAGAGAGAGAGAGAGAGGGTGGAGAGGAGACGAATGAGAGAGAGAGAGAGAGAGAAAGTTGTCCTTATTTAAAAGAGTGAAATGGATAGAGATTGATACTTCTTTAAAAATACTATCACATCGTGAATTTGAGATTAGTTATATTATTATTATTATTATTATTATTATTATTATTATTATTATTATTATGCGAAAATATTAATAAACATACACATGTACCATAGAAATTATCTCATATATATCAGCAAAAGAGAAAGAGATGGCAACACTGGATTTGACAGTTGGAACCCAGCCAAACAAGCTGGCTACGCAACAAGACACGGGGTTACATAACTATTTTTATTTATAAACTCAAAATCTTGCTAATTTCACTTTAGTATTTTCTTTAATGAATTATATTATTGCTGTTTACATTAATATTGATATTTGAAAATTAGTAAATCATCATCCAAAAAAAAATACATCGCTTTAAGAGAGAGAGAGAGAGAGAGAGAGAGAGAGAGAGATTATCGTAGTATTTGTAAAATACTTTCACATCATGATTTTGTAATTACAGTTATTATTATTATTATTATTATTATTATTATATTATATTATTATTTGAAAATATTAATAAACATATTACGCATATATGACCATAAAAAATCTCTCATCTCAGTAAAAGAGAGAGAGAGAGAGAGAGAGAGAGAGAGAGAGAGAGACGAGAGAGAGAGAGGGTGGAAATCTCATGAGCAGTTGATGGCAACAACAAATCAGCTCCTTCCCCCTCCGGTCACTTAACTTGATACGTATATCTGAGTTTTTTTTAGAAAGAATCTGACTGGGATTTCCTTCATTCTTCCATACCATAATTTTTTTAAATTTATAAGCAAAAATCTTACTAATTCACTATGGTATTTTCTTTAATGAATTGATATTATTGCTGTATAAATTAATATTAATATTGAAAATAGTAAATCATTTATTTATCATACAAAAAAACATACATCTAGTAGAGAGAAAGAGAGAGAGAATTATTATTTTTATTATGTGATATTTAAATTTTATTAAACTACATAATACAGTATTAATCAAAATTAATATTTGAAAATTAGTAAATCATTTTTGTATCATAAAAATGTATTTAGTCATGAAAATAAACATCAAAATACACTAATTAGTGATTATTTTCGTCGGAAAATTCCGCGAATGGGCGAGTCCGTCCGCGAATAATTTCTAGATAGGTTCCAAAGAAAACCCCGCGAATGTGTGAGTCCGCGAATCCGGAGAATGTGAATACGGGGGGAACACTGTACACAGTGTTGCACATGAAAAAAGTAAATTAGTGATAATTTTAGAGATACGGCCCCAAGAAAAATTGCAAATTAGTTGTGAAATTTTCCCTGTGGACATGTTTTCAAGAAGGTCATTCCGGCTTACGACGATTTTCGGGTTACGACGCGTCTTAAGAACGGAACCCCCGTCGTAACCCGGGGACCGCCTGTACATTCCTAGCCCTACAAAAACACCTCAGTAAATTTTATAATAAAGTTATATTGACCAATAAACAATGAATTTCAACAATTTGGACCATTCAATACCTAACATAACCTTTATTGTAGTACGTACCTGTAAATAAAGTTTATTAGTGTACATGGTACAAGAAATGCTGTATGTACATATGTAGCAAAATGTGGAACCTTACCTTTCAAGTGAGGCGATCTCCAAAAGTGGTGACAGAGGAGGAGGGCAAATGGCAGAAAACATGAACACTTAACTTTACCAAACATTAAAAAATGTCAGAAAACATTAACACTAAACTTTACGAAACACATTAACAAATGGCAGAAAACATTAACACTTCTTGATTATCTCCATCTTCGTTCTCCATAGAAAGCATCCTCTTCTTTCCGTGAACTTCGGCAACATTCTTTGGACCCATGGCTAATAACCTAAGTAATTAAGTTCACACACAACACGATAAAGTAACTTACAGTACAACGAAAGCGAAATCACTAACACGAATTTGCGTTAACAAACGAATTAGTATATGTGAATGAACGAATTCCAGTGTTTACGATAATGTTGCCGCAAAAAAATGGTCAAGGCACGCCTTTACTTAGAGGCATGATGGGACAGATGCCGACCAATAGGAGAGCAAGATCTTACAGTGGTGACTAGCATCAGGAACCAATGGCAGAGCGGGAGGATGGTGGCGAGTCTACCCAGTTGGCAGCGCGCGAGTTTTAAAATTGTTCTCAGTGGTCGGGGCGAATCTTGGACTTTACCTTTCGCAACCTGAATTATTTTCATATACAGAAGCAAAAAAAATCTTTGTCTTTGCTTTCATAACTTGGATTTGTTCCGACACGGGATACAACCTTTCGGTCCTTTTACAATAGGAAGGTTACTAGCGGCAGCTGGATAGGTCGTAAGCTTTCAAACAAGGGGTTCGGTAGTTAACTGCTTGTCCGACAGTGCGCGCGCCACGCAACTGGGAGGCGAAGAACCACTTTTGCTTTCGGCCTGCTGGCGTGTGGACGTGTGTATCATCGCTCTTTGCCCGCTTCATCGTCGTTTGTGCTTTTGCATGGTTGTGTTTTCTCTTTCTGTTTGTCTAGTGAAACTGAATTGTAAGTACAATCATTTTCCATTTTTTTCATATTACTTTAATTGTGAAGTGAAGGATCATGGATTCACCGCGCCCTCCGATTATCCGGCGACTGTGCCCCAGGACTGAAGGGCGTAAGTGCGGGAAATTCTGCAGTTTCCCGGAAATAGATCCTCATGTGTTGTATGCTCGGTGTCGGGGGCGCGAATGCTCTCGCACCGAGCCTTGTAATGTTTGTGAGAATTGGTCGGAGGTGCAGTGGGGCTTGTATGAGGGCAGGAAGAAGCGAAGACCTGCAAAGGAGTCGTCGAAAAGCTCTCCTGCGACTCCTTTGGTGACGGATACTTCGTCGTCTTTCCTGCCCCCTGCTCAGCTCCCACGTATGGCACCTTTCCCTTTGGGGGGGCCGGTATCCAGGTCCTTCTCCTCACCCGATCTGTCGAGTGTGGAAGAGGGTGCTCGGTACCCCGACGTTCAGCTGTGCTCGGGGTCTTCTGTCCGTTCGGGGTGGGCCTCATCCCCCCTCGCGCGGGTAGAAACTCCCCCCTAATCACTTGACTGTTGCTTCCACAGGTGCTTCTGCTGCAAGGGATGACCTTGGTCAGGTGTGGGCGTTTTTGGGCTTGCAGGGCGTGCCTAGTGTCCAGGGGCTGCTTTACCATTTGGCTGGGTCTGCTGCGGTCACGCATGCAACGGTGACCACTACGACTACCACCCTGTCAACTCCAGGGTACGCCGCTCCCCCCTCACCTGGTGTACTCCCCACATGCTGTGTCAGTGTCTCCTACAACCTCAGTGCAGGGTCCGATCGCCGTACCGAGGAGGGGCGTGCCGCCGCCGCCCTGGTTTGCCGTGCTGCCTCGGCCAGACTTCCGCTGCCCCAAGAGCTCGCCCCTGGACCTGCCGCCAATACCTAGGATGTCGCTGGCGCTGGCTCAACCTCCTGTGATGCCTGTACCGACTGCCGTACCTGCCCAGACTATGCCAACCGCTCCTGCCGTTCCCGATGTTCCTGCTGTTCCTGAGATGTCCGCACCTGCCGATGTCGTTCCTGCTCGTGGCGTTGCTGTTCCAGACATTGGTCTATCCGGACAGGAGCGTCCGGGCCCTGTTGCTTCGGCAACAGCAGCCCCGGCTCCGCCCTGGATGGTAGACTTAACGTCTGTCCTGAGGAAGCTGATGAAGAAGAAGAGGAAGGTGTTGTCGTCGTCTTTGTCGTCTTGTTCGTCGTCTTCGTCTGCCGCCTCTCCCCCTTCGACTTCTAAGGCTTCACAGCCGAAGAAGAAGAAGGTTGCCTCCTCCCCTCCTACTCCTTCGGGAGCTTCTCAGGGCCCGTCTCACTCCGGTGGGACGGGGGGTTCTTTCGCTGGTCCTCCTGCTCCTTCGGGAGCGGGCCCATCTCTTTTTCCGCAAGGAAGAAGACTACGGGGACCAGAGGGGTACTGGCTAACACCGGTACTTCCTCGCCTGGTGTCAGGGGCTCTGCTGTTGCATCAGGTTCCGTCTCGGCCTCTCGTTCGCGAGAGATACCGGGTGTACGGTCACCAAGAACCAGACACCAGAGCTTGCTCGGCGCCAGGTTCACGGCACGGAGCGTAAGGGTGGTGACAGCCGCTGAGGCGACTCTCACCAGGCCAGCTCTCGCTCTCGCGGCGACCAGCTGGCTACCCGGGTTGACGTGACGGTCTCTGATCGGCCACGGGCCGAGGCTGGGAAGAGGTCCCCCCGATCGCCGGCGCAATAGCAGTTTGACGCGGACAAGCACCGGTCTCACAGTGACAGTGGTCTCTGCAGGTTGCCTGACCGTCGCTCCCACAGGGAACGTACGGGTACGGCAACCAGCAGTAGCTCCTCTGACACACGAGATCGGGGCCGCTGTTCTCGGTCCAGCCGTTCTCCCCAGGGAGACGTCTCGACTAGGCCTGCAGCTCGATCACCACCGCGGGTTGGTGATCGCCTGGAGCCTTCCAAGCCCACTGGTTCTGCCAGTGAGCGAGGGGGGAGCATCAGGTCTGCCTCTCCCGTGCTTTCAACTTCCTCGGGTTACACCGGGAAGAGCGAGGCATTGCGGAGTGATCGTGAGGGGTGCGCCCAGCACAATCCCGTCACAACGCTGTACGTGCCAGGCACAGTCCTCGGATCGACCAGGACGTACGCGCAAGTAACAGGAGGAGACCGAGAGGGGTCTGTCACTGTTCCCCCCTCCTGAAGGGGGAGGGTCTCGGGATGTGCTCTTGTTCGAGGGACTTGACAGTCCTACTCCACAAGATGCAGTGACTCCTGAGATCCAGAGGAACTTTGCCGAGGTTATTGCGCTGATTCGTCAGCACAACGATCTCGGGGAAGGGTTGCCGCTCCCACCCTCCGAGCCCACGTCCCGGCTCGAGTTGTTTTTGGGGCCCGAAGAGGGAACCCAAACCGACGGTGGGGTTGCCATGATCGGAGCTTGCCGATTCTGTCTTGAACCAGGTAGAGTCTCTCGTCTCCGGACAGGAAGGCTCTCTCAAGTCAAGCAGATCGAACAAGCTGCTTCCGCCTTCTCTACTGCGACAGCGGCGTTTTTACATGCCTTAAGAGGATCCAATGCCGCCCAAACAGGTAAACCCAAAGTTAGCCAGGCTAACTCCGGGTGTGCCTCTGCAGCAGCTCCTGTCTCAGAACCTCTGGTTCTCGCAGCAAGAGGCACTGGGCCTGGAATCTACCGCTATGGCAGCTTTCCAGGCCGTCTCCTGGATAGACCTGTGGTCCCTCACAGTGTCTAGGGTCGCAGCCAACTCCGGGGGAATTTCCCCCGAAGAAGACTCGGCTTTCAGGAGACTCTGTCAGTCTGGAGGAAGAGCCATCTCCTTCCTCGCCCACCAAACGACAAACCTGTGGGCCAACCTGGTACTTCGCCGTAGGGACGCAATCCTTACCCGAGTATCCAGGGCGGCTGGGCGTGAGGCGGCGTTGGGCCTTCGCAATGGACCAGTACGGAGCTCCTCCTCTCTCTTCCCTGGAGAGATGGTGGACGCTGCGGTGGACAGACGGGGCACTGATGACAGTGACCGTCTTGTTCACCAGGCAGTTTCGAAGGCTTCTGGGCAGCCTCGGACTGCGGCCAAGCTCAAGAGCTCGGCTGGCGCTTCCTCGGCTGCTAAGACGATAGCCTCGTCGAAGCCCCGAGGAAAGACTGTCTTCTTCGACTTCTGCTAAGGGGGGCCGTAACCAGCCCTCCTCCCAGCCATCCTTCTCACGAGGGGGGTCAGGGAAGAAGTCGAAGAAAGGGGGGAAACGCTAAGGACGGCGTTCCCCCTCACCTGCTGCCGGAAGTGGGCGGGTGCCTGGCGAGCCATTGGGCAACTTGGCAGCGCTACGGCGCCGAGACCTGGATAGTAGATGTCCTTCGGGAGGGATATTTATTACCCTTCAAATCTCGGCCACCCCTCGCCTCCAACCCGGTCCAACTGCAGACTTACATTCCAGGTTCATCGAAGGACGTGGCGCTACGACAGGAGATCGAGTCCATGCTGAGCAAACGAGCTGTAGAGATCGTCACGGATCAGTCACCGGGCTTCTACAGCCGTCATTTCCTGGTGGAAAAGTCTACGGGGGGCTGGCGCCTGGTGATAGATCTCTCTCCCCTGAACCAATTCGTTCGCAGGACTCGGTTCACGATGGAGACGGCACGTTCCGTGCTCGAATCCATCAGGGAGAACGATTTCATGCTTTCAGTGGATCTGAAGGACGCGTATTTTCAAATACCCGTCCATCAATCCTCCAGAAAGTACCTCCGCTTCATCCTCGACGGGACGGTGTACCAATTCAGGGCACTTTGCTTCGGTCTCTCAATCGCCCCACAGGTGTTCACGCGAGTGTTCACTCTGGTGTCTGCTTGGGCCCATTCGCACGGGATACGTCTTATGAGGTATCTCGACGACTGGTTAGTCCTGGCGAGCTCCCGCTCGAAGTTGCTGCAGGACAGGGATCGACTACTGAAGTTTTGCCGTGATCTTGGGATCGTGGTGAACTTCAAGAAGTCCGATCTTGAACCCAAGCAGAGGATGGAGTACCTGGGTATGCTGATCGACACGGTAGCAGGGCGAGTCTTCCCCGCAGACTCTCGGATCAGCAGATTCAGGGAGGCAGCTAACCAGTTCCTGTCTTGGCAGGAACAGGCAGCTCAGCAATGGCAAGTCGTGATCGGCCACCTGTCGTCACTCGAGAAGTTAGTCCCTCACGGGCGTCTTCACCTGCGGGTCTCTTCAGTGGAGGACTGAAAGGTAGAGTTGGTCAGTCAGGTCAGACAGACCACCACCATACCTTCACCCCGTGTCCCTCACGCTGGAGGTAAGGCACAACCTAGCCTGGTGGTTCGACGACAGGAACCTCTTAACCCTTAAACGCCGACTGGACGTATTTTACGTCGACATTTTTTGTCTCTCGGGTGCCGACTGGACGTATTTTACGTCTACATAAAAAAGTTTTTTTAAAAATTCGCGGAAAAATACTTTTAGGCCTACCAGCCGAAAACTCTTGAATTCACGCCTTTTGATGCCTGGAGCTGGGAGGTCACGGATCAAGGGTTGTGTTTTTGTTTACAATCGTTATGCAGGCGCGCAAGCGCGAATTTCTTCTTGCCGACACTAAAAAGTATCTGTGACACTCTCGGAAATTATTTTGTCACTTTGACATAATTTTTTTTACCATTTTAAATTAGCCGTTACATGGAGTATTATATATGAAAATGTGCGCATTTTTATGTAAAATACAATAAAAAAATACTCATGATTGTAGCTTTTATCAGTTTTGAGATATTTTGCATTTAAATACAACGATAAGTGCCAAAATTTCAACCTTCGGTCAACTTTGACTCTACCGAAATGGTCGAAAAAATGCAATTGTAAGCTAAAACTCTTATATTTTAGTAATATTCAATCATTTAACTTAATTTTGCAACTAATTGGAAGTCTCTAGCACAATATTTCGATTTATGGTGCATTTATGAAAAAACTTTTTCCTTACGTCCGCGCGGTACTCTTCCGAAAATAATCATACATGCGATTGTGGTAATGTTTGCACATTTTAAATTAGCCGTTACATAAAGTTTTTATATATGAAAATGTGCGCAATTTCATGCACAATACAACAAAAAACAACACCCAGGATTGTAGCTTTTTTCAGTTTGAAATATTTTCATATAAAAAAATGATGTGACAAATTTTCAACCTTCGGTCAACGTTTGACCTCTACCGAAATGGTCGAAAAAAAAACGCAATTGTAAGCTAAAACGCTTATATTCTAGTAATATTCAAGCATTTACCTTCATTTTGCAACAAATTGGAAGTCTCTAGCACATATTTCGATTTATGGTGAATTTATGAAAAAAATAACATTTCTTTTTTACGTCCGCGCGGTAACTCTTCCGAAAAAATCATACGTGCGATTGTGGTAATGTTTGCACCATTTTAAATTAGCCGTTACATAACGTTTTATATATGAAAATGTCGCAATTTCATGTATAATACAACTAAAAAATAGTTGAAGGTTGTAGCTTTTTCTCATTTTTGAAATATTTGCATATAATCACGATAAATAGAAAAAAACCACGTTCGGTCAAATTTGACTCTACTGAAATGGTCGAAAAAACGCAATTGTAAGATAAAACTCTTACAGTCTAGTAATATTCAGTCATTTATCTTCATCGTGAAACAAATTCGAAGTCTCTAGCACAATATTTAAATTTATGGTGAATTTAAAAAAAAAACTTTCCTTCCCTCCGCGCGCGGATTCTCCGCCACAAATCTCCGAAATTTGTAAGTCCCATTCTCGGAATATTTGCTCCGTTTCATATTAGGCATTTATATATGAAAATGTGCGCAATTTTATGTAGAATAAAACAAAAATATTTGAAAGTTGTAGCTTTTCTTATTTCCGAAATAATTGCATATAAAAAAATATATATAAAAAAAATTCGACATTCGGTCAAATTTAACTCGTCAGATATGATCTAAAACTGCAATTGTAAGCTAATACTCTTACAGTATAGTAATATTCAATCAGTTGTCTTCATTTTGAAAGAAATTGGAAGTCTCTTGGACAATATTTAGATTTATGGTGAATTTTGAAAAAAAATATGTGTTCACGTCCGCGCGTTACAAATTCATGCATTATTTTGTGATAATATTTCTCTGTGTTGCTTTTATCGTTTTACAATTTGTTATATACCAAAATGATCGCAATTTAGTGTCATTCCAACGAAGAAAAAAAAGTAACTTGTTACCTTCAACCGTTTTGCGCACAGCGTGATTTGAATACAATTATATATGAAATTTTGTTTTTGCGCTATCATATATCGCATTATTTTTTATATATGATAATGATAGTTTTTTTCATTTCTGATGGTTGCATACTAAACTTCAGGCAATGACAAAAAAAGGAGCCAAAAATGAACTCTTAATCTTCAAAACTAAGCGCGCTATGATTTTTTGAAAAAAATATTTTTCCCGCTTCCGCGCTCACTCTGAAACGTCTCCGGCACACGGGAGACATTTTTTTTTTTACCGCTTCGACGTTTAAGGGTTAAGAGGAGTGCCTTTCACAATTCCCTCCCTAATGGACTTCACCGATAATGATGCGGATGAGATGCTGCTTTGTCCTGTGAGGGCGCTACGACGCTACCTGAAGAGAACTCGACACCTCAGGCCTGAGTGTCAACGCCTCTTCATTAGCACCGGGGTAACCAAGAAAGAAGTATCCAAGAACACTTTCTTTCTGGCTGCGTGAGGTGATCAGAAGAGCGTACGAGGCTGATGGTCCTTCCCTTGCGTTCCGCAAGAACTTCTCCGTAGCGCAGGTCCTGAAGGCAGGGGTCTGGGCCAACCAGACTACCTTCACCTCCTTCTACCTTCGGGATATTGCCCACAGGTCCTTGGATACTTTTTCCTTGGGACCCGTGGTGGCTGCTCAACACGTTGTGTAGCTAACCCAGACCCTCACAGGCTGAAACAGCATCGAGTCCTGGTGTGACTGTAAGAATGGATGAGCGAATGAGAGTGTGACTGGCTCCTCTTCCCATCTTTTTCTCCTCCTTTACCTGTGGGCAGAGGGTTACGGTCGCCACCATGCTGGATAAGGACGAGATACAGGTGGGCTATATGACAGAGCCCCATCCTATCCCTTTCACTAGGCATAGGAGCAGAATATCCACCACTTCCTCCTACAAGGGGGGGGGGGAAGTGGATGCCAACAATAGACAAACCCATAACTTTATGTTGCCTCTTGCAAACAGGAACTTGTTCTTGCTTGCTGGTACGAAGAGATACGGTTGCCTCTCTCTTAGTACTTGGTCCAGAGGTCTGACCATTGATCCTGCGGTGCACACCCCGATCAATCGGACAGAGGCTTGGATCCCTCCCTCGCTCTTACAACCAGGGAGGCTTTCCAAGGTTGGACGAACACCAGTCTGTTCACAAAAGACTCAGATTCCTCCCACCGAGAAGTGAGTCTTCCTATTGTAAAAGGACCGAAAGGTTTGTATCCCGTGTCGGAACAAATGACAATTTGTCCCAAATTGCATTTTTCCTAACTATACAAACCTGAGGTCCTTTTACACATAGTCCCACCTCATGCCACCCCTCACTCTGCAGTTTTTGCTTGGGCCTAAAGCAAAAGTGATTCTTCGTCTCCCAGTCGCGCGGCGTGCACACTGTCGGACAAGCAGTTAACTACCGAACCCCTTGTTCAAAAGCTTACGACCTATCCAGCTGCCGCTAGTAACCTTCCTATTGCAAAAGGACCTCAGATTTGTATAGTTAGGAAAAATGCAATTTTGGACAAATTGTCATTTTTCGTAAGTAGGGACTTTCGTATGTCGAGGTTCCACTGTACCAATCTTCCTCAAGAGATGTTCTCCCTTGTCAAGGAAATTTTCCTTGGTGCCAGTCTGGTGATCCCGTACTTGAGAAAGTTTCTTAGAGTCTGTTGGTGCCGGATTCTTCTCGTGTGCCTTCCTTGCCAACCGTTCTCTCGTTTAGTGCCTCTAGCTCCAGGAAATGTCCTACACCTGAGCATCTGTCAGTGCCTGTGCATCCTCCTTGTTGGTTAGAGTTTGCTAGTGTCTCTGCTTAAGCAGATTATCCTTCTTTATGTGATTCCTCTTTTGCACTTCTACATTAGTCAGGGTAAGAGTGTCCATTGGCATTGTCCTTGCACGAGTGCCCACTGGCACAGGAGCGCCCACTGGTGTAGAGGTGCATTAGCGTCCACTGGCGCAGAGGCACCTGAGCTCCCATTGGCACTGGAGCTCCTATCGGAGCCAGATCTCTAAGTGTTGATTTCCAACAGTTTACTCACTTGCCTTCACAGCTACCAGCATTTGCAAGTGCTGCAGGACTGCTTCTTCCCACTGGACTTCATGTGTTTGCTGCTTATGATGCTTCAATAGCAGCCATTTATTCAAGCGCCCAATGGACGCCAAACATTCAGTGGCACCAGAGAATGCTTTTCATTCCAGTTCTGTGAATCATACAATGACATTACATTCTTTACTGAGGTTTTCTCCCATCTGAATTTGCGTCAGACTTGGTGAGTGTTTCTGGTTACCCCCATCCTGTTTCAGTCCCAGTTACTGTATGGCTGGTCTACTACTCCCAGGAAGCATATGAGGCCCAGTTCAAGGCGTATTTCACCACTTTTACAGTCGGACTGAAATGTATTAAGTGCTTCTACTGTCCAGGATACTTCGTTGGATCCCATCAGCTGCCAACTTGACATATTGCAATCCCCATGGGACCAGTGATATCTTTATTAAAGGGTCATTACTCTATCAGGTATTTTGGATCTTCTGAAGTAACCTGCCGTTTATCAAGACTCTCTGATTTTACCTCCTTTAGTTTCGTTGGAGGAAGACGAGGATAATGTTCAAGATCAATAATCTGCCTACACCTTGTTGCTAAAGTATTTTTTACCCAGCCATCCATCGTTCTTTTTTCTAGCGGCTCCCTCTTCACCAGGTTTACTCTTTATGAGAAGGTAGTTCTTTATCCCAACTACTCTCCCTTTTGTAACAGTACTTACCAATTATACTTTTTAAGGTTTGGTGGAACCTTTCCACAACCCCTTGACTTTCGGGATGGTATGGGACACTGGTGATGTGCTGAATGGCCAGTTCAGCACACCTGTCCTGAAAGTACTTAGAAGTAAAATTAGTACCGCGATCTGATTGAATGGTACAAGGTAACCCATAACGACAAAAATATTCTACTAACTTCTCCCAGACAGCTTTTGACGTTACTTTCCTAAGAGATAAAGCCTCTGGGAACCGAGAAGCCCTATCCATCACAGTTAATAAATATATATATCCCGATTGGGTTCTTGGTAAAGGACCAACAACATCAATGACAATCTCTGCAAATGGTTCACCAATTACAGGGATGGGTTTTAACGGAGCCTTTCGCAATACCTGATTGGGTTTACCCATGACCTGGCACGTCTCACAAGTTCGCAAGAACAGTTTTAATACTCTTCTCATATTAGCCACCAAAATAGCTTGGTTAATCTCTTAAAAGTTTTTGTTACCCCAAAGTGTCCCGAGAAAGGATCCTCATGAGCTAACTGCAGCAATTCGTCTCTGAATTGTTTAGGTACTAAAATCTGCTTATGGTACTCAGAAGATTCCATAAGAGCAGAACGGCTTAATCTATACAATAATCCTCTCTGATACAAAACATGGCTTAGAAACATCATTCCCCTCAGTTATCTCCACATCAAATTCATCATGCTAAGGTCTTATAAAATCAGCCCTATTCATGCTCTAACTACCTTACTACTATCACTACTTCCTACAGACTTGAGCCTTCCTACTGCTACATTTACTTGTACAGGGTCTAAATGTAAATCCTCTCCGTCCATCAAGAGGTTACCCCCTTCTCTCTGGGAGCGAGTAGTTACAGCAATTGGTAATTTATTTAAGGTTAAAATGGGGAACAATTCTTGTCCCTCCACATTACATAAGTCATTTCCTAGGATACCATCTATCCCAGGAATAGTTAGTTTATCAACAATGGCCAGATAAATATTCTTTACAACACCCAATATGTCAATCTCTCCTTCAACCACAGGAGCCGACACAACAGTGTCAGGAAAACCACTTAAAATAATATAGTTAGCGATCTTCACGTTAAGAGGTAACCTACTTCTCAACAATAAAGATCAAGCAGCACCTGTGTCCCTAAAAAATTTGACATTTATAACTTCCTCCTCAAATCTCATCTTACCTGGCCAAATATACTTATTAAATGACAGTCACATGGGGGAATCTTTCTCTTTATTACCTTTGTTACCATTTTCTTCATTCCCTACAGAATGTTGAGAAGCCTTAACTTGATTCACCAAAGCAATGGGAGAAGTAGCCTGCCTCTGTAAATAATTCTGACGAGCAAAACACTTAGCCTGGATATGTCCTGTCTTGTTACACCAGTAACAGGTTCTACTACTTCCCACACTACTAGTTATAGTACGACCCTAGGATGAGCATTACAGTTTTTTGCAAAATTTCCATTTACAAAATTACCACTGGGATTACTTTTTGGTTGATTTTTTACCTGAAAATTGGAATTTACTTTAGAGTTAACCTGGAAATTAGAATTATTTTGGTTAAAGAACATTCTCTTTCTACTCTCCCAGTTACCCTTGACCACAGGGAAATTACCCCTGAAGTTCTCAGTACCAACCTTATGGGTCAATATATATTCATCACTCAACTGAGCAATTCTGGGAAATAGGTCACTTTCAAGTCTTCTAAATGCACTCTTAACTCTTTAGCACACGATTTCTTAAAATCTTCAATCAATATCAGTTCCTTCAAGGCCGCCAAAGTAGTTACTTGGCGACTCTTGAGCCAGTCATCAAAATGCTCCTGCTTTACACGAGCAAACTCCACAAAAGTCATGTTTGGGGTTTTGTTAAAATTCCTAAACCTCTGCTGTAGGCCTCGGAACCAAATCATAAGCTTTTAATATCAAAGCTTTCACTTTCTCATAATCCCGAGATACTTGCTCCTCTATGGCATTATAAACCTCCTGAGCCTTGCCCAGCAAGCGACATTGAATCAACACTGTCCAGACCTCCCTAGGCCAAGACAACCTGGAAGCAACCCTTTCGAAAGCCTTAAAGAATTCAGGCACGTTCTCCTCAGTAAAACAGGGTACAAGTTTTAGAGCATCCCCAAAACTAAACTTTTCCCCGATATCTTCACGGATGGGGGTACTCACACACTTCTTACCTTGCTGGATCTTGGCCAACTCTAACTCCATGCCAAGCATCGCTCTCTCATGTGCTCTGATTCTCTCCAACTCCTCGAACTCTACCCTCGAGTAGGTTCCTTCACGTGGTGAGGGGGTAAGGGATTCTGCCTTCAAGTTTGCGAAGGCCGAATCCTGACGGAACGCCTACAAAACTTTTGGCATTAATTTGCGTGGACATTTCCACTTTCAAAAAATTTTTTCTGCTTGGGTGAGTCTGGGAGGGGTTCGTGGTTTGGAGGGGTTTGCATTCGAAGCTAATTGTGGTAGTTGTGGTGGTAGATCCGCCACCCAATACGGTTTTGGACCCAAGAGATGGTGATGGGATTTTCCCATTGTTATCTTAAGGGTGGCGGAACCATCTCCAGGGATCAGCCCATCGGAATCCAGGGGGGGCTGTTTTTTGGGATGGGAACTCCTGGCTTTTGTCCGGAAGCCCACCAATATGTTTGGAGTGGGGAGTCTGTCCCCATTAGTGGGGGTAGAACTCCCAGCAGGCAGATTGGCTTATACCTGGGCCACTGCAAGCATATTGGTGCTATCCCGAAAGGGTAGGGTATGGGGCAGACCGTGGGGAAGCAACTTCTACAGTTGTGCCATTGGTGGAGAATGTCGGACCCTGTCTAGTCCGCGATACCTTGTTGGTCTTCCCAAGCAGTTGTTGTGTGTGTGATATTCCCCCCCCCCCCCCCCCCCCCCCTCCCCCCCCCCCCCCCCCCCCTTTTTTTTTTTTGTTTCCTTCAAACTAACATGGATAATATGTCTAGTACATTGTCCCCTGGATCCCCCGACTCTTTGGCACCGTTGACAACCTTAGGCTTGGATAAGGACCTCCCTTTGCCATCCCCAACCTCCTCCAATGAAAACATCAAAGATTCTTTGATTGTTACTACAAGCCCTTATGTAGTTCAGAACAGAGGAAAGAATAGCCAGATTTAATAATAGAAATAAGAATGCTAATCCTGATATTGGAATTTTACTTGGATCTCAGAACCTGAGACTTATAATAAATACCTTTCTCTTGATCTCGACAAAAGCATAAAAGAACTGAATATATTGATGTCCATAGAGATATTGTAAATGCATTGGCAGAGAACCAAAGATAGCCTCTCAAGGTGAAGGAAGCTTACTTGTGGAAGTTTTCATCACCAGATGAAAGTAGAAAATTACTGTCTATTAGTGCTGTAGAAGGAAGCACAGCAAAATGCACTCCTCACAAAACAATGAATCAGTCTAAAGAGTAGTGTATAGTACTGAACTCCTACATTATTCTGAGGACACTCTCCGGAAAGAATTTTGCTGATCAAAGGTGGTAGATGTAGACGAATCAATAAAAAAAAGTATTTGGGAATATTACATCCAACACCTACTCTGATACTCACCTTTGATTGTTTGAGACTCCCTAAATTTCTGAAAGCTGCATGGCTTCACCGCCCAGTTAGACAGTATATTCCCGCTCCCAGAAGATGTTTCCATTGCCAAATGTTTGGCCATTTGATAACAACATGTAGGAAAAAAGAAAGGAATGAACCAGCCATATGCTTTAACTGTGGAAGAAAAGAGCATGGGAATTGTGAACTTACTCCATGCTGCCCTAATTGTGGGGGAGACATAAATGCAGCACATAAATCATGTATCAAATATCTCATTGAAAAGAACACACTTTGTATCAAAGACTCAAGAGCGCATTACCTTTAAAGAAGCAAGACAAAAAGACTTTGCAAGAAATTCAACACCCAGAAGTCATTGTAGATGCAGTAAAAGGAAATGAGGAAAGACAAAAGAAATTGAATCTCAAAAAGTGTAATGAAGATAAGAAGAAAAAAATGGATGCTGGGAAAATTGTCAACAAGAGGGCTTTAAGTGAAGAGTCTGTAACAATGCCTGAATCAAAAGTCAAGCGACCTTGAAAGGAGATTACATCCGTAGAAAAAGTTGATTCAAAACAAAAAATGAGTAAACCTTCACCATCCTGTGGTTCAGCTGACCCTCATAGAACATCGGAATTAATGGAAAATAATGAGTCGTATCCCACTATCTTATCATACAACACAGCAGCAACAAATGTAGAACCTAAGGCAAACAAAATGTTAAACTCAGTTCAGCTTGGTTTAGACAATAAAATTAGACTAGCTGAAAATGATAAACCAGATACTGCAAGGGTCGAAGATAATAACTAAAGATACTGCTGTTTCAAATACCATCATAAGTGATCACTTGGTACATTCAAATGACCCTCTAAGTACTCCTTCGACATCTGGAACTGTACCAAAAGTCCGTCACAAAACTCAGATGTCATCTTCGAAGAAAAAACCTAATAAAACGATCTTGGACAGGGGATCATCCTCTAGAAAATAGGTACTTTCTCTGCTATACTACAATGGAACTGCCAGGGACTTCGTGCCAAATATGAAGAGCTACTATTGTTTGATTAATACTTATAATCCAGTATGCTTAGCACTACAAGAGACTATGCTAAGCAACAACAAAATGCTTACTCCTAAAGAGTTTTTGCATTCACTCCAATTCCCTATACAGGGAAATTCGGGTGGAAGTGCTCTTCTTGTAAGACGAGATATTGCTCACTCAAAAATACAGTTTGCAAACTCAATTACAAGCTGTAGCTGTCAAAAATTCACTTAAAAAAGACTTACACAATTTGTTCATTGTATCTCCCTCCAATAACCAATACTTGAACGACAGTTAACACACTTGTATGAACAGCTACCCCGACCATTTCTGATATTGGGAGACTTTAATGGTCGACATGAACTTTGGGGTGACATTTTAACAAAAATCAAAGAGGAAACCTTATCTTATCATCAATTAGAAAATTCAGATATGACCCTTTTAAATACTGAAAAAACCCACCCATTTTCACATTCAGATGGTGCATTTTCATGTATTGACTTATCTATCACCAGTTCTGATACATTCATTGACTTCAACTGGGAGGTATTGGAAGATCTATACGGCAGTGATCATTTTCCAATTGTCATCAGAACTGAGAAATATGAGCCAGATACAGAATGCCTAGGTGGTGTACCAATAAAGCAAATTGGCCCCTTTTCGAGGAACTCAGTTATACTGAACTAGATGCAAAAGATATGCCAACAATAGGAGAAGCAGTGTTCTATTTAACAATGATTTTTACGTTTGCAGCAGAAAAGGCAATCCCAAAACCAGTGGAAAATTGCATCGGAAGCCTGTTCCATGGTGGAATGTTCAATGCAAAATAAGACATAAAGCCATGAGAGCAGCTTATACTAGGTACAGAAGACATCGCTGTGAATGCTACTTGATCTCCTTTAAAAAGGCTCGAGCCAAATTCAGATGGAAATAAAGCATGCGAGACGAGAATCATGGGCACTTTTTATATCAACAATTACCTGGAAAACACCTATGAGCAAGATCTGGACAGTTATTAAGAAAATAGCAGGAAAGTACAATCCTAGTCCCCTTCCAGTTTTAAAAGTAAACGGTGACTTTATAACAGACTCAAAGGCTGTAAGCAATGTTTTTGCAGAACATTTTGCAATGATATCAAGTAGGGATGAAAATTCTCCATTCTACAGGGAGAGAGTGTTAGCAGAGTCTGAAACAATTGATTTTACCTCTTTTAAAATCTGAATCATATAATATGCCTTTTACCATGGAGGAATTTTTATTTGCTCTTGGTAACAGTAAAAACACTGCACCTGGACCTGATGAAATTTTATATGAAATGATCAAGAATACTTCAAAGGAAACTAAATTTTTTATTTTAAGTATTATTAATAGAATTTTTAAGGAGAGTGGTTACCCTAGTGTTTGGGAAATAGCAACAGTTTTACCCTTTGTTAAGCCAGGGAAAGATTCATCTGTCCCTACAAGCTATAGACCAATAGCTTTAACTTCCTGTTTTTGTAAACTTATGGAAAAAATGAGGTAAATTTTAAGGTTGGTATGGTTTTTAGAATCAAAGAAGATTATATCATCATCTCAGTGTGGCTTTCGCCGTATGCATTCTTGCACAGATGTATTGATACGTTTGGAGAATGCAATTTGTCAGGCATTTGCTTCCAAGCAGCATTATGTGGCGGTTTTCTTTGACCGAGAAAATGCGTATGATACTACCTGGAGGCATGGAATTATGAAAGTCTTGCATGAAATTGGTCTGCGTGGGAGAACTACCACTTTTTATTAAAGTGTTTTAAAAAACCGTTATTTTAAAGTCAGAGTAGGTAGTACTCTGTCTAATTTGAAAGAACAAGAGGAAGGAGTACCACAGGGAAGTGTGTTAAGTGTCACTCTGTTTGCTTAGCCATAAAATGGGGATAGCCTCAAAAATTCCAAAAGATGTAATGTCAACAATGTTCGTTGATGATTTATCTATTTCGTGTGCTGCATCTAAAATGTCTGTTGCAGAGCGAAAACTCCAGTTGGTAATAAATAAAGTTAACAGTTGGGCAGCTGAGCATGGTTTTAAATTTTCCTCTGCCAAAACAGTTGTTATGCATTTTTTTTTTGCCGTATCAGAGGGGTTCATCCAGACCCAGATCTGTTTTTAAATGGACAGAGACTCGCATGTGTACAGGAAACAAAGTTTTTAGGCCTCATCTTTTGACAGCAGGTTGACATGGGAAGCTTCAATCTCCAGGAGCCTCAAAGTCAAATGCATGAAGGCCTTAGATGTTTTAAAAGTCTTAGGTCATACAAATTGGGGGGCTGATAGAAAGCACTTGTTACATGTTTATAAAGCAATAGTTGCTTCAAAATTGGCATATGGGTCAGAAATCTACTCATCAGCTACGACAAGGAGATTAGGTACTTTGAATGCAGTTCATCATGGGGGAATTAGAATTGCAACAGGAGCCTTTAGATCCTCTCCAATATCTAGTTTATTAGTGGATGCAGGTGAACTGCCCTTAGATCTGATAAGAAAAGTTACCCTGTTGAAATATTGGTACCGCATACAGAGAACTCCTGAGTCCTTAGCTTACAATACTGTTTTTTAAAGGCAATTTTTGTATTTATGAAAAATATGCTTTCATATCCAAAGCCTTTTGGATACAGGGTAAAATAGCATTAGAGGAGCTCAATGTAATAAAAGGAAAAGTAATTCCAGCAAAATTTTCAAGATTCCCTCCATGGAAGTTGCCCTCTGTGAAATATTGTAAATGGTTTTCTGGTTGCAAGGCAGACTGTTCAGGTGATATTCTTAAGCAGAAATTCCTTTGCCATGCTGAAAACATGATAACTCAAGGCAATTCTTTACCGATGGCTCCAAATCCAGTGCAAGGCGTTGGGTTTTGGAGTGGTATACCCTGACAGTAGTGTTAGTGGTGCATTACCAAGTTGTGCTTCTATTTTTACTGCTGAACTTTTTAGCATTTTAACAGCCTAAAGAAATTGTAACTTTAGAAGGAGATAATTTTACCATTTTTAGTGATTCCAAGAGTGCCTTGGAAGCTTTGGCATCTTTTAATCCAGTACACCCTGTGGTACTGGAAATAACAGAGTGGTTGTTTTTATTAAAAACAAAAACAGAAGGTAGTTAACCTCTGCTGGGTTCCTTCACATGTTGGTATTGTTGGAAATGAAACGAGCTGATGAATGGCTAAGTTAGGTACATCAAAAAATCCAAAAAGTTTAGCAATTCCCTGTTCAGACTACATTCCTGAAATTAAAAAGACTGTAGAATCAGTTTGGCAATTCTATGGACAATAGAGAGTAATAATAAATGAGAGAACTCACTGATGTAATCAACCCTGGCTTTATATGTTAGAAGACCGTCGGAAAGAGACTGCATTATGTAGGTTACGGATCGGCCACACACGGATTACTCATGGGTTTTTAATGAACAATGACCCTGAACCATTTGTGAGGATTGTCTTGTTCCCCTCACAGTAAAACATTTAATAGTAGAATGCCCCAGCTTAATATCAGCAAGGAACCGTCATTTTAACGTAGTTGGAAGAATGGATCTTAAACTAGATGCCATTATAGGCAGAGATTTTAATGAGGATAGCTTTTTAGTTACCTTCGAGAAGCAGGTCTTCTTGAAAAAATTTAGGTTAGTTTGGTCAAGATGTTTGAGTTTGTGTATGTGTTAGTATGTGTCAGTGTATATCATTTGCTTTTTAAGTCTTTTTAGATCAGGAAATTTTTATGTACAGAAAATTTACCTCCTCCAATTGATATATCTATTACCATATAATGTTTTAGTACTTTTAATATCTATTTATTTGACAGAACTCTGTAGAACTTTGGAAGTTTGCGGGGTGCCTATGTTGCTTGTATTTTTGTTTACAATTAATTGAAATAGGTGTGTAGGTGAGATAGGTATTTGTGTGTTTTTGGGTTCTCTGTAGTTCTCTGACAGATTTATATAAAACATATTTATAGCATTTTAATTGACTTTTTCCTTTGCAATTCCTTTTAATGATACGGCGTCAATAACCTCGTCGTTGGGACGCCAGTAAGAATTAATAAATCAATCAATCAATCCTCGAACTCTAACTTCTTTAGCTCCAACATGCTCTGGAAATCCTTTACTAGTGGTTCATTTTCCACTTTGACCGAACGAGTAGGAAAAGCCAGATCAACATTATCAGTACGAGGAACTCGCTCAGTCTGACTTACCATCAGGCAGACTGCCGTACCCTTCAAAAATCACTCCACAGTGGGGCGGATCCTGAAAAAGACTCAATCCCGGAGCCCCTTCTACATCAGACTCACTCATGCTTTCACTAATTAATTCATCAGCAGTTTGTTTAAGTTCACACAGCCTATTCTTTACCAACTTATATACATCCTTTTTCAATTCCCTATTTGTTAAAGAAATGCCTAACCACCTAGCACAAGATTTCAAATTTTCTTTAGTCAAAGCACTCAAATACCTAACACAATCCTCAGAAGCTAAATATTCAGCAGGGTTAAACTCTACATCATCCATAGTGAAAATGAAAAGAAGGAAGGGATGAGGCACAACAAAAGTAAATACTGAAAAATCTCACCAAGAGCACAGTCTGACCACTCGCACCACCGACTGAGTTTGTCCTGGATCCTGTCACGGTTGCCAAATTTGTTACGAACTCCCTTTAGGAGGAAGCCATAACGGGTTCTTTTATTTTAATCTCAAATCCAGTGACAAAAACAAATCAGTAGGAGCGAGGAAAAACCAGAAAGACACAGGCAAAAAATTTCATATTTATTCTTTCACAATAAATGTACGAACACTGATGGCTCACAAAAAGTAATAAATTGATAATGTACAAAATGCCATCAAATAACTCAAAGAGTCACCTATAAGTAAAGCTAAACCCTACTCATAGTGAAGAAACCAAATCTTAATCTTAATAAGGGACCCCAAAAAAATTTACCCACCACGCTAACCTATTACTAAATAGAAAGGAAAGAAGTGGAAGGACATACAAAAAGAAACAATAATCCTACCTAAGACATAACAATCTAAACCTTAATGTACTATCAAACACACACTTTAGAAGACCATATAATTACACACTCTTTAAGGTGTAGCTAAAAATACAAACAGATTGGTCCTATGACACAAGACCAGTGCTAATACAGACGAGTCCATATATTGCTAAAAAAAATGCAGTCACAGAACGTCACTCCCATCAGAAGAACTGCACTTCAAAACCGTTGGTGGATATTCACACTTTAGTCTACGGCTTGCCAAAGATACAGAGGATGTTCCTCTTACCTGAGAGAAGACACCCTACTTGCTCCAACAAGGCCACTCTGGTGCTGATACAGTGGATACATCCATAAAAGACAAAAAAGGCTCTCGAGCCCAGATCCACACACAACTGCCAACGCCAAGATTAAGCCAGTAGGCCACTTAAATCACAGTTGCACGTCGTACTCCCTCATGTAGCTTCACATGCATAACTGCCTTTCACATTAAGAAGCAGCTCAATGACAGCAGATGTTGTTCTCTGAGAACAAGTGAGAAATCTTCACAATAGGACGATATGTATATATAATCCACAACAGCAGACAGATCAGCAGCTCCAGAGTCTTCAACGGCCTTGAACTAGACTCAAGAATACTTTAGGAGAGTCACAAGTCACCTCTCCTTACCACACTCCCAGTCACCATAAAGAAAAATAAACAGTTACAAATTTGGCAAGGAAGCAAAAACACTGAGGAAGGCCACACTTCAAACTGCACTCAATAGATGGCGCCACAAAAACTTAAGCTTTTTTTCAACCAAAGCAAATTAACACTACATTTAACCAAAATAGATACTAACGTAAAACAAACAGCAAAATACCTAACTTAACTTAGTTTTACAAAATTGCAAACAATAGAAAAATAAAAGCCATCAGTGCGAAAAGGCAAAACAATGAGATTTTACTTTAAAATTACGTTACGGCCTGACAGGCTCCTTCCAAAAGGAGGAGTCTAGTAGGCGCTCGGAACGATCAAGGCGCACGGGACCTTCCACGCAAGCGGAACGTTCCAGGCACGAGTCGCCTTTCAAGCGTGCGGAACATTCCAGGCGCGCAGAACTATCCAGGCGCCAGGATATTCCAAATCGCCTTATGAGAGAGAGGTCAGTCGCGAGGCTCCTCTTTGAGTTTTTAATTTGATCAGCTTTCTCCTGGCAATGGCGCAAGATGTCGCACAGGCGGCCGTCGCTTTTGTCAGAAGGATTCTGATACTGAGAGAAACCCTTATCCAATATTCAGAAGACTGCTGTGATAGGCAGTTCCTCTCAATGCGGACTCTCTCCTTCATTCATGCTCTTCCCTCGGTATGAAGAGGCAAGAGCTTTGGGAGTTTTCTTAATAAGATTCTCATCGGCGTTTAGGAATGATGGCGTAAAGGAAATATCAATCTTCCTTCCGTAAACCCTAGATATGAACAGGAATTCTGTCTCTTCCGCGATTTCTGAGGAAATCACAAAGATTTAAAGAGTTCCTGGATTAACTTCCTGCCTTAAGGAGATATATATACTCTTTGTATCTTAAGGGGTTAGTTATCATTTACAAAGATCTTAATGCATCTTATCGAGTAAGCATGTACGCTCTCGTGGACAATATTCGGAGTAGCTCTCTTTCATTGATTAGAGGCTCTTTTAATTAATAGACGCTTGGAATACGTCCTTTAAGTCTTATGTCCAAGAGAATAGGAAGCTGGAGAGATTCTATGCAATCCTCGTTTCTCACTTGGAATATCTTTCGACTAATACTAATTCGTTCTATTTATGAAAAGAACGAAGATAGTAAAAATTTTCCTTTCTCTATCTGCCTCGGCAGGGAAAGAAGGTAGCAGAGAATCTGCTGTATGAGAATACGGTACGGTCAAGTCATAGGTGCATACCGTAGTTACCTCTTTGGTGTGCAACTCAATTACCCGTATCCTTCCAGGAGTTTCCTAGGAAGGACTACGCTTAAAGGGATTGTTAAGACAACACCGACTCAGCTTTTAGATTTAACGAAGTCTTGTTTCGCTTAAATATGCATTAATGAGAACTTCCTGAAGCTCGATAATAATTTTATGAGATTCCTTTATTGAATGGAGTAGCTGGCAACTCTGGAAGAGTAAGGCCAGACGGCTAACGGAGACTGCTATCGCTTAGACCAACGCAGTACCATCTAGTTCTCGGTCATGATCGGTCGGTTACATCTCTCTCTCCTGCGGGATGGACTAACTAACCGTATCTCTCCCCTACAATCACGGTCTTAGCCTCAGATTGAGGGGATAGCTTTCAATAAGAAAGATATTGCAACCTTTCAATGCTGTTTACCGTAAGGTAACATTATTAAAGGATTCTAACGCAGCAGAACACTATATTATATAATGCTCTCATGCTTACGAAAGCATAGCTTACTAGAGAACATGCTTAGTGAGAAGATGGATGAGTCTGATGGGAACCATTTTCTTTGGGCAGAATTTTGTTTCCCTGAATGGACTATATTACGCTTGTAAAGATTTTTCCTACCAAAAATGGAAATAATGGTAATGTTTTTGCTTCGCCCTCATAGTAGGGTAAAATGGTTTTGTCACATTGTGGTCACGTCCCAGTTGACAAATCATCTAGAGCGCACCAGCTACATAGGTCACGTCCTTGCTGGCAACTCTAGTGAAGCATAAACAGCATTCGGTGTCTAAACAACACTTATATGATCTGTCACATTGTGGTCACGCTCCCCGTGACAGTTCATTAGAGAGCACCAGCTACACAGGTCACGTCCTTGCTGGCATCTGTAGGAATGCATTACCCGAATTCGATGTCTGTAATTAGGATCTAGTTGCATTTTGGTCAAGTTCCAGTTGACAGATCCTCTAGAACTCAACAGCTTTACAGGTCACTACCTTGCTGGAGTCTCTAGAAAAACAGACATACGAAAGGGTGCCGGATACCAAGACAAACTTATTTGGACTTGATAATTTCTAGATAATTTCTAGGGTTTTAACCGAAGGGTTCAGTAGCCTCTCGTACAGAAGGCTTGGTAACTTCACGGTTCGTTCCTGAGTTAGTTCCCCGTCTACCTTGGGGGGGGGTTTCGATCTGGGACCCGCACGGCGGTTTTTCTTCCCTTTCTGAGAGAAGAATCACCTTTGTATATATCTGCTATCAAAGAATACAGTACCAGGCTATACTCTGTCTCTACAAAGGGACTTAGAGATAGCAGAGAACTAAGATCTTCGGATCTTATATGGTACATCAATAAGACTAAGAGGAGGATATCATGTGCTTCGAGTTGGGATTCTTTCGTAGCCCGCAAATTCATTTGTTCCGGCAAGACGGAACTTCTCCTCATCAAGCTTCTTTTAGGAATTTTATGAGGAAATTCATTGTTTCTCTTGGCCCTTCTCACAGCATGTTTCAGAAGTCTTTTCCAAGAGAGTCTGGATATTCTTTCAGAATCTATTATAAAGCATCCTGAACAACCTCTCCACTCTGAGTCTGTCTGCGTGCAGACTGACCAGAAGTAGACATGAATGAGAGGATTTTTCAAGGTAAAAGACAAGATTCGTGGTCAAGACATAGAATTGCTGCAGATTGTGCTAGATGGAAGGGGGAAACTGTCCTCTTCCGATACCTATGTGAACCACATAGCGGTTTTTCTTCCCTTTCAGAGGGAAGAATCACCTTTGTATATTTCTGCCATTTAAGAACGCAGTAAAAGGCTATACTCTGTCTCTACAATGGGAATTAGAGATAGCAGAGAATTTAGACCTTCGGGATCTTATACGATACCTCAATATGACTAGAGTAGGATATCGTGTACTTCGAATGGGATCTTTTTGGGGCCTTAGATTCCGTGTTCCGACAAGATGGAACTGCTCCTCATCAAACTTCTTGGAGAAATTTTATGAGGGAATTCTTTGTTTCTCTTGGTCCTAGACGGACCCAAGAAGGCAAGTGAATTTTTTTTGTGCAGTGGAATCTCGCATCAGATTCAATGGAGACTCGGAAAATGGGTTCTTGCCATAGCTAGTATGTCTGGCAAAAGAACTAGAACCCGCTATTCCTGACTAGACGCTTTCAGATAGAAGTTTCGTTGTCCAGGCAGGGTACTTACGTTTTCATCTACAGAAGAAGAAATGGTTCAAACGTTTGCCTACAGAGTCTTTGGGATGCGATGAGGGCTCGAAATGCTTCCCAGAAGGTATTCAGAGGGATACATAAAGAGCTAAGAAATCAGGGGTCTGCCCAATTTCAGCTCTAAGTCTCCTTCGACTTTCAAACTCCTTCCCTTCCTTCGGGCAAGGATAGGGAAGATTCTGCAACGAGAAACCTCATCAACATGTAAGAAGAGATCTCGTTAGCAACGGAAGTACTCACGAAGGATCCTCCTCGGAGGAAGACTCTTATCTCTCGTACTGTTAGATATCCTATCGTCTACTGGATGTAGCTGACTTCATTCACCTCCCCTTGCCGGAGAGGCCAAAAGCTCAAAGTGGAAGAATTTCTTCCACCCTTCTACAAGTCTCCTGATAAACTATTGTAGTTGCTCAGGACTTTCGGACAATGTAGCGCCAACCAGGCGCCAAATGCCAAAACAGGCGAAAAAACGCCAGAGGCAGACAGTTCCAAGGAACACTGTCATTGTCTGATGCAGAGAAAGAGGGGGCCTCCAACCTGGCGCAGATTGCGCTAGAGGGCGAACAAATCGGACGATAAGAGTGTCCGATGTGGACATCGCCAGACAGCCTAGAGACTCTACCCACATATTCCGACAAAGAAAAATGAATAAGGTTTGAATCTTGTGAATATCCTAATTGATGCATTAGGAAAAAAAAAAAGAATGCCAAAAGCATGCAAACTGTGTAAGGTTTGGTATAGCATAGTCAATCCACAAAACCTAATCAGAAAATGTGCTGCATGCAACATTCCGACCCATCCACAGTGTGCTGAGGTAATACAAGATTTGAGAAAAGATACAAGAATTTTTTTTTTGTTCAACATGTCTATCATGGATAGACAATGTTATTAAATCAAGATTGGAAAGTACAAATAGTTGAGGATGAGAAGAAGAGGAAGAGGAAGAAGAAAAGAAAAAGAAAAAGAAAAGAAGGAAAACGGGAAGAGAAGTAAACCAAAAAATGAATACAGAAAAAAATAAGAGGAAAACAAAGAAACAAGATAAAAGTATGGATGCAGAGATACTCATTGATACTACATATGAGGCAATAAAGCAGCATACCTACGAAGAAATAAATTACGATATGACAACAGAAAAGCAAATCCCGAAGAGGCTCTACCCAGATCTATACAATGACGGAAGAGGAAAAAATAGACAAGAAAGACAAAATCTGCAACCTTTTGAAAAGAGGGAATTGCAGATTTGGAGAAAGATGTTACTACAAACATCCTAAGATATGTCAAAACTATGAAATATATGGTAAATGTGCATACTTAGATGGATATGGGGATGATTGCAGAGATCTGCATCCAAAAATATGTAAAAACCTAAAAGAAGGAAAAGGATGTAAGTTCGACAAAAAAAATGCAAAAATAAATATGCACCCTGTAGCCATGAATCATAATCAAATAAATAACCAACCAATTAATAAAATCCAAAATAAGAAAGAAACAAATAAAGAGAGAAATCAAGAATATCAGATAAAAAGAGAAAGCAAAACCACCAATGAGATATGCAGAGGGTGTCAGCAAAAAATTTCAAAGCATCAGCTCCGAAATTCTACTCAAGAGATAATAACTGTATTTATTATGCAAGAGGATATTGCAGAAACGGAGAAAATTGCAGATTCAGACACAAAATTATAATTAATTATGATGAAGGAAGATCAAATATTATGGAAAAGTTGGATTTTTAATGTCAGAATTTCTGGAAATGAAAAAAAGAACAACATACCAGAACAGGAAAGAGACATGGGAAAATCCTTATTACTACCAGTATTAAATGAAGGAGAAAAACAAAAACACGCAAACCATCATAGTGATAATGCGCAGGGTTTAGTTACGAGTAACTCAAAAAGAAAAAAGAGTACTAGAAGAACGAACCCAAACGCAAAAGGAAAATAAGTATATAATGAATATAAGTGAAACCTTGTATTCCCAAGAGACGGAATGATGATCAAATAAAGGGTTCCCAAACCTTATAGATCAGATAGAAACGAAAAAAATAGGAAATAAAGCGGGGGAACCGCAATATATGGGAAAGACAAAAAACAAGGAAAAAATATGAGAAATATAGTAACTCAGAATGTGAACTAATAGCGGTAGAATTTGATCTGAAAAATTGATGAACATAGTAATATATAGACCCCCTAATACTAAAGAGTTTGACTTAATAATTGAAAAATTGGAATGATATATGTAGAAATCACAAGGACTGGACTATTCTCCTATCTGGGACTTCAACTTCCTTTCGTAGATGGAAAGAACGAATAGGAGATTTGTGGTTGTACTTATACATATAAAAAAGAGATAATAGTAGTGCAGAAGATAAGAGGCAATTTGAAAAGCTATTAGATATGCTACTAGAATACAACATTCAACAAAATAAATCACCTGCCAACAAGAAAGGAAAATACTTTAGACCTAGTATTTGTGAACGAGATGAATTATGTTAAAGAAATAATAGTTTATAATGCGAGTATTTCAGACCATAATGTCATAGAATTAACAGTTCATTCCAAAGCAAGTGAAAATGAGATAAGCAAGAAATGAAAAAGTGGGAAGGATATGGAAAATACAACTTCTACAGTAAAAATATAAAATGGTCAGAAATTAATGAAGATTTAAACAAAGATTGGGATAACATTTTCGTAAGTGATGACATAAGGGTAAATACGGAGATATTTATAAAATATTGGGAGAAAATATTGGAAAAATATATACGAAGAAGAAAAGTAAACATCATTCATGCATACCAAGAGACAGCAGGATCTTGTTCCAGAAAATCAGAAAGTGGAAAAAAGGTCTTGCAAAAGAAAAAAATGCATGGAAAGTTATAGAACTAAAAAGTAAGATAGAAAATGCAGAACAAAAGATTATACAATCAAAAGAAAGTGAAAACGGGACTTGGAAGAAAAAACCCTATTAAATATCAAGCAAAACCCCAAACTATTATACTCATATGCGAAGAAGATGAATAAAAGAAGAATAGAAATAGGACCTCTGAGAATTGAAGGGAGATTAACGGAATGAAAAAAAGGAAATTTTGCAACATACTGGCAGAACGATATAAAGAGAGAATTCACCGATTAGAATAGATAATGAAGAGAATGATATAGAAGTAAGGGATGAAAAATAGTGAATATTAGCTGACATAAGATATTAATGAAGCTGATATTGTGCAGGCTATTAATGAAATTAAAAATGGAGCTGCTGCAGGGCCTGATGGAATTCCTGCTATTTTGTTAAAGAAAGTAGTTCATTCTATCGCAAAGCCACTTGCAATATTATTAAGACAAAGTGTAGATACAGGCAAGATATATAGATGAGCACAAATTAGCATATATTACCCCTACTTTCAAAAGTGGATCAAGACTAGAGGCAAGTATTATAGGCCTGTGAGTCTAACATCACATATTATGAAAGTGTATGAAAGGGTAATGAAGAAAATACATATTATGAAAACATTTAATAAAAAATAATTTGTTTAATAAAGGACAACATGGTTTCGTACCCGGAAAAAGTACACAAACCCAACTGTTAGTCCACCGTGAGAACATATTCAAAAATATGAAAAGCGGAAATGAAACAGATGTGGTTTATTTAGACTTTGCAAAAGCTTTTGATAAAGTAGACCCATAATATATTAGCGAAGAAAATTAGAAAACACAATATCGTGGATAAAGTAGGAAGATGGTTAAAAGAATTTTTACACAACAGAAAACAGATAGTTATTGCAAACGACGAGAAATCGGATGAAGCCAAGGTAATATCCTGTGCCGCAAGGTACGGTGTTAGCTGCAATACTGTTTGTTATTATGATTGAAGACATAGACAATAATGTTAAGGATTCGGTAGTGAGTAGTTTCGCAGATACACAAGAATAAGTAGAGAAATTACTTGTGATGAAGATAGGAACGCTCTACAAAGAGACCTTAACAAAGTATATGATTGGGCAGAGGTAAATAGGATGGTATTTAACTCTGATAAATTTGAATCAATAAATTATGGAGACAGAGAAAGAAAGCTATATGCATATAAGGGACCTAATAATGAGACCATCACAAATAAGGAAGCAGTTAAAGACCTTGGTGTGACGATGAATAGGAACATGTTTTATGCAATGATCAAATAGCAACTCTGTTGGCAAAATGTAAAGCAAAAATGGGAATGTTGTTAACGGCACTTCAAAACAAGAAAAGCTGAACACATGATTATAGCTTATAAAACATATGTTCGTAGTCCACTTGAATATTGCAATATGATATCGTACCCACACTATCAAAAGGATATTGCACAAATAGAGAGTGTACAAAGGTCCTTTACAGCTAGAATGAAGAAGTTAAGGACCTAGACTACTGGAAAGACTACAATTCTTAAAATTATATAGTCTAGAAAGGAGAAGAGAACGCTACATGATAATTCAGGCCATGGAAACAGATAGAAGGAATAGCAGAAAATATCATGGAACTAAAAATATCGAAAGAGCAAGCAGAGGTAGATTAATAGTGCCCAAAACTACTATACCAGGAAAAATAAGGAAAGCACACAGAACATTAATCCACTACGCACCAGCATCGATAATGCAGCGTCTATTCAATGCGTTGCCAGCTCATCTGAGGAATATATCAGGAGTGAGCGTAGATGTGTTTAAGAATAAGCTCGACAAATATCTAAACTGCATCCCAGACCATCCAAGATTGGAAGATGCAAAATATACCGGAAGATGTACCAGCAACTCTCTGGTAGACATTAGAGGTGCCTCACACTGAGGGACCTGGGGCACCAACCCGAACAAGATGTAAGGTCTGTAAGATGTAAGGTAAGGTAAGGTAAAGGTCAAGCTCGAAGCTCCAGCAAGTGGGGAGGAGCCAGCCAGGCTCCAGGCGCTAAAAAGAGCCAGCCAGGAGCCAGGCGCGAAGAGCCTAGCCAGGCACGAGGCGCTAGCCAGGCGCGAGGCACCAGCCAGATGCGAGGCTCCAGCCAAGCGCGAGGCGCCAGCCAGGCGCGAGGCGCCAGCCAGGTGCCAGGCGCCTGCCAGCCGCGAAGGCGCCAGCCAGGTGCCAGGCGCCTGCCCGCCGCGACGCCAAGCCATGTTTCCAGGCTTCCCATGGCATTTTATTGTTGTTCAATTCATGCCTAGTGGTTATATTATTCCATTTGATTACAATATTCATAAGCCTGAAGTTATCCATTTCAAGGAAAGCCCTGGTTTTCTGTGAAACAAGGGGACTCTAAAGCACTTCAAGAGTGACTTGATGATTCCTTCAAACAGCTGAGAATTAAAAGCGCATGAAGTGCGAGCTTTTATGAATTCTTGTTTGTTCCATAACAATATGTCATAAAGGACATATGAGCTGTCACTTACGGGAGATGCAACTCTGTGTTGACCTCCCATTACACGAAGGATGTCAATTTAACCTACGAGAGATCCTTCTCTCTTGGTTATACGGGTCTGCGGATACGTTGCTGGGATAGGGAGCCGACACTGATCCTTAACTAGTGAGTTAATTTTTAGTTTAACTTAGGGATTTTTATTGGGGTTTTTGAAAGGAGTTTGGGGATAACTCTTTTCAAATTAAGCGCTAACCCTCGTGATAGGATCAGGTGATCGGGATCGGTGTTGTGCTCCTTAATTATGCCAATAGGCATAGGTATATTGTCATATAAGTGGATTAGCACCCATTGACAAATGCCAGTTAGGCTCTGCCGAGGAAGTGGATAAGACCCCATCGGCAGACCCACAAGAACTCTTAGCCATAGGTCATATCCTCGCTGAGGCTCTTGAGACGAAGCAGACTCCTAAGCAATAGCTAGGAAGTCAACCCTCCGTCTAAACAGATAGGAACCAAGTTCTATAAATACTACAACGTATGTTGTTTACCCGTCTATTCAGTAGTTAGCTGTCTCTTACCCTCCACCAAAGGGCCAATCAGCTAAGTATATATCTGTCAGGGAAGTTGAATGTATGAAAATGATATTGTTATGATACAATAAAGTTTCATACATACTTAACTGGCAGATATATACGATAAATGGCCCACCCAGCCTCCCCGCAGGAGACAGGTGGGAGAAAGAAAATCTGATAGAAAACAGGAATGGTTCTTAGTCCTGCCACCCAGGGCAGGGCGGTAGATCACCTGACCTACCTACCTGTAGCGTGTGCCGCGAAATTCAAATTTCTGTCGGGAACGACGGAGTCTATAGCTAAGTATATATCTGCCAGGTAAGTATGTATGAAACTTTATTGTATCATAACAATATCATTTAATTATAAAAACATCCATTTGTAACAGAAAACTATTTACTTTTTTTACAGTCCCATCAGTTACATGAACCAGTATGAAGCATATACATGAAAGTTGTTCCGACACGGCATACAAACCTTCGGTCCTTTTACAATAGGAAGGTACTAGCGGCAGCTGGATAGGTCGTAAGCTTTCGAACAAGGGGTTCGGTAGTTAACTGCTTGTCCGACAGGCGCGCGCGCGCGACTGGGAGGTAAACAAATCACTTTTGCTTTCGGCCTGCTGGCGTGTAGACGTGTATCATCGCTCTCTGCCCGCTTCATCGTCTTTGCTTTCGCATGGTTGTGTTTTTCTTTTTCTATTTATCTAGTGAAAATGAATTGTAAGTACAATCATTTCATATTGTGAATTAAAGGATCTTGGTTTCTCCACCCGCCCTCCGATTACCCGAGTGCCGGGACTGAAGGGCGTAAGTGCGGAATTCATTTTTCCCGAAATGATCCTCGTATTGTGTATGCTCGGTGCCGAGGGCGGGAGAGCGCTCGCTCCGAGCTTATATTTTGGTTGGAAATGTGTAGATGAAAATCGTAAGTAAGTGCCCTTTTCATTTATATTTTTTTGACCTGTATGCTCGTTGCCGAGCGAATGCGCTCGGCACGAAAACTTATTCTGTATGGAAGTGGAATCGCATGTACAGTATTCTTTTTCATTTTCATATATTTATTTTGATTGTAGCAATACTCATTTGGATCAGTTTCCGCTCTTACTTCCCGAAATTGATCCTTTCCCCTTTTTATTTGAATGAAGTGAAATCGCAAGTGCAGTTCTTTTTCATTTTCATATTTTATTGAGATTGCATTACAATATTTACTTGGTATCAATGTTTCCGCTATTTCCCGGGAATTGATTCCTTCCCCTTTTATTTTGTATGAAGTGAAATCGCAAGCACAGTATTCTTTTTCATTTTTCCAATATATATTTTGATTGCATCAATTCATTATGGATCAAGGTTTCCGTTCATAATCGGGAATGGGATCCTTTTACCCTTGCGCTCGGTACCGAGGGCGCAAATGCGCTCGCTCCGAGCCCTTATTCATTGTGGAAGTGAATCGTAATGCAAGATTCTTTTCATGTTATTCCTTTTATTATTGATTGCATCAATATTTTATTTTGTTTTGGTTCAAGTTCCGCTCAGTCAGGGAATTGATCCTTATGCCCTTGCATTCGGTGCCGAGGGCACGATTGCTCTCGGGCTCTTATTATTTATTATTGTTGGGTACATGGGTGCTGTGCGGGGGTGGGGAACGAGAAACCCCCCACCCCCCGCTCAGCTCCCCACAGATGGCCCTTCCCCTTCGGGGGGGAGGTTATCTGGGTTTCTTCTCCCTCGCCCATCCGTCGAGCGCGGGGAGGCTCTCGGTGCCCGATGTACAATTGTATTCGGGGTCTTCCGCTCCTTCGGTGTGGGGCTCACCCCCCCCCCCCCGCGCGTGTGGGACTTCCCCCCCCCCCCACTAATCACTACTACTGTTATTTCCGCAGGTGCTACTGCCACGAGGGTGGACCTTGGTGAGGTATGGGCGTCCTTCGATTTGCAGGGCGTGCCTAGTGTCCATGGGGCGGCGGTTCTATGTCTGGGCCTGCTGCGGTCACCCATGGAGTGGTGACCACGACAACGATATCGACTCCAGGTGACGACGTCCCTCCTCACCTGGTGTACTCGCCTCACGTGGTAACAGTCTTGCCTACAGCCGCTGTGAAGTGCCGTTCGCCGTACCGAGAGAGGGCGTGCCGCCGCCGCCGCCGCTGTGGTTGCCGCTCTGCCGCGACCACACTTCCGCTGGCCTTAGAGCTCGGCCCCGGTGGGCCCTACACCCCTGCCGCCGGTACCAGGATGTTGCTGGCTGCTGCTACTCCACCTCCTGTGTTTCCGGTGCTGCCTGCCATACCTGCCGATTCTGTGCTGACGTGTTCACTGTCAGTTGCTGCGCTGGCTGTCCCTGCCGTGCGCGCTGTCCCTGCCGTTGCTGCGCTGGCTGTCCCTGCCGATGCTGTGCTGGCTGTGCCTGCTGTTCCTGAGATGCCATACCTGCTGACGTCGTCCCTGTTCGTGTGGTACTACCCCAGACTTTGGTCTGTCTGTACAGGTGCGTCCGGGCCCTGTGGCTTTGGCTACAGCAGCCCCGGCTCCGCCCTGGATGGCAGATCTTACGTCTGTCCTTGAGGAAGCTGACGAAGAAGAGGAGGAACGTCGCCTTCATCTTCTTCATCGTCGTCGGCTGCCGCCTCTTCCCCTTCGACTTCTAAGGCTTCACAGCCGAGGAAGAGAAGGTTGCCTCCTCCCTCCTAAGAAGTCTCCCTCGGGAGCTTCTCGGACCGTCTCACCTCGGTGGGACGGGAGGGTTCCTTCCGCTGGTCCTCCTGCTCCTTCGGGAGCGGGGCCCGTCTCTTCTTCCGCAAGGAAGAAGACTACGGGGACCAGAGGGGTACCGGCTAACACCGGTACTTCCTCGCCTGGTGTCAGTGGTTCTGCCACTGCATCAGGGTCCGTCTCGGCCTCTCGTTCGCGGGAGGTACCGAGTGTACGGTCGCCTACCAGCGACCGTGCAGCCAGGAAACCAGACCTCTGAGCCCGCTCAGCGTCAGGTTCACGGCACGGAGCGGAAGACTGGTGGGACAGACGCTCACGCGACTCTCACCAGACCCAGCTCTCGCTCTCGCGGTGACCAGCTGGCCTACCCGGGATGACGTGACGGTCCACGACCGGCACGGGCTGAGGCTGGGAAGAGGTCCCCCGTTCGCCGGTGCCAGCCACGGCTGGAACCCAGCAAGACGTGACGTGCCGTGAGGACAAGCACCGGTCTCACTGTGACAGTGGAGCCTGCAGGTCGCCTGACCGTCGCTCTCACAGAGAGCGATCGGGTACGGCAACCAGCACCAGCTCTTCTGACACTCGAGATCGGGGCCGCTGTGGCTCCCAGTCCAGCCATTCTCCACAGCGAGACGGTTCGACCAGGCCTGCAGCTCGATCGCCACCGCGGCGTTGACGATCGCCTGCAGCCCTCCAAGCCTGCTGGTTCTGCCAGCGAGCGAGGAGGGAGCGTCAGGTCTGCCTCTCCCATACCTTCAACCTCCTCGGGTTACACCGGGAGGAGCGAGGTATTGAGGAGTGATCGTGAGGGGTGTGCCCCTCATGATCCCACCACGACGCCCTACGTGCCAGGCACGGTTCTTGGACCGGCCAGGACGTATGCGCAAGTGGATGGAGAAGACCGAGAGGGCTGTCGCTGTTCCCCCTTCTTAGGAGGAAGGTTCTCGGAATATGCTCTTGTTCGAAGGGCTTAACGGTCCTACTCTGCAAGATGCTGTGACTTCCGAGATCCAGAGGAACTTTGCCGAGGTTATGGCGCTGATTCGTCAGCACAACGGCCTCGGGAAGGATCGCCGCTCCCACCAGCAGAGCCACGTCTCGGCTCGAGTCGTTTTGGGCCCGAGAGGGAACCCAAATTGACGGTGGGTCCTGCCCGCGATCGGAGCTTGCCGACTGTGTTGAACCAGGTAGTCTCTCGTCTCCGGACAAGAAGGCTCTCTCAGTTTCTGCCGGTCGAACAAGCTACTTCACCCCTCCTCTACTGCGACAGAGGCGTTTCTACGTGTCTTCGGACACCGTATTTGAATACCCCTTCGGTCCTCCTGAGAGGTTTCGACCTCGACGAGGACTGGAATGAGTCGGAGGACAGTATCGGCTCTCTCCTGTCAGGTGTCGATCAGCCCCACCCAGACGACGTTCACAGTGGCGGCAGACCCTTACCTACAGTATGAGTTCGTAACCCTCCTCGGGAAAACGTTTTCTCCTGACGATACGTTTTCCCAGGCTCTGAGAGGCCATCGCCGTAAGGCGATGGCTGCTCCTTTTCTTCTCCAACTGCTAGTTCCGCTGGGAAGGCGAGCCAGTATCCAATTCCTCCCCCATTCCCTCTCTCCTTATGGCTACGAGGGAAAGGGGAGGGATCCTACAGAGATTTCTCTGTAAGATCCCACGTTAGGGGCTGCGCTACCGGGGGGGACCTTCGGGTCCTACCTGACGTAAGCCCCGGTCGTTGAGGAGGGATCCTGCCCCTTTCTCGATTTCTACGGGAATCGAGAGGACCACCAGCCGATATCGTTTGACGAATTCGGTGGGGGGTTTCGCAGAGTGCTTAGAATTCTACGGAATTTCTAGCGCACTCTGAGTGTTCGAGTTTTTTACGATCTCCAAACACTTAGGCGAGACCACGGTCCAAAGTGAGCGAGAATCCCCGATAATTGTTACACGATAATCGGGAACCTCGCTTATGCTCGAATTCCTGTAATTTCTAGCATTTGGAAGAAGACTGCTGCTGAAAGAAGAGTATCTCACAGTAGGCGATTAACCTGGAATAGAGAAGAACGGACGGGAACTTCCAGTTTGGCTTGAACTATCATCTTCGGTATTCTGTTCACCATTGAAGCTTTCTTTTGGGAAAGACTTCTCCTTCACTCTCTTGACTAGAGAACGAAGGCGGTCGATCGCCAATCCTTATTCTCATTCCTCGAGGGGAAAAGAATTTAGGATGGAGGTCGTGGTACAGAACCTACAAATATACTACGTATATTACCCTCGCACATGATTCTTTTTAACAGTTTGAATTGTCTGGGGGGTAGGCGCATACCGTAGTTAACTCTACGGTTTGTGACCGAGACGAATTGTATCTTAATTGAACTGCAACTCGGGGTTGCCTGCAACCTCCCAGCAGTTATCAGTTTCGATTTTAGATACTTGGTATTGTCACGACAACACCAAATCAGCTTTTGTATTTACCGAAATCCATTTCGTTTAAATATAATTGCTCGAGCGTATTCTTTATGCTCGATGGTTCTAGCCGAACGCATTCCTTCGTGGAAGGGATTAACTGGCAACTCAGGATGACGAGTCAGCGAGAGCTACTGCGTATTGAACTGCCTGATAGCAGCTCAGTATCAGCTAGGTCTTCGAGATGCACGGTCGGTCACGTCTCTCTCTCCCCTGGTTTGATTGACTTCCGAACCGCATCTCTACCCAACAATCATGGACTTAGGTCTCTGATTAACGGGGATTCTCGCAATAATGAAGGACCATCTACTGCTGTGACGCTCGATTGCATCGCCTTCAACATTGCGAGAATTTTCAACAGAGATATCTCTTGGACTCTTTCATCTTTCTGTTTACCGCACGGTAACAGAAGTCTGTACTAGTCTCCCGCTGCATCGCACCGCGATAATGCGAATGATTTTTGCAGACATCTGAGTTTGTCTTCAAAATATCTCGTATTCGTAGGTGTGCAATTATTCATTGTTCACCCCGAATTAACAGATGTGTCAGAAGACATCGCCTACTCTCCGACCTGACAGCTCTACTTCCAAATGTTCAGCCCATGAGAAGCAGTTCTTCAGGCGGCTCTCCCCTGTGTTTTCATTACTGAAAAGCGCTCCGCTTTTATTGCAACTACGATCCTCACCGGACAGCAATGAATAGCGGTTAGCGTTCTCAGTCTTTGTAGCACAGGTTCAGAATCTTGAGAATGTTTCTCTCTGTTCAGCTGTGAAGACGTAGGTTGCATTTTCTGTAACACCTTCGTCTTCAACGACACATAGTGTTGTTTCTCCTTAGCTGAGAATCAACTATACTATGAGATATCTTGCCATCAGGGACCTCGGTCTCTAGAAGGCAATTGACTTTCGCCTGTTGGGCACATGCCTTAAGAGAATCATCACCTCGCCTTCTGGCATCGGTGACGAACAAATTATTTGTTTAGTCTCTTGGCATAACCCTTTTAAGGCGAAGGTCACGTGACTTGCTCGGGTGCTTGGACAACTTGCCTCCTACCGAACGCAGTCAGTCGGCAGCTGTCAGAGCGCCCAAGTCAGTTACGAACTTCGCTGTGGGACTTAGTTCGGTTGTTCCATAACAGTCTTTTCTTTCCGCCTAACGGCTTGTCACAGTACCCATTACCATCGACACCACGCCATTGAGTAAGGTGTCCCTATCCACTACCGAGAAGAACTCACTGCATGGTGGGGATAGGAGAATGTGAGACACTTCGCTGCAGACGGATAGACCAGTATGGGTACAGGACATCACCGAAGTCGAGAAGAGGGATAGGTCATACGACCATTCCCTTCTTTTCCTCTGAGGTAAATTTGCATGACTTTTCCTGCAAAGTCAAGCATCCAGGGGATGGGGATTCGTGACGCTCGATTTCGTACCAACTTCGTAGCGAAGACTCAGAACCCTTCGGTTCCTGACGATCGGTTAGAGTCCTTCACAATCCCCTCCCTAATGGACTTCACCGCCTTCGATGCGAAGGAGATGCTGCTTTGTCCTGTGGTCGCGCTTTCTGAAGAAACTCGACATCCCAGGCTGAGTGTTGAAGACTCTTCGTCAGCACCAAGATGACCTAGAAGTACACTCCCTCGAGTTACACAAGAACTTCTCCGTGGCGCAGGTACTGAAGGCAGGGGTCTGGTACAACCAGACCACTGGCACCTCCTTCTACCTTTTGGATATTGCCCACAGGTCCTTGGATTGTTTTCCTTGGGACCTGTGGTGGCTGCTCAACACGTTGTGTAGCTAACCCAGACCCTAGCAGGCTGAACAGCATCGAGTCCTGGTGTGACTGTAAGAATAGATAAGTGAATGAGAGTGACTGGCTTCTCTTCCTATCTTTTTCTCCCCCTCTACCTGTGGGTAGAGGGATACGGTCATCACCTTGCTGGATAAGGACGAGATGCAGGTGAGCTACTCGACAGAGCCCCATCCTATCCCTTTCACTAGGGATGGGAGCGAATATCCACCACTTCCTCCTACAAAGGGGGGGAAATGGATGCCAACAAGAGACAAACCATAACTTTATGTTGCCTCTTGCAAATAGGAACTTGTTCTTGTTGCTGGTACGAAGAGAAGCTACGCTTGCCCTTCTCCATCTTAGTACTTGGTCCAGAGGTCTGACCATTGATCCTGCGGTGCACACCCCGATCAATCAGACAAGAGGCTTGGATCCGCCCTCCCTCGCTCTTACGACCAGGGAGACATTCCAAGGTTGGGCGAACACCAGTCTGTTCACAAAAGACTCAGATTCCTCCCACCAAGAAGTGAGTCTTCCTATTGTAAAAGGACCGAAGGTTTGTATGCCGTGTCGGAACAAATGACAATTTGTCCAAAATTGCATTTTTCCTAACTATACAAACCTGAGGTCCTTTTACACATAGTCCCACCTCATGCCACCCCTCACTCTGCAGTTTTTGCTTGGGCCAAAAGCAAAAGTGATTTGTTTACCTCCCAGTCGCGCGCGCGCCTGTCGGACAAGCAGTTAACTACCGAACCCCTTGTTCGAAAGCTTACGACCTATCCAGCTGCCGCTAGTACCTTCCTATTGTAAAAGGACCTCAGGTTTGTATAGTTAGGAAAAATGCAATTTTGGACAAATTGTCATATTGCTCTCCTTTCTGGTTGATAAGACTGAGTCTCAGGGCAGTTTTAAGACTGCCAATGAGAACTATGTATTTTAATGGTTTATAGGAAAAAATCTGTTATTGATAGAAACAGATATGAGCAATCCTACTAACCATGTTATCAGAGTATCATCTGTATAAACAGCTTTCTGTTAGTAAATAAAATATGATTGTCAACAATATATAATGTATAACCTTTCTTAAATACAGTTCACTTCACTGTAGGGTAGTGTAATGCACTGGCATATGAGGTTAGGTTGGTACACCTGTGACACCGAATGTTTAGTAGACCAGTTTGGATTGCACAGTGACTTCTGAATCTAATGTGTCAATTTTTTTATTTATTAATAGGCAGTCCCCAGCTTACAACGGGGTTCCATTCTTGAGACGTATTGTAAGCCGGAAAATCATCAAAAGTCCTAAGAAAACCTTACTTTGAATGTTTTGGGTGTATTGAAAACTTTGTAAACTATTTTTATTGCATTTTTCATTTTAAAAAAATACCTCAAATAACATCAGATCGGCTTCGTAAGCCCTGTAACCCTGGAACATGCGCCATAAACCTGGATATAATTTCTGGAGAATATAATTGAAAAGTGTTGTAGCCTCGGACTTTCGTAAGCCAAAATGTCGTAAGCCGGCGACTGCCTGTAATAACATTAAAAATGTCAAATTGAAATGGAATGTATTTACAAATATGAAGGAGAATTGAGATATAATAAAAGAGGAAATAGGGAATATTTTTTTTTTTTTTACAAATGAATGGTTTGATGGGAGTCACATAGGCCTAGAATGAATGGTGACTGGTAACGACATTTGTAAATGGCATTACTTATCAATGTTTTTGGGTTATACGTACTAATTACTATCAGGATGTAAATAGCATTCTTCAACTGAAACTGGCTAGAGAAACAACTTTTATTGAATATATGTGATGAAAATAATGTACTGTTGTTTTTCTGTATTTATGTTCAAAAGAATGTAATACGTATTGACTTATCTTATGATATTCTTTAATTATATATATGAAAGCATTTATTGAACTTTTATTAGTTAGTTTTTTCTACTATAGAAAATTTTTTTAATGTTAAATTTCATTTTGACTTCTTACTATCAGTATTATCTATAAACTAATATTGATGTTAATTATATGTGGAAATAATATGTTATTATTATTTTACCTCAATATGAAGACTATAAACATTTTTCTCTCAAGGAGTGAATAATTTAGTCCTCAAGCATAGGGACTCAGAAATAGGCCAAATGGACCATTTTTTGAAGGCCTTTGAGCACTGTAATGATCATTTATTTATTTGTGTAACAACTGTAAAAGAGTACAAATAATGAGGGATATGTTCCAGAGAGAAATCTGCGAATGTGTGAGTCCGCAAATCTGGAGAACATGAATAGAAGGATCCATTGTATTCAACATTTTTCTATATTTTTAATTTGACAAACAAAATTTGACCGAAAAAACATGGTGTAGGCTGAATCACAAGAAAAAACTAATGCTACCACTGTTCTCAGTGAAAAAACATTAGAAAGAACAATAATACGTACTTTGAATTTCCTTAAAATGCAATGTAATTTAGCTTGGCTGCCAGGATATTGATTGTCCGCATAATATCCATTAGCAAGTGAAACATTCATTTGTTTTAAATTAAGCCAGCCTTGTGGAAGCACAGGCATTTGCTTGGGGGCAACCTGTGACTGAGAGGCTGTCAATCAGTCATCATGGAATGTCATGCGCCTGTGCCGCATGGCCAGTAGTTGCTAGTTACTGCTTGCTGAATGTGACGGCCCTTTGGCTTTTGTCTGAACGATTAGGGAACTGATGCAATATTTTGTATCCTAATCATACAAAGAGGCTTGTAACTATTTCCAGCCACAAGTAAAATGTGTTATTCTTAATGAAAAATTGATACAACAAGTACTAAAGCAAGTGACACATAGGCATGATGTGTTAATAGTTCCTTTTATGTGGTAGTGGGTTTGGATCTGTAAAGCTTGAATATTGTTTCTGTACATAATGGTTGAATGCTTTGAAATTTCAGGCATTCATAGCTGATTGATGCCTCTGGTTTTTAAGTGGCCATTGATGTTGTCATCTCTCTCTTTACAGTATGGATTTTAGTGTTTCAGCTTTATTGCTGCTATGCAGAGACGATAAAAATTTTTTTAGTATGTAGTTGGAATGCTTTTCAGTGAGTTATTGAAAGATAAATGTTCTGTTTACAGATATGTCCGTGCACTTGGAGCATTTTATTTGAGATTAGTGTATGGATCTCTGGATTGTTATAAATACCTGGAACCTTTACTTAATGACTACAGAAAACTTCGAATTATGGACAGATCTGGTCAGTACCAGCTTTCACACATGGATGAATTTATTGATGCACTCTTGAGAGATGAACGATATTGTGATATTATTCTACCAAGAATGCAAAAAAGGTAAGGCTTGTTGGGTTATTTTATATAAATATCCAAATAAATTATAACTGACTTTCAGAAAAGCATTTACTACTGTTTTACTCTGTTGGAGATCTTTTAAGTGAAAAGAATCAGTGCAGTGTAACCTGACTGAATAGTTCCCTTTTATTTTTATTTCTGCAATTGGCTAAAACAAGAATGATTTTAGGTTCATAAGTAATTTTATTTAGTTTTCTAACATTGTAAATGTTCTCATGGATTTTAGAAAAGAATATAATTTGTTATGCTTGGCTGGATGGGTTTGCAAGAGAGAAAAGTTTCTTGTACTTATTGCAGTGTTTTTTTTATTGAAATCAAACTGGGGAATAGGTACACTCGGTAAAGCTCTATATTCATAGTTTATCAGAAGGCTAGGCAAGTTTAACCCTTTTGTATTTCTTGAATGTTAGATATATTTATTCCTTTTGTTAAAACTTTTATCTTGATGGTTCCTGTATACACTGATTTTAGCACAATTTATGTTTGCTATTGTAGCTTTATTATCTACATTATATGTTTGCAGATGGGTTCATGAAGCCAACAATGAATTGGAGGGTAGAGTTTCTCTCTTGGATGATGACTTGCTTGATGATCTTGAGAGTGAGAGTGAAGATGAAGAACTCCTGGCTCCACCCGCTCGGCCTCGAAATGAAGCCAATGAAACATCCCGGCAAAATGCTAGGTAAACTATCTCTTTTCTTAATTGACATTTTTGTATTTTATAAGCAATGCTGTTTTGCAGCATTAAGGTAATTTTGTAATTAGTATTAAGCTGTTAGGAATACAGGATGTTATATTATCTCTAGTATTTTATAATCCATATTGTATTTAGGTTGAAGCACAATGCATTTTAAGGAAATTTTAGTTAGCACATTCAATATTATCTCAAAGGTTTAAGCTGCTGTTTGTTCCGATACGAAAAACAACCCATCGGTCCTTTACAATAGGAATGTAACTTGCGGCAGCTGGAACCGGTCGTAAGCTTCGAACAAGGGAGTTCGGTAGTTTCTCGTTCCTTCTCTTCGCCCGATCCGTCGAGCGTAGAGGAGGGGCCAAGATACCCTGATGTACAGTTGTATTCGGGGTCTTCCGTTCGCTCGGGGTGGGGCTTGTTACCCCCCCCCTCCCCGAGTGAGGGGTAACCCCTCCTACTAACCCGATCTTTGCCTCCTCAGGTGCTTCTGCTGCAGGCAACGACCTCGGCCAGGTATGGTTCTCGCTAGGTCTCCAGAGCACACCGAGCGTTTTGGGGCTGCTGCATCATCTGGCGGGTGCTGCTCCGGTCACCCATGGACAGGTGACCACCGCCACCACCACCATCACCGTCTCAACCCAAGGGTATGCCGCCCCTCCTCACCTGGTCTACACTCAGCATGTGGCTTCAGTGACTCCTTCAACTGCTGTGCAGGCTCCGATTGCTGGCTTTCCTAGGAGGGGCGTGCTTCCTCCACCCGGGTTCATTGCTCTCGCCCCAGCCCCCGACTTTCGGTGCCCTAAGAGTTCGCCCCTGGTACCCAGGATGTCACTGGCCACAGCCCCGTCTCCTGCCGTACCTGCCGCTCCTGCCGTACCTGCCGTGCCTGGACCAGCCCCTGCCAACGTTGTTCCTGCCCGTGTTGTTGCTGCCCCAGTCGTCGGTCCTTCCGGACAGGTGCAGCTGGACCGTGTTGCTTCAGCAATAGCCCTGGGTCCGTTCTGGATGGAGGACCTGACGTCTGTCCTGAGGGAGCTGACGAAGAAGAAGAGGAAGGTGTCGTCGTCGTCTTCGCTGTCTTCTTCGTCGTTGTCTGCTGCCGCTTCTTCCCCTTCGACTTCCAAGCCGAGGAAGAAGAAGGCTGCCTCCTCCCCCCCTAAGAAGTCTCCTTCGGGAGCTTCTAAGGGCCCGTCTCACTCTGGTGGGACCGGGGGTTCTTCCGCTGGTCCTCCCACTCCTTTGGGAGCGGGGCCCGTCTCTCCTTCTGCAAGGACGAAGATGACGGGGACCAGAGGGGTACCGGCTAACACCGGTACTTCCTAGCCTGGTGCTATAAGTTCTACCGCTACACCAGGTTCCGGCTCGGCCTCTTGTTCGCGAGAGGTACCGAGTGTACGGTCTCCTGCGGGCGACCGTATAGCCAAGGCTCAGGCTTCCGAGTTCGCTCGGCACCAAGACCGAGGCACGGAGCGGAAGACTGGCGAGAGTCGCTCAGGTGACTCCCGGCAGGCCAGCGATCGCTCTCGTAGTGAGCCGCAGGCTACCAGGGTTGATGTGACTGTCCCAGACCGGCCACGGGGCGAGGCTAGGAAGAGGTCCCCTCGATTGCAGGAACCAGTTCCGGCAGTTTGATGCGCCGTGAGGACAGGCACCGCTCCCACCGCGACATTGGTCTCTGCAGGTCTCCTTACCGCCGCTCCCATTGGGACTGGGCGGGTAGGGAGGCCAGCAGCAGGTCCTCTGACGCACGGGACCGGAGCCACTGTTCTCGGTCGAGCCGCTCTCCCCAGGAGAGGCGCGCGACCAGGCCTGCAGCTCGATCGCCACCGCGGGTTGGCGATCGCCTGCAGCCCCCCAAGCACACCGGTTCTGCCGGTGAGCGAGGGGGGAGCGTCAGGTCTTCCTCTCCGGTCCCTTCAACTTCCTCGGGTTACACCGGGAAGGGCGAGGCGACACAGAGCGATGGTGAGCTCCTCACGGTCCCACCTCGACGCCCTACGAGCCAGGCACGGTCTTAGGATCGACCAGGTCGTACGCGCAAGTGGCAGGAGGAGACCAGGAGGGGTCTGTCGCTGTTCCTCCTTCTGAAGAGGAGGGTCTCGAGAGGCGTTCTTGTTGGAGGGACGTGATGGTCCAACTCCTCAAGACGCAGTCACTCTCGAGATCCAGAGGTCGTTTGCGTAGGTTATTGCGCTGATTCGTCAGCACAACAACCTCGGGGAAGGATTGCCGCTCCCACCTTCTGAGCCCATGTCCCAGCTCAAGTCGTTCTGGGGTCCTGAGAAGGAACCCAAGAAGATGGTGGATCTGCTTCGATCAGAGCTGGCCGACTCGGTGCTGGGCCAAGTGGACTCACTTGTCTCCGGACAGGAGGGTTCGCTACAGTCCGGTAGGTCGTCCAAGCTACTTCCCCCGCCTCTACTGCAACAGAGGAGGTTCTACGTGCCTTCGGAGGATCCGATGCCGCCCAAACAAGTTAACCTGGAGCTAGCTAGGCTAACTCTGGGGGTGTCTCTGCAGCAGCTCCTGTCTGAGAACTTGTGGTTCTCGCAGCAAGAGGCACTTGCACTGGAATCCACCGCCATGGCGGCTTTCCAGGCAGTCTTCTGGTTGAACCTGTGGTCTCTCATAGTGTCCAAGGTCGCGGCCACCTCGGGAAATATTACTCCTGAAGGTGACCCGGCTTTCGGGAGGCTGTGCCGGTCTGGAGGTAGAGCCATCTCTTACCTTGCCCACCAGACGGCAAACCTGTGGGCCAACCTGGTACTTCGGTGTAGGGACGCAGTCCTCACCCGAGTGACCAGGGCGGCTGGGCACGAGGCGTCATTGGTTCTTCGCAACGGACCAGTGCAGAGTTCCTCCTCTCTCTTCCCAGGAGAGATGGTGGACGCTGCGGTGGAACGACGGCGCACTGATGACAGTGACTGTCTGGTACACCAGGCAGTCTCAAAGGCTTCTGGGCAGCCTCGATCGACTGCGGCCAAGCCCAAGAGCTTGGTTAGCGCTTCCTCGGCTGCTAAGACGATCGCATCGTCGAAGCCTCGGGGAAAAGACTCTGCCTTCGACTTCTGCCAGGAGCGGTCGTAATCAGCCCTCCTCCCAGCCCTCCTTCCCACGAGGGGGAGCCGGGAAGAATTCGAAGAGCGGCGGGAAACACTAGGGACGGCGTTCCCCCTCAACTGCTGCTGGAAGTTGGGGGGTGCCTGGCGAGCCATTGGGCAACATGGCAGCGCTACGGAGCGGAGACCTGGATAGTAGACGTCCTTCAGGAGGGGTATCTACTACCCTTCGAGTCTCGGCCACCCCTCACCTCCAACCCGGTCCATCTTCAGACCTACGTTCCTGGAACACTAAAGGACGTAGCCCTTCGACAGGAAGTCCAAGCCATGCTGAGCAAGGGAGCTATGGAGATCGTCAGGGATCAGTCACCGGGCTTCTACAGCCGTCTTTTCCTGGTGGAGAAGTCTTCGGGAGCTGGCGCCCGGTGGTAGATCTCTCTCCCCTGAACTGATTCGTTCACCAGTCTCGGTTCACGATGGAGACAGCACGTTCCGTGATCGACTCTATCAGGGAGAATGATTTCATGCTTTCAGTGGATTGGAAGGACGCGTATTTCCAGATACCTATCCATCAATCCTCCAGGAAGTACCTCCGCTTCATCCTCGACGGGACGGTGTACCAATTCAGGGCACTTTGCTTCGGTCTCTCAACTGCCCCACAGGTGTTCACGTGAGTGTTCACTCTGGTGCCTGCTTGGGCCCACTCGTCAGGGATACGTCTTCTGAGGTATCTCGACAGGGATCGACTCCTTGAGTTGTGCCGCAATCTGGGGATCGTGGTGAACCTCGAGAAGTCCGACCTCGAGCCCAAGCTGAGGATGAAGTACCTGGGTATGCTGATCGACACGGTAGCAGGGCGAGTCTTCCCTGCGGACTCGCGGATCAGCAGATTCAGGGAGGCAGCCGACCAGTTCCTGTCTCGGCAGGAACAGTCAGCTCAGCAGTGGCAAGTCGTGATCGGCCACCTGTCGTCACTCGAGAAGTTAGTCCCTCACGGGCGTCTTCACCTGCGGTCTCTTCAGTGGAGACTAAAGGAGAGTTGGTCACAGGCAGGAGACCCACTGTACTTCCCCGTGTCCCTCGCGGAGGAGGTGAGGCAGGACCTAGCCTGGTGGCTGGACGACAGGAACCTCTTAAGAGGAGTGCCTCTCCGCACTCCCCCCTGGAGATGTTGCTGTTTTCAGACGCACACCTGGAGGAGTTGCTGGCTGCAGGAGTGTGGGATCATCATGACAAGCACCTTCACATCAATGTACTGGAGCTCAAGGCAGCGTTCCTCGCTCTCCTAGAGTTCCAGGACCGCTTGATGGGACACTCGGTGGTGTTGATGTGTGACAACACTACGGTAGTGGCCTACGTCAACAAACAGGGGGGCCTAGTGTCCCTCCCGTTGCACCAGTTGACGCTGCAGGTGCATGACCCACTCAGTAGAGCTGTCAGCCCGCTACATTCCAAGCAAGAGGAATGTAGTAGCAGACAAGCTCGGCCGTCGGGATCAGGTGATAGGGACCAAATGGTCCCTACACCCAGACGTGGTGGAAAGGCTCTTCAACCTGTGGGGGCGTCCAGTAGTGGATCTGTTCGCCACCCGGCACAACAGGAAACTTCAGGTTTTCTTTTCAGCCGTCCCGGACCCATGGGCAGCTGCAGAGGACACTCTTCAACACCCGTGGGACAACCTCTTCTCGTACGCCTTTCCCCCATTCTGCCTGATTCGCAAGGTGATCAGCCGAGTGCTGGCCACCCCGAATCTCAGGATGATCCTGGTGGCTCCCAAATAGCCCCAGGCCATTTGGTACCCGGACCTGCTGGCTCTGCTTGCAGAAGCACCGAGAGAGATTCCCCTTTGGCACAACCTTCTCGTCCAGCCACACGTAGAACGGTACCACCAGACAGTCCAGTCTCTACATCTTCACGGCTGGCTGTTATCCACCATCTCTTGCGAGCGAGAGGTTTTTCTCGCTGAGCAGCAACAGAGATGGCTGGGTACGTAAGACAGTCCTCTGCAGCTGTGTAGCAGGGAAAGTGGGGCTGTCTTCTGTAGTTGGTGTCGTAGACGGGGTCTATCTCCTCTCAGAGCCACTCTTCAGCAGGTAGCGGATATCCTCGTGTTTCTTCGCCGAGACAAGCTCCTCGCTGTCCCCACAGTCAAAGGATATAGAGCCGCCCTGGCCCTAGTCCTGAAACTGAGGGGAGTGGATATCTCTAATTCGTTTGAGATCTCCTTGCTAATGAGGAGCTTTGAGAGGTCTTGCCCACCCAGGGAACTCAGTCCCCCGTGGTGGGATGCGACTCTCGTCCTTAGGAGTCTGACTCGAAGGCCCTTCGAGCCACTCCGAGAGTCATCAGACAGGGATCTGATCCTCAAGACCCTCTTCTTGCTGGCCCTGGCATCTGCGAAGAGAGTAGGGGAACTTCATGGTCTTTCCTTCGATGTCTAGCATACCAGGGGATGGGGATCTGTGACGCTCGATTTCGTCCCGAACTTCGTAGCTAAGACAAAGAATCCTTCAGTCCCTGACGACCAGTTCGAGTCTTTCACAATCCCCTCCCTAATGGACTTCACCGACAATGATACGGATGAGATGCTGCTTTGTCCTGTGAGGGCGCTACGACTCTATCTGAAGAGAACTCAGCACCTCAGGCGTGAGTGTCGATGCCTCTTCATTAGCACCAGGGTGACCAAGAAAAAAGTATCCAAGAATACTCTTTCTTTCTGGCTGCGTGAGGTGATCAGGAGGGCGTACGAAGCTGATGGTAGTGACGACATCCGTACCCTCCATCCGAGAGCCCACGAAGTCAGAGGTATTGGTCTTTCCCTTGCGTTCCGCAAGAACTTCTCCGTGGCGCAGGTCCTGAATGCAGGGGTCTGGTCGAACCAGACCACCTTCACCTCCTTCTACCTTCGGGATATTGCCCACAGGTCCTTGGACACTTTTTCCTTGGGACCCGTGGTGGCTGCTCAACACGTTGTGTAGCTTACCCAGCACCCGAGCGGACAGAACAGCATCGCATCCTAGTGTGACTGCATGAATGGATTGAGTGAATGAGTGTGACTAGCTTCTCTTCCCCATCTTTTTTTCCCCCTCTACCTGTGGGCAGAGAGACGCGGTCGTCACTTTCTGGAGCTACTCGACCGAGCCCCATCCTATCCCTTTCATTAGGGATAGGATCGAATATCCACCACTTCCCCCAACAAGGGGGGGAAAGTGGAAGCCAACAAGAGACAAACCCATGACTTCATATTGCCTCTGGCAATAGGAAATAGTTCTTGCTTGCTAGTTTTAAGAGGTACGCTTGCCTCCCTCTTATTACTTGGGTCTAGAGGTCTGACCATTGTTCGTGCAGTACATACCCCGATCATTGGGCAGAGGCTAGGATCCCTCCCTCTGCTCTTATGACCAGGGAGGGAACCAAGGTTGGGCAAACACCAGTCTGTTCTTAAGACTCAGATTCCTCCCACCAAGAAGTGAATCTTCCTATTGTAAAGGACCGATGGTTTGTATTTGTATTGGAACAAATAACAATTTGTCGAAAATTTTATTTTTCCTAACTATACAAACCTGAGGTCCTTTACACATAGTCCCACCTCGTGCCACCCCTCACTCTGCGTTTCCTGGGCCTAAAGCAAAGTGGATCTTCACCTCCCAGTTGCGCGGTGTATGCACTGTCGGACAAGCAGTTAACTACCGAACTCCCTTGTTCGAAGTTCACGACCGGTTCCAGCTGCCGCAAGCTACATTCCTGTTATAAAGGACCTCAGGTTTGTATAGTTAGGAAAAATACAATTTTTGACAAATTGTTATTTTGGGAATGCAGAACTATTGTGTATATTTTTACAACACATTTGGTGTAGGAGGATACAGTTTAATTTGTAAATCAACCATTACTATTATGTATTGTTTCACTTTTTTTTCTGTTAACAGAGAGGATAGACATGGAAGAGGACATTCCCCATCAAGACGTTCTCCTGTGAGGGACATTAGAAATGAGCGGGATAGAGAGAAAAGGTAAGATAATCAAAGTATAAAATTTCACTCCTTAGATTACAGCATTACATGAAAATTTGTTGTAAAATGTCATTTTAATTATTCTTATTCCTTTCATGCCGAAGGGTGTTCGTAAAACCCTATTTTTGACAGTTAAGGAATTTAATCTCAAAGTTTGTCACATGTTCTTAGATTGTTGTTTGCTGTAAAGTGACTTGTGACTTAGCTCTCAAAATAATGTTGTTACACATATCTTCAACATTTACTTTATTGTCTAATAGCTTTGGTTACTATCTTGGCGGAGTTTGTATTTTGTTGTGTCCTTTATTTTCCCTCTAAATATTTCTTACCTTTGCTTGGAAATTTGTGTTGGAGCAGTCCCCTTGCTTTTTAAAACAGGATTCTCAAAGTTAATTTCATTTCATATTTTAGATTTAAACATTTTTTTCACATACCAGTCTCTTGGATGGAAACCCACCTTCTCTTAATTCTCATAGTGATCACATTTAAAGGCAGTAGAACATGAAAGTAGAAGATTTCCTGGTTACCTTGTCAAGTACATTTTTATTTAATCTGATTCATCTGTCCCTCAACTCCATTAAGGATGGGACATTGTTAAAAGACCAAGAGCACAGGTCCCTATGATAACAAATGTTATTTTATCAATTTGCACAGAATTATGTCTTATTATAGGTAATCTAGAAGAGACCTTTTTGATGTTGTTCTTACAGCCGTTTTGAGTTGTCCCTCTCCTGTTATGTACACTCTTATTTCTGTATGTGTTAGTGCAGTTTGAATATAGTATTTAGTGTCAGTTTTAGCTTTTGTTCATTTACTGTATATTGGTTTATAAGTTATCTTTCACTTTCAAGACATCGCAGTAGAAGTCGATCACGTGAAAGAGACCGTGGTATGGACCGAGATAGGGACAGAGGAATGGAGAGGGATAGAGGTATGGAACGGGATCGAGGATTGGAGAGAATGATGGAAAGGGACCGCATGGACAGAGATAGGGGAATGGAGCGTGACAGAGGAATGGATCGAGATCGGGATAGAATGGAGAGGGAGAAGAAACGACACCGTAGTAGGTCAAGAGAACGACGTCACCGATCTAGGTCACGCTCTCCAGGTAAGCTTTTTTCTGTTATTTATAAAATGAAGAAATATTTACTATTTAAAATTTTGTTGAGTTTCTATTTAAAGAAATATTTCACACAAAGCAATAACAAGGACCCAAGAATTCAAATTAAGTTGGTAACTAACCAGGAAGCTAATCTGCCCTTAGGCAGGTAACGCATGTTGTCTTGCTTGCCAGAGTAGCTCACTTTTGTGTTGTGAGATATCAAACCTACTCCAGTTTGTTATATGCCATATTTGGTTTCATTGCCTCATTTTTTATTACCTTTAACTAGGAGGTTAGGATTTGGCTTGGTTTATATGTTAACAGGATTACTCAGAAATGGTGTGAATTTTCACAAAAAAATTGACAAAAGAAATGGTGTGAATTTTCAAAAGGAAAAAAAAATGTTAAAAAGTGGGCTTCATACTTGCAGTAAGTCATTAGAATTTGGGAGACTGGAATGTTCTTTTTGTGGTGGACTTTGCAGCTGTGGCAGCGGTTTAGTCTGCAAACATTCTTGTTGGAAAGAAATATGGTGTGCTTACCTATGTGCAAAGTGGGCAACACCGAAATGTAATTTTTTTATTACATTTGTAACACTGAATCTCTCTTCCTAATCACATTGGCTGTGTATAAGGAGAATTGAGGCCCTCCCTACTTGATGAACCATCCTCCTAGCTTTTGCAGTATTCTTTGATGTTTTTTTTTTTTTTTTTTTTTTTTTTTTTTTTTTTTTTTTTTTTTTTTTTAGCTAGAATGGAGTTTTTACTGCTTGGAAGGTGGTTAAGACACTCTTGACAGTGACCTCCCTTGGTATTAATTGTTTCCAGGATAGTGCATTATAGTTAATAGAATCTCCTCAACTTATGGTTTGGTGATAAGAACAAATGAGTGAGCCCATAGGATGATCATATCTCCTCATAGTACCTTGAACTTGAATATTTTCCTAGCCCAATCTTTCCTATATGCAACAATCTCACAATCTACCCACCTATTCACATTCCTGGGCCCCAATATAATCCAGCTTGAGACTTTGAATAAGAAAACAGCCAGACTTACAACCCACAAATATCGAAAGAGGAGAGATCTTCCATAGAAACATGGTCACCAGCCTCCCAGTTCCTTCCTGCTCCTGTTTGTTTACATTTTCACCCCACGCTGTGACATTACAACACAACTGAAATACATTATGAGACATTTTATAAAATCCAATATTTTCATACATTCAACTTCCCTGTCAGATATATACTTAGCTATAGACTCCGTCGTCCCTGACAGAAATTCGAATTTCGCAGCACACGCTACAGGTAGTTCAGGTGATCTACCGCCCTGCCGCTGGGTGGCAGGAATAGGAACCATCACCGTTCTAGAACCAGATTTTCTCTGTCGCCAGTTCTAGTAACATCGTTGCTAGTTCCTCCTGACTTTGACTTTCGTGTTTCATCGCCGTTGATCTTCTAGACTGATATTTTGGTGACATATTGGATCTCTGGCTTGGCATACGCTTTTGTGGACTGTTTTTTGGATTTGGATTTGGATTTTTCTTAGAATGTCTGACACTAGTTTTTTGTTCAGAGTGTGTGTGGATGAAAGTTGTAGTGTGAGACTACCGAAAGCTTCAGTAGACCCTCACACTACTTGTAAAAGATGTAGAGGGAATGAATGTTCACAATCTAATACATGTGCTGAATGTAAGAATTTAAATGAGGAGGAATGGAAGGTTCTTAACTCATATTTGAGAAAATTGGAAAGGGATAGGGCTAGAAAAGCTTCTTCCAAAAGTCTGAGTAGGTCGGTCTCTAACGAGCCAGTTAGTAGTCTAGTACCTGTCTCTAATGTAATTGCTTCCTTCCATACAGCATTACCTTCTCAATTATCAGATTCTGCAAGTTCGGCATCAGAAATTGCAAATTTGAAGGCTTCCCTTTTGAAGATGGAACGCAAATTGAAGGATTTAGAAGGTAAGCAAAGTGAAAGTGTTCCCAGTGAAGTGGAGGGTGCGTCTGATCGGCTGTCTCGCTCCCAGGTCTAGACCTCTTCCAAGCTCCCAAGCCCAGAGGAGAAGGAATGTCGAAAGCCGTACGGAGGTTTCAGAGAATCCCCACCGGTCAGGCGTCCCCTCGGCAGGATCTGTAGTAGCGTCCCAGACTGCCAAGGATAGCCGTTGGAAAGGCATCCTGAAACAGTGTTTTTCGTCATCCGATTCTTCTTCAAAGAAAGGATGGAGTTCTGACAAGCTGTCGAGACCTTCTAAAAGATCATGGAATTTGCCAGCTTTGGATTCTAGCCCGGAAAGTTTTCCGGAAGACTATCCACCGGAAAAGAAGAGGAAAGAGATCTATTCATCAAATCCTCCTTCCCCTATATCGGATATGGAGAAAGAAGACGCTGCTACGAAGATCCTAAAAGAAATGCAACAGCAAATATCTTCGTTGGTTGGAGTATTGAAGAAGGATCCTCCTCGGAGAAAGGACCACTTCCTTCCCGTTAAAAAATCCTGTCCAGTAGAAGTCTCTGACAGCTCGGATGAGGCGCCAGCCAGGCGCAAAACGCCTACGAGGCAAGAGGATCCAACCAATATTCATAAGTACAGAAAGGCGCCTTAGGCTCCTACCGGGCGCCTGGCGCCTGAGGCGCCTACCAGCCGCGAGAAACCATCCAGGAATGATACATCATCCAAGCGCCAGGCGCCATGAACCAGGATCTCCACTTTCATCTGACATGGAGTTAGAAGTTGACCAGGAGGCTCCTCTTTGGGACTTTTCGCAGGATCAGTTTTCGCCTGACAGGGGCTCAAGATGTCGCACAGGCAGCTGTAGCCCTTGTCAGGATGTGGCTGATTCTGTGAGAGGTTTTGCGCATTCAAGACCTTCTCCTGATAGGGACGCTAGTTGTCGCACAGGCGGCCGTCGTCCTTATCAGGACAGTCTTAATGTGAATAAGGGCAAATTGCAGGATCGGCCTTCTCCTGGCAGGGACTCAAGATGTCGCACAGGCGGCCGTAGCCCTTGTCAGGTTAGAGTCTGTACTGCTAAGAGCCCCTCACCTTGCTTAGAGAGGAGTCCTCCTCTGGTTGCTCATTCTTCTCCTAATGTGACTGGACAGGATATGGAAGATGTGTCAGACTCGGAAGCAAATAAGGGGGCAGGTCTTTCAGACTATAAGACCTTAGCATAAAAAAGAAATATACATTCATAATAATCATTATTTATTAACATTGTCGTTATAAAATACGAAGAAAAACTTTGAACGCCCGTATATCAAAACTATAGTTATTGACCTTCAAAATCTATCTTCTCACTTAGTTTTGAAGCTATAACATTGGAATTTGGTATATAACTCAGAAAGACGTTATAGAACAATCAAATGAAGGCCTTTTTTCCAATTTTTGTTTCGTCTTTTTTTCATAAATTTTGTTTTCCTAATTTATAGGGTTTATTTTTTTACCATAATGAAAAATTCATATCTAGCAAAAACATGACTTTTAGAAAAAACTCTTCATTTGATTGGAGGTCTACATCAGGTCTATATATGGTAGTAATCCCAGGTCTTAATATTAAATATCAAGGGAGGAGATAGAATTTGAAAAATGGTTATTTTCGGGATAAATCGCCCTGGCGTCACAAAACCGAAGGTCAGAGGCAAAAATCATATGTGGCTTGGAGATGTCCCAAGTCACCTTATTAAGTGGTATGAATATCAAAGTCCTGTCCTTAAAGAATGGCATTAGCCGGCCGGCCCCTTAAGTGACCCTGTTTGTCTTCTCTTAACTTTACCTTCATTTCCCCTAATACTTATAGTATAACACAATTTTCTTTCAAATTTATGGTCATACCCATTTTGCTTAAGGTTTTCTTACCTATTAGCCACGGTATATCACCCTGCAGAATTTCTATCTTCAAATAAAAGTTCTTGTTTTTCAATATCACTGGTATTTCCATTACTCCTTTTGACTTAAAAGATGACTCATCAAAATTAAATACTTTATTAGACTGTCCTAGCATCTTCCATTCTACTTAACTCTCTGTGACTCAAACCCATGACAACGTTTGCTAATAACAATTCTCTGCAAACTGTCGATTACATCCTGTGTTTAAAATTGCATCAACCACGACTCTTTCTCTATTTTACTAACTTCTATGTAAACTACTACTTCTCCAGCTTAAGACTAAGCAACACCATATCATGACTTACAACCCACAAACTCTTACAAGACAGAGAGCTCTCTCCTACCTTACCAAACACCAGTTCTGCATGTCCTCTACTCTACGCTTTGTTATTATTTACCTTTCCACCACACTCTGCTGCCATCTTGTCTTCTATGACATCACAACACAACTTAATTCTTCGTTTACTTCCTCCTCAAAATTGGTATTCTTAAGTGACCCTGTTTGTCTTCTCTTAACTTTACCTTCATTTCCCCTAATACTTCTAGTATAACACAATTTTCTTTCAAATTTATGGTCATACCCATTTTGCATAAGGTTTTCTTACCTATTAGCCACTGCAGAATTTCTGTCTTCAAATAAAACTTTTTGTTTTTCAATATCACTGGTATTTCCATTACTCCTATTGACTTATGTGATGACTCACCAAAATTAACCAAAATTAAATACTTTATTAGACTCAACTCTTTCTGGTTCAAACCCATGATGTGTGCTAGTCACAATTCTCCACAAACTGGCGATTTACATCCTGTGTCTAAAATTGCATTAACCTCTTCCCAAGATTCTTCCTCTATTTTACTAACTTCTCTTATATAAAATTTTTACGTATGCAACTTACCTGGTAGTTACATATAGCTGTAGTCTCTGACGTCACGGCAGAATTTCGAATTTCGCGGCAGCGCTAATTGACTGGTCAGGTGATTCCCGTACCCCCTCCCTCTACCAGGGAATGTAGAACTACCACAACCACCTCAGAATTTTTCTGCCATCGCGACCAGAACTCCGGTTTTGTTTGGTAGAATTTCTTTGTTTTTTCATGACGGATACTCATCGATTTGGTGACGTACTCATTGTGATTTGGCTTTCGGCAGTTGCTATTTATCTTTTTTTAGCCAGATAGGCAACAATTGTGTGATTTTTATCAGGGTTTGAATTTATAATGTCAGATTTGGGATCTCACTTTAGGGTTTGCAGCAAGGGTTGCAAAACCAGGTTACTTAAAATTAGGTTAGACCAGCACACTTTGTGCGTTAATTGCAGAGGTCAGAACTGTAGCAAAAGATTAACATGTGATGAATGTAAGGATTTGACTGATAAAGGCTGGAAGGAGTTAGAGAGTTATATGAGAAAGCTAGAAAAAGATAAATTAAGGAAAGCTTCATCTAGGACTTCTTCCTTAGCTTCTCAGGAATTAGAGAGTCAGGATTTTCCTTGTTCTATGTCTAACCCAGATCTGCCTAACATATTACCTGACCCTGACACCGTTGTTCCCGAACCCGACACCGTTGCCAGCTTACGGGAACAGATGGATTTAAGATTTAGCGTGCTTATGGCAGCAATGGATAAATTAGGAGAATCTGTGCATACTTTGATGCTAGATAAGAATAAGAAAAGTGTTGTGTTAAGTGATAGTGCAGTGGAGGAGGCGGCTGTTCGGTCCTCTCGTTCTCCTAGGCCTGGGCCCCTGCCAAACTCCCCGGACATTGGGAGGAGGCATGCCGAAAGCCGAAGGGAGACGAGCGGAATTGACATCCGAGCAGTCGTCCCCTCAGGCGATTCTGCAGCAAGTTCGGCTGAGGCAGAAGAGCAATGCTATAAAGGTGTTCGAGGAGTATCGCAGAAGTGTCTTTCGTCTTCTTCGAGCGCAAACGATTCGCCTCGCAGAGGTTGGAGGTTTAAGGACGAATCTCATCCACTAAAGAGAACGAGACAAGTTTCGCCAGCCGCAATTCCCAAGAAGAAGATCGCGGCTTCTGTGGAAGAGCCGTCGTGTAGTTTTTGGGAGGCGCCGAAAGCGTTCTCTTCGACTTCTGAGGAAGTAGAGAGACCGATGTTGAAGAAGAGGAGGAAGCATAAGTCTTCCAGTCGCGAGGTGACTGATAAGCGCCAGTCTGATGTACCTAGACAAGAGAAGGAGCTTACGCGAGTAGAGAAGCACCAGCCTGATGACACGACAACCGGGTTACACCAGACACCAAAGCGCCTGGCTTCTCAAGAAACAGCCGCTAAACGCCAAGCTACCAGACGCATGGATTCGGACTCGGCCAAGCGCTTTGATATGGTAGTATCAGGCGCCAGGTGCCATACACCTGACTTGATTGACTTGGAACAGAGAGAGTTTACGAAACCAAGTCAAGTTTTGGGTTCTTCAGGGCATTCTAATAAATTCTTAGTAGAGATGAATAAAAAATTAGAGAATATTTTGAGGGTAGTTGGTAAGAAGCAGCAACCACTTCTTACTTCTACGCCTTCTTTAATTAGAACTTTACCGGAGAAGTCTCAAGAGCCACTGCAGTTGGTGGAGCAGGAGTTAGACTGTCCACTGGATCAAGAACAAGTGGAGGACAATTTATCAGCAGGAGCGTCAGAAGGAGAAACAGTAGAAGGCGAGAAGGAGACTTGGTCGTCGGCATACAAACAATTACTCAACTTTTTCCTAGATAACTTTCCAGAATCTTTTTCGCCAGCCACTCCCGCCTCACCTGAATCCCAGTATGCTAGGGGTACTAAACCAGATTCTTCGACTTTCATTAAGCTGGTTTTGTCGATTTCAGCTAAAAAAGCGTTGAAAAAGATGGATGAGTGGTTGCGAGAAAAGAGGGAGCAAGGTAGGACCGTGTTTTGTTTCCCTCCTTCGAGACTTTTAACTAAGAGCAGAATTTGGTACAAAACTGGGGAAGCCTTCTCCCTGGGAGGCGCTGCCTCCTCTCATGGAGACTTCTCAAGCCTAGTGGACTCGTCCAGACGTTCTGCTTTGAATTCGGCGAAGATTTTCTTTACGAGTTGCGAATTAGATCATTTGCTGAAGGTGGTTTTCAGTCCTATGGAAGTAATAAGCTTCTTGGATTGATCGATTGGCGCCTTGGGAAGAAAGGCAAAGTCTTTTAACCTGTCAGAAGAACATTTTAGTGACTTCTCCAATGTGATGTCCTGTATTGATAAAGGAATAAGGGATGGAGCGACTGAAATCGCTTCCTTATTAACTGTGGGGATCCTCAAGAAAAGTCAGCTTTGGTGTGCATTTACATCTAAGGGAGTAACAAGAACCCAGAAGTCGGCACTTATGTTCGCTCCACTTGATAAGTGTAACCTTTTTCCTAAGGATTTAGTGTCTGAAATTTCTGCCTCTCTGGTCCAGAAAGCAACTCAAGACCTTTTAGCTCAGTTGGCTAAGAAGCCGAAAGGCACGACGACTTCGAGTATACGCCCAGCGCCAGTTGTCGAACAGGAGAAGCCCTTTCGGGGCAGAGCACCAACAAGAGGATTGCAGAGATCGAGGCCTAGAGTTAGGTTCGGTCCTAAGCCCAATAAGACAACAACTTCTAAGAAATGAGCAGGTAATCCTTCACACACCAGTTGGAGCCAGACTCCAGGAGTTCTGGCAAGTTTGGAAATGAAGAGGAGCAGATCCATGGACAGTATCGGTACTGAAGGAAGGATATTCGATTCCGTTTGTAAAACATCCTCCTCTGTCAAAGGTACCGATAGTTTTGACAGCTTACTCGTCAAACTTAGAGAAATGTTGTGCGTTGAGAAAGGAACTGTCGGCTCTATTAGAAAAGAGAGCGATAGAGCTGGTAAATGATCAGAACACCCCAGGCTTTTACAATCGCCTATTCATTGTCCCGAAAGCTTCGGGAGGGTGGAGACCAGTATTGGATGTCAGTGCCCTGAACAAATTTGTGAGCAAGACAAAATTTTCGATGGAGACCACCCAGTCGGTTTTGTCAGCACTTCGTCAAGGAGATTGGATGGCTTCCATAGACCTACAGGACGCGTACTTCCACATTCTAATTCACATAGACTCGAGGAAGTACCTAAGATTCGTGGTTCAGGGAAGGACATACCAGTTCAGGGCCTTATGCTTTGGACTATCCACAGCGCCACAAGTATTCACAAGTGTCATCAGTAGCAAGGTGGTTACATCTAGAAGAAATAAGAGTAGCTTTCTATTTAGACGACTGGCTGCTCCGTTCACAGTCGAAAGAAGGGTGTGTGAAGGATTTGCAGAAGACAATTCAACTGACAGAAGAGCTGGGTCTTCTAGTGAATTTCAAAAAATCTCAACTGATTCCGAACCAAATTTTAACTTACCTTGGAGTGACGATGAACTCAGTAGCTTTTCGGGCTTTTCCGTCAGAACAGAGAGTGAGTTCATGCCTGAGAAAAGTCAATCAATTTTTAGCAAAAAAGACATGCTCAGCCAACGAGTGGATGAGTCTTTTGGGGACCTTAGCGTCAATAGAACAGTTTGTAACTCTGGGAAGACTCTACATGAGACCGCTTCAGTTCTTCCTCAGAGCAAGTTGGGAAAGAAAGAGAGTCCCAGACACTTTTGTTTTTCCAATAACTGAGGAAATAAAGCAAGATCTCCTTTGGTGGAGGTTAGAAAAAAAGACTCAAGGAGGGTCTGTCTCTTTGGCCACTGAACCCCAACCTTGCATTCTTCTCAGACGCCTCGGATCAAGGATGGGGAGTGGTGCTGGGAAAGAAGGAAGTGTCAGGCTTGTGGACAATCAGTCAAAGACAGTGGCATATAAATCTAAAAGAACTAAAGGCAATACATTTGGGATTGAAGGCCTTTGCCAAGGAAGTATAGGGAAAAGTGGTCGTCATCAATTGCGACAACACCACAGCTCTCTCGTACATCAAGAAACAAGGGGGGACTCACTCCTTCTCTCTGTGCGAAGCGACGAGGGAGTTACTCATCTGGGCGAACGAAAATCGGACAAGAATGCTCACCAGGTTTGTACAGGGGAGATACAATGTAAGAGCGGATGAGTTTAGCAGGAGAAATCAGGTACTACCTACAGAGTGGACTCTGCACAGGTATGCCAGCAGTTGTGGAATCTGTGGGGAAGACCTCTAGTGGACTTGTTTGCCCCGGAAAAGACAACAAGATTGCCAATATATTGCTCCCCCGTACCCGACAAGAAAGCGTTCGCTTTAAACGCAATTCTGCTAGATTGGTCGGACTTGGACCTTTATGCCTTTTCTCCAATGAAAATGATCAGGGCAGTATTGACAAAGTTCAGGCAACACGCAAATGTCAGAATGACTTTAATAGCTCCATTCTGGCCAGCAACAGAATGGTTCCCGGAGATCCTGGACCTTCTAATAGACTACCCGAGGAAACTTCCAGAGCGAGTAGATTTACTCAACCTCATTTCAGGAGATTCCACGAGAATATCCACGCTCTACATCTGACCGCATGCAGACTGTTGAGCGTACCCTCAGACAGAAGGGGTTTTCGAGACGAGCTTCACGGGCTATTGCCAGGCCAAGGAGAGAATCTTCAGCAGCGGTCTACCAGGCAAAATGGTCAATTTTTAGGGCCTGGTGTAGACAGCATGGAGTCTCGTCTACTAAAACCTCTATAATTCAAATGGCAGACTTCCTTATTTTCCTTAAAACAGAAAGGAAACTCTCTACTCCTACTATCAAAGGATACAGGGCCATGCTATCCTCAGTATTCAAGCATAGGGGAATGGATGTCTCGAACAATCAGGAACTGTCAGATTTATTAAAATCCTTTGATACAAAGAAACAGGAAGGAAATAAGATGATCTCTTGGAATCTAGATATAGTGCTCAAATGGCTTCTATCTACGAGGTTTGAACCGTTAAGTGAGATAGCTTTCAGAGGTCTCACTAGGAAAATATTATTCTTAGTGGCTCTAGCGTCGGCCAAAAGGATAAGTGAAATTCACGCCATCGATAAAAGAGTGGCATTTGCACAAGACAAAGCAATATGCACATCGACGATTGGCTTTTTAGCAAAGAACGAGTCACCCTCACAACCATGGCCTCGTTCGTTTGAAATAAAGGGCCTCTCAGAGTTAGTGGGAGAGGGAGAACCATAGAGATCATTATGTCCAGTAAGAGCCCTGAAGTATTATATACTCAGGACTCAACAAATAAGAGGAGGGTCAGACAATCTTTGGTGTTCAGTAAGAAATCCTTCGAGGATATTATCTAAGAATGCAATATCCTTTTTTTGAGGGATTTAATAGTTGAAGCTCACTCTCAGTTGGGAGAACCAGAGGTTGATCTGGCTAGAGTGAAGGCCCATGAAGTCAGAGCTGTTGCAACTTCTATGGCGTATAAACGCAATTTATCTTTAGACGCCATTATCAATGCAACGTATTGGAAATGTAAATCAGTGTTTGCAACACATTATTTAACGGAGATTCAAGCAGTGTACGAAAACTGTTCCACATTGGGACCTTTTGTAGTAACTGGCACGGTGTTGGGTAAGGGAAGAAAGGAAGTCAATCCTTCCTAAAAATTTTTAACTTGATCTTTGGTGTTGTTTTTTAAGGGTGTCTGAGGGTACGGAAGTGTACTAGTGTGGTACCCTACAGTCCATTTAGGTAAAGGGTAAAAATATTTAGGTGAAGGTGATTCCCATGTTGTTGTCCTTATTGTTTATTGTGTACGGCTCCATGAGCAGACATATAATTATCGCATGTCAGTCCACGGTTAGCCCTAGACTACATGTAAGTGTCTATAGCTTGGCGCTCGGATCCATATATCATGCCAATGCTGGTACACTTCTATAGCTTGGTGCGCGGCTCCATATACCCCGCCAATGCTGGTACGTATATATAGCTTGGCGCACGGTTCCATATACCTCGCCAATGCTGGGTACGTGTCTATAGCTTGACGCAAGGCTCCATGTACTTCGTCAAGGCTTTCAAGATCAGCAGACTTAAGAGGCAGTAACCTTCAAGTCAGCTATCTTAAAAGGTAAGGACTAAAAAGAGAACTACTAAATTCCAATAGAAATTCCTCATTAAATATGGTTAGCTGCCATGGCCCCACCTCCAAAATGTGCCAATCAGCTATATGTAACTACCAGGTAAGTTGCATACGTAAAAATTATATTTTTAGGATAAAATAATGTTTTACGTATATACTTACCTGATAGTTACATCATTAGAGCCCACCCACCTCCCCTCACATGGACAGGTAGGCATCAAAATTCTGAGGTTTAGTTGTGGTAGTTCTACATTCCCCGGTAGAGGGAGGGGGTACGGGAATCACCTGACCAGTCAATTAGCGCTGCCGCGAAATTTGAAATTCTGCCGTGACGTCAGAGACTACAGCTACGTATATGTAACTAGCAGGTAAGTATACGTAAAACATTATTTTATCATAAAAATATCATTTTTCTTCTTCTTGCCCAGTTTCTTTTCCTGTGTCTTAAGTTTATCATTTTACTGTAATTCTCCATTAGCGTATCTTTTAGATAAATTTCATCTAGTTTGGACAGGATTATCTTTGAACCCTCTTTACCTTTGAAGTTCACCTCAATCTGTTCCTTCTGTTACTTCTAAGGCTGGCTTTCCCTTGATATTTCACTTCTCCACACCACAAGCCAACCTTTGACATGTCCTCTCCATCCAGTATACTCGCTCTGTATCCCGCCAAATTTCGGACAATCCCTCCTCCATCTAATCCCCTATTGTTCACTGTCTGACCCATCCATCTTTAAGCAACCACACTCTGCTACCAGTTGAGTATTTTCCTAGCCTAATCTTTCCTATATAAAACAATCATACAATTTACCCACATGTTCACCTTCCTTGGCCCTAGTATAATCCAGTTTGAGGCTTGGAACAACAAAACAACCAGACTTACAACCCAGAGATATCGAAAGAAGAGGTCTCTCTCAACACACCATTATCAACCATCAGTCTCCCGGTTCCTTCCTGCTTGTTTGTTTACATTTTCACCCCACGCTGCCACCATCTGGTCTTCTATGACATCACAACACAACTAAAATACATTTGTTCACATACGAAACAAACCTTCGATCTTAACATTAGGATAATACTAGCGCCAAACTGGAAACCGGTAGCATTAATAACAAAACTTGAGAGATCCAGGGACTTTTGGCATCTATACCAGGTCACAGGGTATTGTAGTTCCGAGGATGCCCTTGGCATCCTGTGACCCATCAGTTTTTAAGACATTTTATAAAATCCAATACGTATATGTTTCCCATACATTGAACAATGCACATTTTGTCAGTACAGAAAATAAAAATAAAATAACTGACTAAACTCATATATAATCAGAACTTTAATTCTTAACACAATCATGAGGATTGTAGAAATCAGTTTCACCAAAGGTACATCAAAACAGTGGCTGTCAGGTCATTTTCCTTGTATTGAATCTAGCTCACACTTTCACCAATGGCAATTAATTTGTCGTTGTGCATAAGACGTAATCCTATCTATTATCATTGCAGAGACAGATTGTAATATCTGTCACCTGTTGATGGCTGAAGAGTCTGAAAATGCATTGGCAAGAGCTGTTGACATGCTGTTTACAACCTCTTTCCTGGGTGAATTTGAACCATTGGTCCATGCACACTTAAGTCAGGTTTTTAGGTGAATGCTCTTTGGCATTTTTTGACTGGATAAGCCCAATAAATGAGTTTGTTTAGAAAAGACAAATGAGCTGCAAGTGTTACCTTGCATGTGTGGTGAGGCACATTGGAAATGGGTCAAAACAGTAATATCCTTGGGTAAACTTTAACCCCCAAAACAGTGCACTCAGGGTTGATCTGGGAGAAATCTGGTAAGATGTTGATACTAGGGAAACACTTGACAAAATAACTGGAGATGTGAGTAGCAGGAGGTCAGAAGGATGGAATAGGTGCTTGTTCCTAGTACAATGGTGCAAATGCTTTGAGTTATACAAAGAATTAGGTATCTTATGGTTATGTATTGTGTTGTAATAAGCAGATTATTAAAAAAATCATTGATGTTGATCAGATTTTTATTAGTAATCCCTACAATTCAAGTCAAGGCTAAGACCATTACTCTACCAAATCTGTGAATGTTGTATTGTCCATTCAAGGAATTCTCATTTTACTACATGGATGCTTTTCTTGAATTCACAAGCTTTACTCAGTAAATCTCATTTTATTATTGAACGTTAATTTGTAGCAAAGGCTGCAGTCTACACACAGAAGTATGTTAGTACACAGAATGGAAATGAACTCATAAAAAATTAATTTTTAATGATTATTGCATTTAGAAAATCCAAGACTGCATTATCATCATTGTCATATGTTTCTATTGCAATACGTACTTGCAGGACACCATCATCGTGAGAGGGCTAGAGGAGATAAGGATCGGGATCACAGACATGGAGATCGGGAAAAAGAGCGTGGAGATAGAGATCATGGGAGAGAGAGAAATAGAGACCGGGACAGAGATCGTGACAGAGGTGATCGTAAAGACAAGCACCACCGTAGTGGACGCAGTAAACGAGATATGTCTGGTATGAGTAAGGAGGATTTGGAGATTGCAGAGGCCAATGCCCTGAGAGCTCAACTTGGCCTGCCACCATTGCGACCTTGAAAGGTCAAGGTTGACAGTATGAGAATTATTGTAATTAAAAAAAATAACACATACAGTAAGTGCAATTCCATTTTAATTTGTTAATAATGAAGTCCCTTGAAACTTTTCCAGATATAATGTAGTAGAATTGTAAAAGATAGTGAAATTATAAACTTTTTGTACCGAATCAAATTATGTAGAAATACCTTATAATTAGACAGGGTTTATTATTGAATACTAGCTGGTATAAGGGACTTTAGAAATGAAGCAGTCTCATGGATAGTTTATTGTTCTTTCTTCTGTTTTAGAGGACTTACTTTTCTAGTCAAAGATATAGAGAATTAGCAATCAAAAGGAAATTGTAAACTTTTTTTTTAATGGCACAGTGAGGTACTTTAGCTTATGTGAAAAAATGCAAACTTCTTAGGCTTGCATAAATATTTTCTCAGAATTAGTAAAATTCTCAGAACTTCAAAAATTTCAAATTCTAAAGTATTTCTCAGGTATATGTATCTGTGGTAAATGGTTTCGTGTATATGGTATTCAAGATGTCACTTTATTTTTCACTGTACAGTAGAGCCTCAGTTCTCGACGATAATTCGTTCTTGAAGGAGCGTCGAAATTCGATTATTTCGAGAACTGAATCGAGTTTTCCCATAAGAAATAACTGAAAATGGATTAATCCGTTCTTGACCATCAGTTATTACCCTAACCTTGCCTTTTTATACAATACATTACATGTAAATTACAACTAAATAAGTTAAAAGTTAAATAAATATCATGTTAAACGTATATTTATAATTTTAAATGTATAATATACAGTATAAAAGAAAACTAGCCTGTGTCCAACTGATTGTTGACCAAGCTCCATAGGCTACCTAGGTAAATAGTAAGTAGAACGTAGTGTAGTGGGTAGGCATAAAACGTGTTGCTAACATAATAAAAACATTGAAAAGCAAGTCTAATTATTACAGTAAATTAATAAACTATTAAAATTAAACCCAATTTATATTTATAAAAAACTTGCAAAAATTTGCCTACAGTAAGTCGGCATTTAAGGATGTAAACAAACCATAGCGCAGCCCTGGTGGTTTATATCGGGAGTAAAGTAGTAAAGAAACCATATCTCTATAAGCCTAGAAACATTTACATTCGATATTAATTTATGGTAAATCTTTTACAGGGTCGACTGCAATACTGTATACAAAATCGCTTGAAAATTATCTTTCAGTAAATGTAATGTTATGATACTAACGATTTTGTTTCATAAATGTCCTTATAAAAAAGGTGCGTCTTTTACGGCAAATTGTCCAATATCAGGGCTGATTTCAAGCTTATTGGACTTTGACAATTATTATGGTACTGCATGGTACATATATACGTACGCATAAGTAAAAGAATCTTCTTAATGTCTTTAATTACTATACCATTACGTACCAGCATCTCTTGAGTTTAATATCAAGCTAACCCCTTTTTTTTTTTTTTACGAGGATGCTTATAAACGAAGCATACAGATTGCGTTCGTTACCGCGCACGCGTTGCGTTGATATGTAAACTGTGTCACTACCAGACCTCATACGTAAACATGACGTCTTTTTACAGTAGACATAAAAGAATCGTCTTAATTTCTATAATTATTCTATACCATAGCGGCTTCTCTGATTAAGCTAAGGCTAACCTCCTCTTTACCAGCAAGCTTAACAAAGATTTAGATTGCGTTCGCTACCGAACGGCACACGTTACGTATGTGACAGTGGTTTCACTACCAAATCTCACACGTAAACAATGACGTATTTTTACAGTAGACATAAAAGAATCTACTTAATTTCTATAATTAATGTATACCATAGCGGATTCGGAGGATTCGGAGTTAACCTAAGGCTAACCTCTTCTTTACCGGCACGCTTAAAAAGCTTAGATTGCGTTGCTACCGAACCGAACATGTTACGTATGTAACTGGTTTCACTACCAAATCTTACACGTAAACATTAACGTATTACAGTACGACATAAAAGATTCTTCTTAATTACTACGCACTTAATATGGCATAGTGGCTTCTCTGATATAAACTATGACTAACTTTTTCTTTACCGGAAAGCTTAACAAAGCTTAAAGATTGCATTCGCTACCGAACCGCACATGTAACCTACGTACGTAACATTGCCTTCACTCCAAACCTAACACTTAAATACGTATTGCATTTGCTACTGAAACGCGCGCCTCAAGTGTGAGCATGGTTTTAGAATATGTCTACGCTTGAAAAAAAAAATCAAGCAAGGGTGCTTGATTAAATCTTTTTTTCGCTCGTCACTTTCATGCAGAGGAGAGGATAGAAGAAACTTAAGGTTTATTTTGGAGTTGGAAATGATGGAAACATTTTGAAGAAGGAAAACGCGAGATGCCATGTAAACACTTTTCCATTATTTCAGAGATTAACAATAGCAAAAGGTTTTAATAGATAGCCAGTAGTAATGTTGGGACCCATGATGAATCAAAAGGTAACTGCATATAGAGTTGATACCACCAAAAAAGCAAATGAAATGCGCGCAAGGTGTACAAGACACGACACATGTTTGAATGTTTGTAAACATTAGTTGCGGACTTTAAACAATGCTGAGTGGCGTCACCAGTGTTACCAACCGTTTTGCTAAATTATGCTAGTCGGTCCAAGCAAGAATTTATGCCAAATATGGTGTAATTTTGTGCCAGAATTATGCTATTAATCTATCATTATCTCATTTCTCTAATACATTTGAGCTAAAACAACGATGTAATGGAAATTTAAAACATTTATATATTAGGTGAAATGATAAAAAGTGACGAACAGACAATATTATAACTAATAATTTGATGATCTTTACATGTTAGGAAACTCATAATAAAACACCATTTTTCTTTAATAGATCACATACGCAATCACTAGTACACTATTTGATATGCAATCACTATTATACTATTTGACAAATGTGTGAAGATCACACATACAAATGTGAAGAAAAACAACAAATTTTACTTATTACTGCACCATTATCATGCCACTCAGAACCATTTTTCATTAACAGGTCACATAAACAATTAATAAATACTTGAAAATGTGTGAAAATTACTTCAAATATAACATTTTGTTATTTGATATTTACTGAAAAATTAAAACTAAAAAAAAAGGTAAACAAACAAACCAGTCTCTACTCAAGAAGAAAAACATACGTACTTATTACTTGATCATTATCATGCCACTGAAACACTATTTTTCTTTAACAGATCACATACACAATGAATAAATACTTGAAAATTGTGTGAAAATCACTTCAGACATAATTAAAATTTTGATAACTACTGAAAAAAATAAAACTTAAAAAAGGAAAAAAAGTAATTCTTTACTCATGAAGAAAAAACATTATTAACACTTTACTGATCGTTTGTCATGCCACTGTGGGTATTTATTTATATTCACAAAATTTAACATTCCTTAGTTGGGTTCAAACTTAGCAATTAACTCATTTGTTAGTGCTGCTTTTGAGGCAATTTCACTTGAAGATACATTCACTATAGCTGTGTATAAAATTGAGGAATTTTCTGCATTTTATTTAAAATTTTAGTGAAAATACATTCTAAAATTGTACTAGAACCCTAAGTGTGAAAGAAATTATGCTAAGCTCCAATTCTTGGGTCACATTATGCTAAAAATCATGAAATTATGCTACATTTGGTAGCACTGGATGACGCCAACTAGTGGCGGCTGGCGGAAACAGTTTTGTTTACAAACATCATATGGTCGGGAGTCGGAAACTGGTTTTTTGGTTGAAAACAGATACAAAGTTTATTGGAAATTTAGTGGCGAAATCCGATTATGTCGAGTTCTAATACGGTCGTGAACCGGGTCTCTACTGTACTAGGTTTATTGTTTCTCAAACTTTCCTGTTGGCTTTATGCATATTTTTTTTCCATGTTTCATGGGAGTCCATTTCTTTGAAAATAAAGTTGGAATTTAGTTTATTTTAACTTGTTTTAAAAATTAGGTTGTAAATTTACTACAGTGTTGTTACTTTAGGTTTTAATATTCTATCTTCTTATATCTTAATCAAGGCTTATATGAATTCCACATAACTTCCTGCATTTGGCTTTGGTGTAATTTTTGTAATGAATATATCTTTTACAGAGTATAGTAAGTTTTGTAATTGGGGTTAACTGTGCTAGGACTTTTGTAATTGGGGTTAACTGTGCTAGGGCTTTTGTAATTGGGGTTAACTGTGCTAGGACATTAGTAATTTTTGAAAGAAATATACATTTTGTAAAGGAGAATAATAGAATTTGCATTATATAAATAAACAACTCCTTGTTCTTGTTCAGTTTAGTAATACAAAGAACACTCAAAATAAAAATGGAAACTGTTTTAGAAATATACTGTCCATGGTGGTGTTATCAATTGAAGTGCTCAGGTTTGCTGGTTTTGTGTACTGATGACAGATGTTTAGGAGAGATGGGATTGCATACTGTAATTTTGTGAATAAACTTATTTTATAACAATTGTCAGTTTTCTTGTACACCTGTTGTGTAGGCAGTTTCACAGATTAAGAACTCAGTGGCTCCCAAAAAAAGGCTTTTCCTTAATCAAAACCTGTTTGTTCCTACACAAATACAAACCCTTGGTCTTTACGTGAGGAATTACCCTCAGCGTGAGCTGGAGCAGGCTTTTCTAAAACAACAAGGTGCAAGGTGGTTTTGTAGTTAAATTACTAGTGGGAGGGGCAAAGGATACCCTCACCACCTCCCCACTACTGAGCAATGAATCCACTTGCCTCATAGCCTTGTTCAAGAGACGGACGTACTTATTGTCTTAAGGTAGGACGATTACCTATCTAACCCACCAGCCAGCTAACCTGTGGGCAGACTTGATGCTCAAGAGAAGAGATGCAGTTCTCTCTCAAGCTGCCAAATTTGTAGGTCTGGAGCTGGTTCTGACCTCGAAAAAAGTACAATTACTGGGTTCCACTTCTCTTTCCAATAAAGAACAAGTGGATACTGTGGTTGATAGACGGAGGGCGAACAATAACAACTGTCTTGTCACCACACAGTGACAAAGACCTCCAGGTCTTCAAGTACTATTGCAGCCCAACCTTCGGGTCAGGTTGACACTTCCTCAATGGGTCCTAAGAAATCCCAGAATTCTGATGGTCCTCACAGGAATACCGAGCCTCCTTCAGCCTTTTCAGGAATACCCAGTCTCCGGTCCTCGCAGGCATACCTGGCCTCCTCCTGCCCCCCTTCAGGAAGGACTGCACGCCAGCATCCCATTTGGTCCCCTGCCCAGCCAGGGAGAGGAGGCAAAGGTAAGAAAAAGGGAGGAGGACACTAGGGGCCGCATTCCTCACCACCTGTTGCCATTGGTGGGGGATAGTAGGGTGCCTGTTGAGCCATTGGGCAACATGGCAGTGACATGGGGCAGACTTGGGTAGGCTAATTACTTCCTGAAGTCGAGTCTCCTCCACCTCTCACCAGCCTTCTGGTCCATCTACAAATGTATGTCCCCAGCTCGCTGAAGGATCTCGTCCTTCAAGAAAAGGTGAAAGCGATGTTGAAGAAAAGGGCTGTAAAAGTCATGACTGACCAGTCTCCTGTTTTTACAGCAGGATCTTTCTCGTGGAGAAAGCATCAGGAGGATGGAGACCGACCACAGACCTCTCCACTGAACCAATTCATTCACCAGACAACCCTCAAGATGGAAACATGTTCAGGGCACTTTGTTTCAGGCTTTCACTGCTCCCCAGGTGTTCACTTGAGTGTTCACCCTTTGTCTATTGGGCCCATCTGCTATCTTCTGTGATATCTCAACAATTGGCTGGTCTTGACGAACTCTCGTTCGAAGTTGCTCCAGGACAGGGATTGCCTTCTTGAATTCTGTTGCAGCGTAGGCACTGTGGAAAATCTCAAGAAGTCTGATCTCATAACCAAGCAGAGGATAAAGTACTTGGGCATGCTGATAGATACTGCAGCAGTGAGAGTCTTTCACTCAGACTCCCACATCAGCAGGTTCAGGGAGGCAGAGCAATTGTTCCTATCTTGACAGGAACAACCAACTCAGATGTGGCAAGTCCATTCTCGGTTACCTGTCATCCTTGGAGAAGCTGGTCCCTTATGGGCGGCTTCATCTTCGTTTCCTTCAGTGGGGAATGAAGGAGTTCTGATCTCAGGCAAGGGATCCTCAGTCTCTTCGTATTCCTCTCTCGAGAGAAGTAAGAAAGGACTTAGCCTGGTGGCTAGACGACAGGAACCTCGTAATAAGAGAGTCTTTATACACTCCCCCTCCAAGATACTTCTGTTTTCAGATGCTTCGAGAGAGGGATGGGGCCCACACTTAGCTAAAGAGTTCCTAGTATCTGGTGTATGGGTTCAGAACAACAAGCACCTACACACCAACATCCTAGAACTCAAGACAGCCTTCTTGGCTTTGCAAGCATTTCAGGATCAAGTGAAGGGGCACTGTGGTATTGATGAGTGACAATACCACGATAGTGGGATACGTCAACAAGCAAGGGGACTGGTGTCCCTTCAGCTTCATCAGTTAATGGTGCAGGTGCATGAGTGGGTGGTAGCACACACACTGAGTTGTCAGCCAGGTACATTCCAGGCAAAACAAATGTAGTGGCAGGGTCAGGTGGTAAGAACAGAGTAGTCCCTACAACCAATTGTTGTGGAAAATTTGTTCAACCTGTGGGAACATCTATTGATAGACCTCCTTGCAACCCAGCACAACAGGAAGTTGCTGGTGTTCTTATCAGTAGTCCCCAAACTTTGGGTAGCAGCGGAAGATGCCTTTCAGCACCCTTGGGACAATCTACATACTGTCTGTTTTGTCTGGTGATCAACAGGGTGATGATTACATACTGCAAATCTTAGAATGACTCTTTTGGCTCCCAAGTGGCACATGCTGAGTGGTGTCCAGACCTGCTAGCTTTGCTATCCAAGTCACCAAGAGAAATTCCTCCTTGGCACAAGCTTCTTTGTCTACCCAATGTCGAGAGGTTCCACCAGTCTATAGAGTCCCTATCTCTTCACAGCTGGAGACTATCCAACAAGAGGCTTTTCTCTCCGAGCAGCAATGGATATGTCTGGATACCTTTGGAAATCCTCTGCAGATGTCTATCAGGGGAAATGGGCCATCTACTTCTGTAGTTAATGTCGTAGAAAGGGTTTCTCTCCAGTCGGAGCTACTATTCAGCAGGTAGCGGACTTTGTCTTCCTTAACCGAGAGAAGCATCTCTCTGTCTCAGTTATTAAGGGCTACAGGGCTGCCCTGGGCATAGTCCTACACCTAAAGGGAGTTGATTTTTCTTCCTCATGGGAGTTTCAGCTATAAGCAAGCCAGAAGAATAAAAAACTGAGGCACATTTGCTTTCTTATTGAGTCTCATAGCTGCAAAGAATGAGATACTGCATTGTGATACATGAACTTTCAGTTGTAAGCAGCCTTTAGTGGCATTAAGTAACTATATATAAATTCATATTATTATCACAAAAAGGATGTTTTAATAACTAAGAAAGGAAATGTTAATGGCTAGGATAGGTAACTAAAACAAACAGAAATAAATGTAGGCATTGACATTTAATAATCTGCACTGTAAGTAGAGGATTTTTAGAAAAATGTAACAGAATAAAATTTGTTCTTGCTTAAATTTTCAAATATACAGAATAAATTTTATCACCAGTGAATTGCACTCGACATTTGGTATTTTTAAAATATAATTTGCACTTTATTAAAAGTAGTACTATTTTGTGGACATGCTCACGTCACCAGGGAAAATTACATTGATTTGTCAAAAAGTTGAAGAGATATTTTAAGTATAACTTCTCCTGATTTGACTTCTTCCAGTTTAAGCTTATACAGCTGAGGTTGTGTTCCAGGCTGACCTTCTGTTTCTTGGTATACTTTGTATATTTTTATTTCAGTTCGGCCGAGAAACTCTGGGGAAACAAAAAGCATATTTGTTAAACAGTTTTCCTTAAAAGCAAATAAAGTTGGTGGTCTCATGTGACATTTAGCATTCAAGTATCAAAACATGTATGGTACTGCTTTTAATAGATGTTACTCAACTAATCCAATAAATATGTTTGAAATAAAATACCAAATTTTCAAAGTAATCTGTATTTTTCCTAGGTATACAAACAGGTTCTTTAAGTATGTAAGAATATTCCTGTGTGAGCTGGAAATGGTCACTGAAACTTGGTAGCAATGTATTTAATTAGAGATAGACAGTTGAGTAAGGAAAGTCCCCACACACTTGCTGTAAGCTGGTACTTTCCTTCAGCATCAGGGACAATGTTGGGTGGTTGAAGTGGGATTACAATAAAAAGCTTTGGTTTATATACTTTGTTAAAATACAAAATACTTAAACAAAAATTTGGAATTTATAGCTAAGGAAATCAAATCCATTGCCTTTTATTTAGGAGACATTTCCTAAGTGGAAGAATAATCTCTGAACTGACTGGCAAGCTGAATCAACTCGTGGAAATACTATGCTCCCAGTCACAATCAGAAGGACCAGTAACTCCTGTAGCTGTAAGTATCATCTGGCATGGGAATGCAAGACATATAGGATCCTATGTCAGAGTGAGGTTTAACTGAACTCTCACTCTAGGAACACTAGAGACCAAGGGCTGCCTAAAAGATAGGATAGCACAAGTTGGAAGGCAACTTGGTCAATTATAAATTGATGTTAAAGGTTCAAATGACAGTTTTAAAGGCTGTGATCCATCAACATGCTATGATGAGGCTAAGGAGCAGAGAAAGTCTAGAGGGTGAAATCACGATCTAAGGCCTTTTCCAGGGGCTTTTAAGATGCCTGAGTTACGACAAGAGTCATACCCAACTCTGGAGGCTAAAGCTAATGAAGTGGGAAGAACTGTTCAAAGCATATATAAGCATGAGCAATTCTACCGAGGAAAAGAGGTCCATGCCCTTCAGTCAGAAGAACTGGTTCAAGGCAGAGCAATAAGCTTCAGCGCAGGGACTGAATGGAGCTTGTTTTGATGAAGCTGGATAAGTAAGTCTGCAACTGCTGAAAAGTAGCTCCAATGAGAGAGAGACTGTACCTACAGCACCAACTGGAGATGGTTCACTCTCTGATACACATTAGTTTTCTCAAAATGTATGGTTAACCGGGGGACTGCCTGTATTGGGAATTTTCTGGCATCACAATAAGAATGATCCACAGTGAATCTCTGGAAGCCTTGACCTGAAGAGCTGGCAGTTCAGGATACCACTTGGCATGAGGCCAACAAGGAGTATAATGGTTATTTTATACCTAGAGCAACAATACCCAATCATTAAGAAAATTAGACTGACAGGAGAGGAAGCCTGGAGCCCTGAAATGGGAGAACAGAACACGAGGAGCTTGTACAATTGTGTAACGAACAGGTTGATCACTGGAGTTTCCCAAAGCTCAAAAAGCCTTTTCCCAAGTAAGAAATTAGAAACCAATCTTTCTCAATTAAACGTCCTGACAATTGAGCTGGTCTACCAAAACATTCCTCCTAGCCAAATTGTCTCTGGTTGACAGCTCAACACCTTGGCAAACCCACGAATACATTAACATCAGTCTTTGTCCACTCTTCAGCAATACAGAAAACATCTCAAGATCTCAAAATGTTGATATGCCAATGAAGGTCATTCTCTGTCCACACACACACACTTTACAGCAAGATATCCTTGAAAGAGTCTGATAACAGATGGATCCCTGGGAATGGGGAGTTCAAAGGAGCTCCTATTAAAAGGTTCCCATCATCCAGTTCTCCTAAACTCTTGGCTAAAGGGCACAAGGTATGAGGAAGGGTTGCTTGAGGTCAACCAATTCTGCTTCAATTGTCACTGATGTGTGAGCATTGTTGAAATTACCAGAAAGGTATAAGCTGTGTCTAAGAAGTATGAGCTTTCCCAAGGAATGACAGGTGAATGGTGCAACTGCCAAAGTCAGGCTGGTTGTTTCTATTGCAACAGGAACTGCGTTATTATCTCCATAAGCTTGCTGAAGCAAGAGCCTTACCAAAAACTCATGCTACTGGTAAACAATTACTTTGCAGACAAAATTAACCCTAAAATGCCTATTGGAGGTATTTTATGTCAACTAAAACTGTCTGTTGTGTGCTTAACCCTTAAACGCCGAGCTGGTATTTCCAAAAGTGTCTCCTGTATGCTGGCGGCATTCGAGAGTGAGCGCCGAAGCGGAAAAAAGGTTTTTTTTTTTTAGACCACAGCACGCTTAATTTTCAAGATTAAGAGTTCATTTTTGGCTCCTTTTTTGTCATTGCCTGAAGTTTAGTATGCAACCATCAGAAATGAAATAAAATATCATTATCATATATAAATATTGGAATATATGACAGCACAAAAAAAAATTTCATATATAATTGTATACAAATCGCGCTGTGAGCAAAACGATTAAAGCTAATGAGTTAATTATTTTTTCGTTTTATTGTACACTAAATTGCGATGATTTTGGTATATAACAAATTGTAAAACGATCAAAGCAATACAGAGAAAATATCACAATATGATGCATGAATTCGTAATGCAAGGACGTAAAAAAAAGCTGTTTTCAAAAATTCACCATAAATCAAAATATTGTGCTAGAGACTTCCTGTTTGTTGCCAAATGAAGGTAATTGATTGAATATTACTAGACTGTAAGTGTTGTAGCTTACAATTGCAGTTTTTGACCATTTCGATCGAGTTAAGTTGACCAAAGGACGAATTTTTTCTATTTATCCTTATTTGTATGAAAATATTTCAAAACTGATAAAAGCGACAACCATGGGTTATTTTTAGTTTTATTCTACATGAAATTGTGCACATTTTCATATATAAAACCATGTAACGGCTAATTTAAAATGGTGCAAACATTACGACAAACGAAAAAATTTATGATTTTTTCGGAAGAGTTACCACGCGGACATAAGGACAAAGTTTTTAAATTCACCATAAATCGAAATATTGTGCTAGAGATTTCCAATTTGTTGCAAAATAAAGGTAAATGATTGAATAGTAGTAGAATGTAATAGTTTTAGCTTACAATTGCGTTTTTTGACCATCTCGGTCGAGTCAAAGTTGACCGAAGGTTGATATTTTAGCACATCGATATTTATATGAAAATATTTCAAAACTGATAAAAGCTACAACCATGGATTGTTATTTGTTGTATTCTACATAAAATTGCGCACATTTTCATATAAAACTTTATGTTACGGCTAATTTAAAATGGTGCAAACATTACGACAATTGGACGAAAAAAATTTGATATTTTTCGGAAGAGTCGCCACGCGGACATAAGAAAAAGGTTTTTTCATAAATTCACCATAAATCGAAATATTGTGCTTGAGAGTTCTAATTTGTTGCAAAATAAAGGTAACTGATTGAATATTACTAAAATGTAAGAGATTTAGCTTACAATTGCATTTTTCGACCATTTTGGTCGAGTCAAAGTTGACCGAAGGTTGATATTTTGGCACTTATCGTTATTTATATGAAAATATTTCAAAACTGATAAAAGCTACAACCATGGGTTTTTATTTGTTGTATTCTACATGAAATTTGGCACATTTTCATATAAAACTTTATGTAACGGCTAATTTAAAATGATGCAAATATTACAACAATCGGACGAAAAAATTTCTGATTTTATCGGCAGTTACCGCGCGGACGTAGGAAAAAGTTTTTTTCTAAAATTCACCATAAATCGAAATATTGTGCTAGAGACTTCCAATTTGTTGCAAAATGAAGGTAAATGATTGAGTATTACTAGAATGTAAGAGTTTTAGCTTACAATTGCGGTTTTCGACCATTTATGTCAAGTCAAAGTTGACGAAGGTTGAAGTTTTGGCACATAGTTATTTATATGAAAATATTTCAAAACTGATAAAAGCTACAACCATGGGTTGTATTTTGTTGTATTCTACATGAAATTGCACACATTTTCATATATAAAACTTTATGTAACGGCTAATATAAAACTGTGCAAACATTACGACAATCGGACGAAAAAATGTCTGATTTTTTCGGAAGTTACAGCGCGGACATAAGGAAAAAGTTTTTTTTCATAAATTCACCATGAATTGAAATATTGTTCTAGAGACTTCCAATTTGTTGTAAAATGAAGATAAGTGATTGAATTTTACTAGAATATAAGATTTTTAGCTTCCAATTGCGTTTTCCGACCATTTCGATAGAGTCAAAGTTGACCGAAGGTTGAAATTTTGGCACATCGTTATTTATATGAAAATATTTCAAAAGTGATAAAAGCCACAACCATGAGTTGTTTTTTGTTGTATTCTACATGAAATTGTGCACATTTTCATATATAAAACTCTCTGTAACAATAAAATAAAATGGTGCAAAAATTATGTCAAAGTGACGAAATAAATCTGAGATGTGTCGCTCATGCTTTTTAGTGCGAGAAGAAAGAAATTCGCGCTTGCGCACCTGGGTAACGATTGTAAACAAAACAACAGCTTGATCCGTGAACTCCCAGCATCCCCCAAGGCTCGTGATTCAAAAGTTTTCGCCTAGTAGGCCTATTAACTATTTTTACGCAAATTTATAAAAAAAACTTTTTCGCCGACGTTTCGTACGTCGGTTCAGCACCCGACAGACAATTTTCGTCGGCGTTTAATATGTCCAATCAGCGTTGAAGGGTTAACTGACGTAAAATAAGTCTACTCAAAAATTTTTTTTTAAATATTCACGTAAAAATAGTTATTGACCTACTTGGCAAAACATTTTGAATCACGAGCCTTAAGGGATGCTGGAAGTTCACGGATCAAGCTGTTGTTTTGTTTACAAGCATTACTGTTACACATCTCAGAAATTCTTTCGTCACTTTGTTGTAATTTTTGCACCATTTTATATTAGCCGTTACATAGAGTTTTATATATGAAAATGTGTGCAATTTCATGTAGAATACAACAAAAAACAACCCATGGTTGTAGCTTTTACCAGCTTTGAAATATTTTCATATAAATCATAATAAAAGCCAAAATTTCAACCTTTGGTCAACTTTGACTCTACTGAAATGGTCAAAACACGCAATTGTAAGCTAAAACTCTTATAATCTAGTAATATTCAATCATTTACCTTCATTTTGCAACAAATTGTTAGCCTCTAGCACAATATTTTGATTTATGGTGAATTTTTGAAAAAAAATTTTCCTTATGTCCGCTCGGTAACTGCCAAAAAAATAAGAAACTCTTACGTCAGTTTGTAGTGATGTTTGCACCGTTTTATATTAGTCGTTACATAAAGTTTATATGAAAATGTGTGCAATTTCATGTAGAATACAACAAAAAACAACCCATGGTTGTAGCTTTTATCAGTTTTGAAATATTTTCATATAAATCACAATAAGTGCCAAAATTTCAACCTTTGGTCAACTTTGACTTGACCGAAATGGTCAAAAGACACAATTGTAAGCTAACGATTTATGGTGAATTTTTGAAAAAAACTTTTTCCTTATGTCCGCGCGGTAACTCTGCCAAAAAAATCAGAAATTCTTTTGTCAGTTTGTCGTAATGTTTGCACCGTTTTATATTAGCCGTTACATAAAGTTTTATATACGAAAATGTGCGCAATTTCATGTAGATTACAACAAAAATCAACCCATGGTTGTAGCTTATATCAGTTGTAAAACATTTTCATATAAATCACAATACGTGCCAAAATTTCAACCTTCGGTCAAAGTTGACTCTACCGAAATGGTTGAAAAACGCAATTGTAAGCTAAAAATCTTACAATCTAGTAATATTCAATCATTTACCTTCATTTTGCAACAAATTGGAAGTCTCTAGCACAATATTTAGATTTATGGTGAATTTTTGAAAAAAACTTTTTCCTTGCATCCTTGCGGTAACTCTGCTGAAAAAATCTGAAATTCTTTCGTCAGTATGTCGTAATGTTTGCACCGTTTTATATTAGCCATCACATAAAGTTTTATATATAAAAATGTGCGCAATTTCATGAAGAATACAACAAAAAAATAACTCATGGTTGTAGCTTTTATCAGTTTTGAAATATTTTCATATAAATCACGATAAATAGAAAAAATTTGACCTTTGGTCAACTTTAACTCGACCAAAATGGTCGAAAACTGCAATTATAAGCTGTAAGACTTAAAGTCTAGTAATATTCAATCAATTACCTTCATTTTCAACAAACAGGAAGTCTCTAGCACAATATTTTGATTTATGGTGAATTTTTGAAAACAACTTTTTTTTTTATGTCCGCATGTTACAAATTCATGCATCATATTGTGATAATATTTTCTATGTGTTGCTTTGATCGTTTTACAATTTGTTATACACTAAAATCATCGCAATTTAGTGTACAATACAACGAAAAAAATTAACTCATTAGCTTTAACCGTTTTGCTCACAGCGCAATTTGTATACAATTATATATGAAATTTTTTTTGCACTGTCATATATTCCAATATTTCTATATGATAATGATTTTTTTTCATTTCTGATGGTTGCATACTAAACTTCTGGCAATGAGAAAAAAAGGAGCCAAAAATGAACTCTTAATCTTGAAAACTAAGCGTGCTGTGATTTTTTGAAAAAAACTTTTTTTCTGCTTCGGTGCTCACTCCCGAACCCCGCTGGCATATGGGAGACACTTTCAGAAATACTGGCTCGGTGTTTAAGGGTTAATATACTTCCTGGAGAACTAATGGATGGGAATCTGAAAATAATCGTATGTATCCTTCAGAGCCACCAAAACCATGAAGCCTCTTGTCATGGTAATCGCTTTATAGCAAAGAATTATAAGTTAAAGGAAAGGAAAATGCATCTTCTTCAAGTAGGTCGGCAGCAAGGAGGCATTCGCGCACATGTTGGAGGCGCCTGTTCTCATGATTGTTCGAGAATCCCCAGGTATGTTGTGGAATTCAGTAGGCGCCGTTGCGTCATTAGAAACACTGCATATTATGATGCAACATTTTGTCGAGATCCTTCTAAAAAGTTCCTGTCGACTCGGGAGTCTGTGACGTTCGCTGGTAGGCTCCGCCCTTTTCAGCCCCGCCCCCAGATCGCCTTATATAATAATATAATATATATATATTATATATATAATATATATATATAATATATATAAATATATAATATATAATATTTATATAGATTATGATATATATATATATATTATATATATATATATATATATATATATATATCTATCTATATATCTATCTATACATATATATCTATCTATCTATCTATTCTAGCTATCTATCTATCTATCTATCTATCTATCTATCTATATATATATATATAAATATATATATTATATATATATATATCTATATATATACATATATATATAATATATATTATATATGTATACTATCTCATATTATATATAATATATAGATATATTATATATATTATATAATGTATATATATATATATATATATATAATATATATACATATCTATCTATCTATCTATCTATCTATCTAATCTATCTACTATCTATCTATCTATCTATCCTATTCTTATCTATCTATCTATCTATCTATCTATCTATCTATCTATCTATCTATCTATCTAGTCTATTATATCCTTATATATATATATATTATATATATAATATAACATTATATATCTATAATATATAATTATATAATAATATATATAGAGAATATATATATATATATATATATATATATATACAATATATTAATATATTTATATATATTAATATTAAAAAAAATATTTTTAAATTAAAAAATATATATATTAATATATATATATATATATATAAATACCCGAGGAAGTAGAAAAGATGAGATCATCAGAGAGAGATAAGAGAAGAAGGAAGGAACGAAGGATAAGAGAGGAAGAAGGCGCACGAGAGTGTGATCAGAAACGAGTCATGTCGTCCACAGTGAGAGAAAGAGAGACAGAGAGATATTCTGATGTTGAGCAACCCTTCAGAGAAGAAACGTCCTACAAGTGGTTTTGAGGAGTAACCTGCCCTTCGCGTATCAAGAATAGACATTGCTTTCTGCAGTACAGAGTCAAGAAGACGACTGAAGTTCTACAGTTCTACTTTGTGAAGCCATTGTTTCGAGCATTGATTTTTGACAACTGGAAAACTGGCCAGCAAGTATTTCATTACAGCACAGTTTCCCCAGTTCACATATTGTAAGATTTTACTTTTGCTATGTAAATAGGAGAAACCATTCTGCATTTATCTTTGTCAGTAAGCATGTAAATAAACTTTTGTTCTGTTTGGTTTTCTTTCTATATTTGTATCCCGAGTTTCAACTGTTGGTGTTGAATCCTTTTTGTTTATTATAATTAAGAACCTGTAGCGGACCTCAGTGTCCGTAACACCTCTCTGATGGAATCTGGCACTGAACAAGTAGTTTCCATCAGAATTGACAACAGCACATAAATTGCTCAGTGGGGAGAGGTAGTTGACTTGTTCTCATACTTCTAGCTCATTCCTTTCCAGCAATAGTATCACATCTGCCAATTGAGACTTGAAATTGGGGAAGTCTGGAGGGTGGTCTAGCAATGGAATGGGTGTCCTCATGAGGGGAGGTCACTATTTATACTTGTGGCAGCTAGAGAAGGGACCTTTCTACCTTAGCTCCCCCTCACCATCCTTTCTTCCCCTTGCCTCCCTCTTGAGCCAGTACTGGTTGTGGGGGCCTGCCAAAAGGGCTTGGAAGAATACTAGCACTTTGGTGAAGAAGAGGGTTTGTTTGTTTGTATGGTATTTTTACTTTGCGTGAGGAAGAGAAACCTGAGCTCCTTGCTTAAAGTGTTGAAGAGATTCTGTGGCATCCTGATACTAGAAACAGGAGGCGTGGCTGCCACTGCATGCTTGGCTGCTGCCCCCTTCAACACCTTGAAGGAGACTGTCTTGTGGATCAAGGTGTAACAGCTATCTGAACACCACTTCTCCACTGCCACTTCAACTTTACTCTTTGGAAAGCATAAAGAAGAACTCAAGACTGATCTCTGTCACTGAGCAAGATTACTCTCAACCTAAACTTTTTGGGATAATTGTGTAGACATTAAGAAACATAATAAGTCACACTTTGGTCTGAGAGTCATGTGATGATGAGTCAACAAGCACATTCACCTAAATGTTGAATGTAATGCTGATGCAAAGAGGCCATGAAGACTGACTCCATAATCGAGAAGCAAAAAACTTCCTGGAGTTTCTCAAATGGGAGGTTGTTTGTTAATCCAATGACAGGGAGAGTAGCTTGTCTGATCTGATCTGATATGAATATCAGACTGTTAACCCAATGCGAGGCACCATGGAACTATTGCCTTGCCTCCAGAGTGCACCCTAAAGTACACTATCGATGATACTGGTTTGTTGAAGGAGCAATGGTCCCTTCTCTGGGATCATCAAACTCACACATGAGCCCAACTGTCTCTTGAAAAGATTGTTCCAACTCTGCCTGAAGAGATTTGGAAGAAGAAGGACCCCTTCAGGTCCTAACAGATTTCCCAAACCTTGAGCAAGATCCTCTCCCATAAGAGAGGCTGACACAACAGTCTGCCTTGGTGAGCATTCTTGAAACCATGGACATGAACAATCTGACCTGCCAGCATCAATTGCTGATTCACAAGCTGAGGTTGAAAGGTAACTGCTCAAATTTGTGGTTCTCATTCCTTCAGACTTTAATATATATTACGTACCTGAAACTAAACTCACAGAAGCTATGTACATGTATGAAAGCTCAATGCGCATACTTCAAGAGTCTTGGATGATCCAAGAACACCTCCAGTATCAGCACAATCACATTCATGCTGCTCACCGTAATACCCAGAGATATCATAATGTGGCAAACTTTTGTAAGTGAACCCTCTGTCTGCATTTGTACAGGAGTTTTGGACAAACCACGCCCCACCTGAAGGTCTTCACCATCATCACTACATTTTGTGAGCATACAGATTGTCAGAAAGCCCTCCCATATTATATGGTACCTAACCTTTTATGTATGAACCCTTTGTCTACATTGCAAATGATCCAGCAATCATGCAAGTGTACATCATAAACTCTGGACAAACCAGGCACTGCCTGAAGGTTGTCCTCATAAGAACATGCAAATAGATTGATATTAAATGGCATTATACAGTGGCAATGTGCCACATGTAAATCTTCTGTCTGCATACCCATAAGCTGGCAATCAAGCATACCCAGGAAGAAGAACCCTGGCTTTAATACACACCTTAGCAGAAATATGAGTGGAGGAAGAGTCCAGAGAAATCCTCATGTACATAAAGAAATGGGAGACACTTGTTTTGAGTATGCTCAGAGAATTCATTGTCAACCCTACCAACAGCAGACATCTCACTACCAAATGAGTGAACTGACAACCACCCCCAAAAGATAGGTGCTCAATCCAAGTTCAATGGAACTTCTTGTGAGAGGGCTTCCAACACCTTTGTCTTCCTCCTACTGAAGGAAGGGGTGGCTGCCAATAGGTGGTGATGAACCATGAACACACTACAGTCTTACAGCAAAATGGACCTGGATCAACACTGTCAGACAGCACAGGCTCATCATCTACCTTTATGCACATACCCCCTCACTGAGCCAGAGGAAAATGAGCAAAAGGCAGGCAGAGAGAGAGGGGGCATTTTGTGATGGAGCCTAAATATTTGCATTATTACAGATAAAGTAATGTCCTTCAAAGAAACTGATGAACATCTTTTGGCATTTCTCCACAGATGTTGAACCTGTCCACTGCATTGATCAGCCAGTGCATTCTTTGCAGGACCTACCATGGCAAAACAAAATTGATTAATACAAGGGACATAAATTGCTGAACACCTGCTTACATCTTTCATTCTTCACTTTTCTTGTTCAAATTATGTTGAACAAAACAACCACCATACATACATAAAAAAAGATAAAAGAAATTTCAGCTTGATGGTCAACCAGAGTATTATACACCCACCTACCTCCTACAACTGGCTTGTTGCTAAGTTTCAATATTTCCAAATTGTGGTGAGGAATACCCATACATACAAAAAAGGCAATGGATGGTAGGTATTTCCATAGGAACAAAAACTTAAATGAATGGCCTACAGAATTAGAAGTAACAAAATTTTTGTGACTAGTTACTAACCATCTGGTTTGAAGTATCCCTTTTCATATACTGTAATACAAAGAACATCCTCGGTAAGTGATTTGACCAGGAACTGCATTGTAGAATCCCATTTTGGATGAGGAGATGTGGCAGTGCTGGTACGGTGAACTTGTGATCCTAAGCTTACCTCACAGAATGACTGTAAGGTACCTATTAAAAATATATTCAAATAGACATTTATCAACATTATTGTTAAATTATAATGAGATACAAAAGGGTAAATGGTTTATATAAAGTATAAAAGGTTTACACAATATCCTAAAGGTACAGGTATTCAGTTTAGTTTTGAATAGTTAACTGTACTATACGTAATCAAATAGTACCTGAACTTAAATATTAATGATTATATACAGTAAAAGATAATGGTGAATTTATTTCATGACTATACTGACAGGTCACTGTTAAAGGACTTACATTATTAGTATCAAAGAAAAAAAAACTATTTGGGTAAAAATGCAATAGTAAGGATGCTACATGATCAAAGATTTACTATTAGCAACACACTATCTCTAGTGAAAATTCATGCAGTAAGGTTAATGTGAAAAGAACAATGAGGTGAAGGTAAACATAAATGAAAAGGTAAAAAAATATAAGTAGAATGCATAACATATCTTGTAATTTTTTTAATTTAGATATAGTAATTAAATGTTCAGTCTAATTTTAAATATTATATAATCAGAGTAATTCTTGCAAAAGATTTTTTATTGTACTCAGATTACTCAAATTTTCTGCTATGGTACAACCACTGCAGTAGAGTAAATTTGATTTTTTTTATAAAAACCAAATAATTCATGTAATTTAAAGAATTGGACAAAATTTTCTGTAACTCAACAATATCAAAATTAATGTTGCTGAAATATGTAATTGCCTTACAAATGGTATCATGCAAAGATCTAGTCATGTATTGTACTCCTAATTGTAATTTGAAGCAGAAAAACCCAACTAATGTGCAAGATGAATGCTGCAGTCAATACAAGGTAAAACAATTAAGTTAGGGGTAGGTTTTACTAAATTAGTAAGCAACTACTAACTTGTTGCATGAAATTATCTTCTGGAATCAGTCAAGATTGTTTTTATGTGTTCTACTCTTTTTCTGTTTGAAATGTGCCAAGTTAAATCTATCTGTACTCATAGTTCATTTTTCACTTGTATAGAACTCAAGGATGGCTTTTTTTCTGTAAATTTGAAAGTGTTATTGCTTTTCATAAAATTTCAAGTGGGCAAAACACTGAACTGCAACACCATGAACTTTTTCCTTGTTAATATTTCCTTTATTGACTAAAGTTTAACCAGACCAAGTTGGATGTCGTATATTTGTAGGATGAAGTGTAACTGATAAAAATGTTTTCCCAATATAATTATATAACCATTATTTATTATGATGCCTTTATCATTTTCAATGTTTAATTGTTTGTTATAAAGAACTAAGCACAAATGATGGGTGAGCCATTCCTTGCTAAGAGAGGTTGCTTCTTACACTTGCTACAGCCTATTCCAAGATCAACACACAATGCCCCATCTTGTTTAGTCTGTTTTCTTTCACCTGTCACATGTAAAACAGTACTTAATTATTTCCACTAGTGGAGAAATATTGAAAGCAGTTTCAATGGTCTCTTATTCCAGAGGCTCTAGAGATGGATGTGCTTATAGACAAGAAATTTGCTGTAAGATACAATATTAGGAATCTATATACAGCAGGGTGCATCATTTGGAATGCCCCATGAAATCCATGTAAAGTGGTCCTAAAAGTCTCAGTGGATAAGAAGAGATGAAAAATTTTCTATTGCTAAAATTTATACCAGGTCTCTTCTCCTCTCTGAGGCAGATGAACACCAGGAATCATCAATTCCCCTCATCAGTGGTCTTCTTGCATTGATGCATGCAAATTTTTTAAAGCTTTCACATATGCATGTCTATTACCTAGCAAATATCACAAAATTGCAAATGGCATTAAAAGGAATGAGCTACAGCAGGAGTGACAAAAAGTTCCCTCCCTTTTTAATGTAACCAGTGCACAAGAAGCAATTTTTCTTTTATAAAATTTTAATAACTTGTGAATAGTACCCTATTCTGTTTCTAGTCTGTATTATCTTTTAAAGAACTAGCAAAATCAGTGAGGCAACTACAATTCAAAAGTAAATATGCAATTCTTTATTACCCTAATGATGTGACTGTACTTCATTTCAAAATACACTGAAATGAATAAAAAAATAGGTGCACAGCCAAGTTATTCAAGGGTTAAAAGTTGTGCATCATTCACTATAAGGTTGGTGTTCTTCTCTTCACTAACAAAGTCTTGAATGCAACTGACCATAGATATCTACCAGTCTAAACAAAAAGCACTGTGCTGAAATTCTACAAAATCTTTAATTTTCACTCAATCTGCATGCTTAAATCCTATTACAATAATATTAAAGGATAATAAGTGTTACAAGTTATGCTTCAGTTGAAATTTTATCTAAAAATGGTAATTATAATTGTGCATATTCAAGAGACCTATGGTATCCAAATGACAGGGTTGTTCTAATTTAACTGTGGTAATGAAATTGGATACAGTACTATCAATTGTACATACAAGGTAATACATCACTTCAGGAAGGAAAGTCAAAGGTGAAGAGGTTATTCATCTTTCTGGATTCCTAATTTCCTTTTTACAATTTCCACTAAAGGGTTAATTACCAAACTTTCACCTACCTCAACCTTTGTTTGGTACTGATGAGATGAGCACATAGTTATTATGCTGCAATGTGATAAATTTTTAGAAATATTGTGTTATATGATTTTTTTTATGCTCAAACTAAGTTCTATCAATTAAACCCCTCAATATAAAGTATGTCAGTGTTACAGAAGAAATGTTAAAATATGCCATCATAACCAGAGATGGGGTCCAGACTTAATTTACTCAACTTTAGAATATGTATAATAATTTTGGTTTTCCTTTGGTATACACCATGATTATTAGTTAATAAGTAAGGAATTATAAAATGTTCAGCAGCTACTATAACAACCTCAGTCAGCACTATCATATGACAAGATATTCAATACTCGCTTAAAAAACCTGCATTAACACAAATCTAACAAGTCTTGCCAGGATAGAAGAGAACCGAAACCAGCTTGGCAGCACTATCCCTTACTGATGTACGTATATGATCTTTAGATCAAGCGATGTTAAACTCTTCTACGTATATTTGAACATGTATTATACACCAGCCATGCTTGTTTTCAAAGCAATGACGGCTCAGACTAGATGACTACATAGCTTGCCTGTATAAGCTGACAAATGAAATCATAAATCATACTTTCCTATGCATGTATATATGTATGCACTTAATATACTGTATTATGTATGATTAAATTACTACATAATACTGTTAAAAATCAAACTACATCCATTTAATCAAACAACACCCCAAAATGGAAGAGACCTATATTGCTGGGAACCTCTTTCCCCCAAGGCAGACAGCTGAAGTGGGACAAAAGTGTGTGCTTGTTTTCATTTGTTTTATTTTCATCCTTATCCTACTTCTATGTTGTGCAGTTACTGTATTATAATGCTACTCTAGAATTACACATTTATTTATGTATCCTAATAGAACTAGACATACTGAATACCTTCATTCTCCTTTTTCTATTTGTAAGTAAAATTAAATGCCAAATCTTCCCACAAGACATTACTAGGACTTTTTCTACTTTCACATGATTTATAAATTTTATGTTAACCATCATAACTATTCCTATTTGAGCAAAACAGTCCATCCAATTGGCTCATGAACAAGGTTCATTATGAGACTCAACTTAGTTGGCATTCTGTTTATCTAAACAAATACAATTTCCCCTTCCACATTCAGCCCATTCTCCAAACTGTCTAAGTTTAAGAAGACAGTTTATTATCACATGAAGGAATTTCATGCACAAACAGTAGCTCTCAGCTGCTCTACTTCTTATGTCTTCAAAACTCCAGAGAATATGTCTTGGAATATAATTGGAAAGTGAATAGAGTTCTAAAAGGTTGACAGGTTTGGTATGAACACATGTTTTGAGGACAAAATTTTTTTTTTCATAAAACCAATAACCATACAATGAAGGACCTCTTAGGACCCTCAAATATCACAGTTTCATGTACAGTTTTCATGAAAAGTGAGTTCATGGCCAAGATATACCATGGACTTACAGTGTGCTTGTATAGTGAAACTATTTTCCTCTTCTGTGTAATAGATTAGTTATCCTGGATGATTTAGTGTGCTATTATAGGCATATCTATGATCAATGGGTCTGTATGAGAACAAAATTTTTTTTATAAAAACAGTTTCTCTAAAAAATCTTACACACACACGATGATGACCTAATTTTTGTTTCTTTGCAAGATACCAATACAATAAAATTTAATTTCATGGTATAACATTTGCTTACATGAATTTTTGGTTCCTTATCAATGCATCAAATTCTAAAATTCTATGATATTTAAAATCTATTAAAAATCCTTCCAGAAATACAATATCAAAATTAAAAGAAACTAAGAAAAAGCAAAAGTACTAGTATATATTTACAGAATTCTGTTGATGCAGTATAAATAAGCAAAAATAATACAATTTTCCATTATCATAATTAGCTTGCATCGAGAGTAATATGGTTGTAGTATACAAAACTCTGATGTTACACAGTATCATATTCAGTTTTTAGCAGCAAAGATCAAAGTAAAAATTTTTAATTTAAAAAAAGATTTTTAGCTTTATTATAACAAATGCTCTGTCCTATAGACAAGATTACTGAAAATTATGAAAGCTTTCCTTACATTTGCTCTGTATATTCATAATGGTTGGATGGCTAAGTTCATAGTTTCTCATAACTCATTTACAAGATTTTAGATCATTGTATCATTGTAAGACATTTCAAGCCAAGTCTAAATTGTACTTTCTTAAATCTGATATTTTACTTCACTACACTGTGTTTCCAGTGTGCCAGTGAAATGTGGAAAAAGTTGCTTTTACTACACATTACAAACTACCACCACTACTACTACATTTTTACCTGGTACATGTTCTGAATTCTGATGCCTCTTCGCAACAAAGTTACTTGATAAATGTGCACACCTTACACTGATACTGATTCCACAAAGCTAATAATTTGAAATAATGTGACATCAATATTCTAAAAAAAACTGAAAAAGAAATAAATGGACTATATATTTCTTAACTATTTTTATGATACCTTTAAATTCAAGGCAGTGCAATTCTAAAATCCTTGCTTATTACACATGATTTTGGGAGAATTTAAAATGGTAATGGTATACAGTAAAGTATCAAATCATCACTTCTGCCACAATTATCCAACCTTACAAAAGTCTAAAGGCCTAAGTCCACCACTTTCTTTTTGGTATAGGAACACTAGCTTGTATTAGGTAGGCAGGAGCAATACTGCATCAACAGAAATACTTGAACATATTTAAAATTAAAAACATGTAACTTAATTTGAAAGTACCTTTTCCCCAACAATTAAAGTCTGTTCCATTCAGTATATGCATGTGAAGGATGCCTTTGGGTCTTCTGTCTCGAACTAAGAAGAGCATGCAGTTAAGTTAGTAAAATATTAAGCAAGAGATAAACATCCTCATTAGGGGTGTATGGCAGCTCTTCTATACTTAAAAAGATGTCTTGCAGCTTTGATATAAAAACATATCCATTTAATGCAACCAAAGAAGCTAAATATCAGCTGTGAATAAAAATACACGTGCAACATGGACAGATTCTGAACATGTGAAACTTCATAATATCAAATGCCTTTAAGATCATAAAAATTCATATCACCCATTCAAGAAAGGGAATAATGCTTTACTGTAGAGAAATACGATAGGGAAAACTAACCAAACAGCTTCATAGCGAAACAAGCAGAGGAGCACGTTATGGATAAAAATGGGACCTTAGAGCATGAAGATTACTTTTGTTTATATGCTGCTGATTGAAACAGTTAAGGAAAAAAAACTTAAATTATTTTCAGCATAAGTAAAACTCACTCATGGTTCATGAAAAAATAATATAATAAATACATCTGCAGCACATGAAAACAACAAATCAGCCAAGAATCAATTCAAACATTCAACATGATTTAAAAAATACAGTAACCTGGAAATGGCCTTATGATACAAAATTTACTATTGTATCAATACTTTTAATGTCCATTTGTGATAAATAAAATAATTCTATTAAAAAAGTGGCACATTAACACAAAAAAATGTTTGAAAGCTGTAGTTTCTGTATGACTAAAGGATGTAGCTAAGCCACTACATAAATCTGATGAGACAGGAAAAATCTTTTGGTAATAAGTGAACGCAATAAAAAAAAATAAAGTTTAAATAGAAAATTCCTTCTTTCAATAAATCTCGAGGAATTCAATATCATTAAGGAGATTAAATCTCCAATTCAATCAAATAATAATCAATGCAAGTTTCTCAAGTTGTACAAAATTTGCCATTTACATTAAAAAAATGTAGCTGACAACACACAATTATTCTGCACATAGATTTATGCTTCTCCATTCAAGGAAAATGGAGCCAGTGGTTACAGTCTTTTTAAGGTGGACATTTGTTGGAATTTTTCAACTGGTTTTTGGTTTGTGTGCTTTAGCAACCCAAAGGCTATTCATTACACCATGTATCCCATTTCTATGTTTACACCATGTATCCCATTTCTATGTTAAGTTGTCACTTGCATGAAATTTATTTTTTATACTGATATTCATAAAACAGCTGCCTTAATTACAGGAATGCAGTATATTCGCAGTATTATTTTTAATTAGTAACTATACTTTCATTATAATAATAAAGGGATTTTGACGAAGGAAAAATCTATTTCTGGGCAAGGGTTCGTGTCGCCCAGTGAAATAATCCTAAAGTTCATTATTTCTAGGTAAATGATACTAACATATACCAGAGAAAAATAAATTCAGGAGGATGTCAGTATAACTGACTCGCTCACCCTGAATAAGGGATTTTGACGAAGGAAAAATCTATTTCTGGGCAACGACCTGTGTCGCCCTGTGAAATGGTTCCTTTGATACTATTTCTGAAGAATAAATATTGCTATTCATCCTAGAGAAAAAAGAAACAATATAATGCCAAGATAAATGGCTCGCTCACTTCTTATAGAAGTGTCGGTATAGTAAGGAGCGAGTGGAATCACTACCAGAGGTCCCTTGCCATTTAGCTTCTTCCTTCGACAAAACCCCGAACTACGGAGGAGCCGTGCTACAGCTCCCGGTCTACTACTACCGTTAGCGCCTCCGACGCCTGAGACGTCATTCCTGAAGATAGCCTCCAAGCTTGGGTAAGCTGGGTGAGGATAATCTAACTATAGGGTGGGGTTTCACAGGGCGACACAGGTCGTTGCCCAGAAATAGATTTTTCCTTCGTCAAAATCCCTTTTCTGGGCTTGACCTGTGTCGGCCTGTGAAATAGTACCAGAGAATGCCAAACACCAAGCTTGAGGAACAGTACAGATAATTTAAGAAGGTAAAGTTAAACACTTGTAAGGTTAATAGTATAATAATCAACTAAAATTACAGTCTTACCCTAAGGGAAGTATAAGCCCTAAAACACGGGTTATCACTTAAAATTAGTTAGCCTAACAACAAACAATAACAATACAGGTTAGGCAAAGACAAGATATAAGTTGATATATACAAAAGAATGGAACTGAATCCAATTAGAATGATGAACAAAAGCAAACTCAAGGTAACCCAATACATGGAGGCGACTAAACTAAGTAAGGGTGCAATGGGGCAGGTAGAAGGGAAGGCTACAAGAAGTTATAGTAAAAATTAAGAATCAGGAGAAACTGTGTTTCCAGCTGCCACTGCTGGAAATTTGAGGGCTTCTAAGGGTTTTAGGTAGTGCCGTTTGAAAACTGTCGGAGATTTCCAGCCTGTATACTTCTTAAGATCGTCAAAATTCATGTGTTGGAAATAATTAATAGATGTGGCCACCGCCCTAACATCGTGGGCCCAAGGAAAGGACTCTGGATTGGCCTGTTTAATGAAGTATAAAATTTGTTGCCTGATCCCTTTTAGGGATAATGTACCACCTTCCTTCCTAATGAACAATGGGCCTGAAGATTTCAGAGTTGTTCTGCTTAGGTAGGCTCTTAATGAGTTGACAGGACAAAGGGAAATGTCTTGAGGTAGTGGTAGGATTTTCCACGAGGACCATCTGTCCTGTGGGTCTTCATTTTTGGCTAGAAAATGGCGATCTGGGGATAAGAGGACTTCCCCTGAGGGGAGGAACTCAATGTGGCCTGGTTCCCTTGATAAAGCTGACAGTTCTGATATTCTAGCTCCGGAGGCTAAACTTAATAAGAATAGGGTTTTCCTCAGGAGGGATATACACTGCGCGTCAAAATAATTGTCGCGTTTCAAAACGCGACAGTTTTTTTTGCCGCGAATAAGGCGACCCCCATATCTATGGGGAAAAAATCGGCTGGAGAAACTGACTAATTGGCAACACAACTGAGTCATTTGTCTCACTCACAGTGTGGGAAAAAGTATCCAAAAGTTATCGGTCAGTGTTCTTAAGTGATTTATGAACAGTAGACATCGATCGTGACCTGCCTGATTTTTTGGATCACGCTTCCAGAATTTTCTTGTGAAAGTGTGTGTGTACACTAGTGTACTATGTCTACAGGGTATACCTCATTTGAAAATCGTGTACGAGTTGTGCAGTTACACAGTGAAGGTTATAAAACTGGCGAAATTAGTGAGAAAATTGGTGTAAACCAGCGAACTGTGCAGCGCATTTTGAAAAAATACCACGACAATGGAGACCAGGAAGTACCTCGTGCTTCTACAAGTTCTGGGAGGCCACGTATCATTAGTAACAGGGGTTTAAGAGTGCTGGGCAGGGATATTGAAGTCAATCCGACCCTTACTGCCAGAGAACTTAAGGTTGCAAATCCAGATATAGTGGCAGGAGCTTCTGTTAGGACCATACAGCGGCGCTTGAGCAAGGACTTGAAATATTCAAAAGTGAAGGCGCGTAAGAAGCCGCTGATAACCACTAAACAAAAGAAGACTCGACTAAATTTTTGCACGTTCTTACAAAGACTGGGCTCTGGCAAAATGGCGTCAAGTGCTATGGAGTGACGAAGCAAGTTTTTTTGTTTCGGACAATAAGGGAAAGTGTGTGTGGCGAAAGTCGACATCAGACCCGCTGGACCCCAAGTACCTTGCCACGTGTGTGAAATTCCCTTCTTATGTAATGGTATGGGGTTGTTTTGGTTATGGTGGTAAAGGTAATTTAGTAATATTACCTCGTAACAATACTGTTAATAAGGACTCGTATTACACACTGTTGAACGAGAATTTGGAGGAATCTTTTGAGCTCAGTAAAACAAGTATTTTTCAGCAGGACGGAGCGCCTTCGCATACTGCGAAACAAAATATTAATTGGTTCAAGGACTGTGGAATTGATTTTATACAAGACTGGCCAGGTAATTCCCCAGATATTTCGCCTATTGAAAATCTTTGGGCGATTATGAAAAGAAAATTACAGGACGTTGACACGACAACAACTGAAAAGTTAGAGACAGAGTTGAAACGTATCTGGGACAACCTTGACGAGAAGCTCCTGCAAAAACTTGCAGATTCCGTCCCCAATACTAGGCTTAAAGAAGTTCGGAAACGTCGGGGAATGCCTATTAAATATTAGGCTAGGAGTTGGTGAGTGTTAACCTATTTTTTTTTTTTTATTACTAACCATTGATTTTTAATTAATATTTTCTTTTACGCAACATGTTTTTTTCTTACGAAATCGCTACCTCAACAGTTTTTTTGACGGCACTGTATAATTGCAAGAGTCATTGTTAATGTCCGAGGCCAGTTTGAGGACATCATTTAAGAACCAAGAGACTGAGTTAGGTCTCGTTGATGGTCTTAATCTAGCACAAGCTTTTGGTATGGACGTAAAGTACGAATCCGTAAGGTCTATGCTAAAACCAAATTGGAAGATCTTTTTAATAGCTGATTTGGTCGTAGTGATAGTGCTTGCTGCTAAGCCTTTCTCAAACAATGATCTGAAGAAAGTTATGGCTAGGTTCGTTGTCATGACTTGAGAATTTGACAACTTAAGGAACTCTGCTAGTTTCTTGACAGATGAATCATATTGTCGGAGAGTAGATTCTCTTTTATCTGATTCCAAGAATGAGATATTCTGGGGATCAATTTCTGCATTCCTCATGGGTGCGAATTTCAGAAAATCCATAAAGTTAGGGTTTTCTGAATTCTTGAGGAAGCGGACACAGTCTGAGTTTGCACTAACTGGGTTAGTTTGGGGTTGGGAATCCGTAGTGGTCGGAGTCTCAACTCTAGCAGTAGAGGGAACCAATTGCTCTTGGGCCAGTTGGGAGCTACTAGAGCTACTTGGCCTTTGAATGTCCTGAGTTTGTCTAAAACTTTCATGAGAAGGTTCACCGGAGGGAAGAGGTAAATATTCTTCCATTCGTTCCAATCGAGGATCATTGCATCCGTAGCGTATGCTAGAGGATCGAGGTTGGGTGCCACGTAACAAGGGAGTTTGTGGTTTGACTCCGTGGCGAAGAGGTCTACTTGGAGTCCGGGGACTTGTAGACTGATCCAATTGAATGAACTCCTGTCCAGTGTCCACTCCGATTCCAACGGAGCGGAGCGCGATAGAGCGTCTGCTACTACGTTCTTGACTCCTGCCAGGTGAGTGGCTGACAGGTGCCATTTGTTTTTGCTTGCCAGAGAAAAGATGGCTATCATGACATGGTTGATGCAGTGTACTACTACTGCACTGTCCAGAACTAATTTGAAATGAGAGTTCTTGGGCGGACGGAGTCGTTTCAGTGTGAGGAATACTGCCATGGCCTCCAGTACATTGATATGTAGCTGGCGGAATGTTAACGACCAAGTTCCTTGAACTTTTTCGTACTGGGAGTATCCTCCCACCCTGTTAGTGAGGCGTCTGTGTGGATCACTAATGATGGAGGGGGAAACTGTAGAGGAATTGCTTTTGAAAGGTTCTTTGTCTCCGTTCAGGGGCGGAGACGTTTCCGTAAGATCGCTGGGATAGAGGCTAGTTTGTCCCGTGATCTGCAATTCGCTCTTGAGCACCATATTCTGTTTATATCTTTGAGTTTGGCTCTGAGCAGAACGTCTGTGACTGATGCAAACTGGAGTGAGCCCAGGATCCTCTCCTGGCACCTCCTGGATGTTTGTTGTCGTTTGAGAAATTGTTTTGTAGCTCTTGCAATTTCTTTCCTTTTCAACGACGGAATTGATAGAGTGTGCGATTGTAAGTCCCACTGAAGGCCTAACCACTGGAATCGAGATTCCGGTGTTAGTCTGGACTTGGTTTTGTTTATTTGAAAACCTAAATGTTCCAGGAATTTGATCACTCTGACCGTTTGCTTCTTTGCATTCTTTGGGGTTCTTTGCCCAAATAAGCCAATCGTCCAGATAAGCCACTAACATTATTCCCTGTTTCCTTAGCTCTTGCACTACTGCTTCCGCCAATTTGGTGAAGATCCTGGGGGCTATGTTGAGCCCGAATGGCATTACCTTGAAGGAGTAGGATCTGTTGCCTAGTTTGAAGCCTAGGAATGGACGGAAGTGTCTGGCTATGGGAACATGATAGTAGGCATCTGTAAGATCTATAGAGGTTGTGACGGCCCCACGGGAAGTAAGGTCCGTACCTGCGAAACGGTCAGCATCCTGAACTTGTCGCAATGAATGAATAAGTTCAGATGGGACAAGTCTAAGATGATTCTTCGGTTTACCGAGTCTTTCTTTGGCACGCTGAACAAGCGTCCTTGAAATTTTAAATTGTTGACTCTTGAGACTACTCCTTTGAGAAGGAGGTCTTCGGTATACTCTACCAATTCCGTTGTTGGTGCTTGATAGAATCTGTTGGTTGGAGGAGGGCCCTCTAGCCAACTCCAACCTAGTCCCTTTGTTACTATACTTTGAGCCCAAGGGCTGAACCCCCACCGCTGGCGGAAGAGGTACAGCCTCCCTCCTACCTTGGGATTCTCACTGCTGGTTTGCCGAGGGGCGGCCACCTCTTGCTCCTCGGAAACCTCTTCCTCTGTTAGCAGCCCTGCCGGATCCTCTGAATCGAGAGGCACCTCTTGCTCTGCTGCCTCTCGCAAACCTATTGAAAGCCTGAAAGTTCTGGCTTTCATAGTTGGAATTGTAGGCTGGCGAGACAGCAAAGGAAGTGGAGGGTTGAGATTGCTGGGACTGAGGGGTCAGAACAAGGTATTGTTGTTGACCCTTCGACGATGGTTGCCCTTGTGATGCTGGGACTGCCTGAACCAACGTTTGTTGAGAAGGCTGGAAGGGAGAGAACTTCCTTGGTTTCTTCTTGTTCCTTGGGTTAGGACCAGAAGATTCCTGCCTCCGCTTTGCTACCAGTCCCCACCTGACTTTGAGGCACTGGTTAACCTTAGAAGCCTCATGAAGGACTTCTGCTACTACTGGTGCTGGAAAGAGGTCCGTTCCCCAAATTGAGGAAGCAATCAGTTTATTCGGTTCATGGCGGATAGTAGCTTCCGCCAGAACGTGCTTCCTACAATTTCTCCTGGCTATGAGGAAGTCGTAAAGGTCACACTGCATGGTGTGCAGCAGACCTTTAGCCAAAACTTTAAATAACGGCTCTTGTTGGTATACAAGAGCCGTCATCTCCGCCATAGTCATGGAGGAAAGGGATCTCGCGAGCCTAGTCCGGGCGTCGTACTCCATCTGGATGAGAGAGTCCGACAACCTGGGGAGTCTCTCACTAAAGAGAGAGGTGGCATAGTCCGCCTTTAGTTTTCCTACTGAGAAAGTAGGAACTGCCCCCTCGAAGTACGTCTCGGAGCCTGGACTAAGAGAGAGGTGGGTTCCGTCTCTCGTAGTTGAGGCAGGGGCTCGTCTTTCAGGGCGGCCTGAAAGGTTGCTTCCACTACCTTAAGGGTCAGTGGTAGCGGAGTCCCTTTCACCGGAGTAAAAATGGTGAAAGGACTCCTAAAGGCTGTGATGCGGGTGTTTTCACACCCCCATTCTTCCAGACTTCTCATTAGAGTCTGCTGTGCCTGTTCCCTCGGAAGGATCACTGTTTCCTTGGGAACCTTGTCCTCTCTCATCATCGCTGCTTCCGTTAGTCGGACGTAGCCAATGAATGGTGGTTGAAGGTCTCTGGGGTGGAACTCGAAGTCCTCACGCCTTCGAGTTCCTATGCCTTCGATTGTCAACATTCCGTTGACAAACGGGGCATACGAAGCGATCCTCCAAGGGTTGGCCGCCTTGAATTCCGGCAGTTGGCTGGAATCTGGCATTGGAAGAGGAGAAGGTGGCACAGATAGAGGGGAACCTGCCGCAATCGAGGTTTGGATCCCGGCGATGGCATTCTCCTGAGCGGCCAGCCGTTCCGCCAGCGATTGGATCGACTGGCCGGAAGACGTAACAGAACTGGAGAGCTGGGAGAGCACCGAGCCGACCTTGTTGTCAACCAAGGCCCCATACGATCACTCCACCTGCTCCAGAATGTTAGCCGAAAAGGATTCGGGATCAAAAAGAGGGACTTGAGCCCGATCCTTACGTGATCTATGTTTGGGGGACCTCGACGCAGAGGAAGAGGCCTCCCTTGACCTAACTGATCCGGGGTGGTGAGCCGGAGTTATAGTGTCTGTCAGGATGACCGATTTCTTGGGGAGAGACTTTTTAAGTTTCTCCTCGGTCATCTTAGCCTTAGGGATCACTGAAGTAGCCTTAGGACGGACAGACCGCTGCTCTTCAGTGAAGCCCCGGAAAGAAGTGGAAGTAGAAGGATCAGTAGAAGGTGATGGAGAAAGGGAATTCAGGAAAGGGCCCTGAGAACCCACAGAAGCTGCCCCTACTACACCCTTACCTGTACCCATGGAGTCAATAGCCATGGGTTCAACGTCGAGGTTCATTGCCGCAACGTCTTCTGCAACGTCCTCTGGGAAATCCCCCTACCTGTAGGGAGATCATGACTTGAAGGTCGGCCAGCAAAGGGGCGGCTGCTATCGGGTCCACCACTGATCCTTTCTTGGCTCCTGGGAATATTAGGTCCGCCATATCCTGGGTAAGAATGTAGGGGCGGCCCTTAGAATTCCGGCCAAAACCCCCTACCCAAGCTTTGAGAGTCGACAAAGCTTTCTTCTTTTCTTCATCAGAACCCTGTAAAAAAGGGTCTAGAGTTAGGGAGAGGATAGGGGAGGAATGTCTGTGTTGAGATTATATGAATATGTGTCTCATATGTGAAAGGTATATAACAACAAGTATTCCAGGTGACGAATGAATGAAGAAAGTGCTAAGAAACTTACTACTAGTGAGGCATCTCCTACTAGCAAGTAGCAGGTTTGGCAAGCTTCATGATGCCAAACGATAAAATCCTCCACTTTCACTGCACATCCTGCATGAGAACGGCATACTATATGGCCGCACGGGTCTTGGAGGATGGCACTGCACCCAATCTCCTGGCACAACATCTGTAAGTCAAAGGATACATGAGTACCAATGACAACCTCCGGTGGAATAATATGCAAACTATCCGTGGGTGCCGGAGTAGGACCGACGGATAGAGATCTACGTATGAATATTACGTAGAAAAGTTACGAGGGGGGAAGAAAGTCTCTGCCTCCGCCTAAGCTCACTTGTCATATGACTAAAAATAGACTCCGTAGGGCCCGGAGTTAATTAATATTGAGTGAGCAATGTCAAACTTCTAACGAAGCAAGGGATAGTACGAGAGGCGGAAATAAAAAACCCCCCGGAGTAACGCAAAAGATTCTAAACATTAAATAACACAAAATAAAACAAAATAAAAACCCCTTATATCAGTAAGTGCTCGTGTGAACTATCCTAAGTGGATAGGAAACCCAGTGGTTCCCTCCCCCCCTCTCTATGTTCGGTAGCGGCGGATAGACACCTGCCGGACTGAACTGAGGGGGAAAGAGTAGGGAAGAATGTGGGGTAGGGGAGCCCTCCCCCTGAGCGGACAGTTAAGGACGGAGAAGAAGGGGGGAGGAAGGTCCCGAGCCCCCGAGGCACGTGACGAGTGAGAGTACCAGTAGGGGAGGGGAGATCCCCACCAGTCCCGTGAGTCACCCCCTCTCATGCAGACTCGGACGCTAGCTGTGAGAAACGAGTCATCACCCATCGACGTGGATGGCAATGTATGGAGGGGGGGAATGGGGGGACGGGAGGGGGACCCCGTAACCGGGTGGCTCACCGTGATCAACCGGTGGTCTTCCCAGCCAGGTGAAAGATACGAGGTGGGGAAGAACCGTCGGAACAACATCAATATCACTGATATAAATAGGATTATTTATAAAAATCAATCAATAAAATTAAAGCGATATCTTAAAGCTAGACTAACACGGGGAACACGAAGCTAAGCAAACAGAAAATTAGGTTAATCGCCGATCCGAAGAAAGGGGTATGTTAGCCTAATTTAACCTCTAGTTCAAGAAAACAGGGGGCAGGCTAATCACCAATCGACAATTGGGGTATGAAAGCCTAACTTAACGGTAAAATAAATGATAACAGGGAAGCTAATCGCCATACCGAAGCATGGTGTATGTTAGCCAACCTAGTACCTATAATATTATTAAAGGTAATCAGGAACTAGAGAAGGAAAGAGAGAACATCAGAATAATTAAGATGATATGACTCTCAATCGTGACTGATAAAACTCCTAACAATGTAAGGCGTAGCTAGACTAAGGTCCGAAACGTAGCGGTCGGAGCGTGCCTTCGTGGAGGCCTAACTAAAAAAAACTAAACTGCATAAAGATATAGAGACTATGTATAAGTAACCATATCTAAAGTACTGAGAAAAAGGAAATCTCTAACGGTATGGAAGACCGAAAGAGATAACCCGTACCGCCATGCGGTCGAGGGGCATACCGGCCGATAAGGCTCCGAATATGTATAAAACACGAAGATCATCATAAAATGAGATCAGTAACCCCAAACAGTACTTAACTTAGAAGCAGAAGTTGAAGACATCTTGAAAATAAAAGATAATCCAAATAGAGCGAAACACAGCACCGAAAAAATTTTAACGTTTGGTGTAACACGCGCTATCGAAAGGAATGACGTCTCAGGCGTCGGAGGCGCTTACGGTAGTAGTAGGACCGGGAGCTGTAGCACGGCTCCTCCGTAGTTCGGGGTTTTGTCGAAGGAAGAAGCTAAATAGCAAGGGACCTCTGGTAGTGATTCCACTCGCTCCTTACTATACCGACACTTCTATAAGAAGTGAGCGAGCCATTTATCTTGGCATTATATTGTTTCTTTTTTCTCTAGGATGAATAGCAATATTTATTCTTCAGAAATAGTATCAAAGGAACCATTTCACAGGCCGACACAGGTCAAGCCCAGAAAAAGAGGGTGTCGGTATGGTTTCTGGGGCAAGTGAGACCACTACCACGAACCTCTTGCCATTTAGAATTCTCCTACACCAGAATCCCCCTCCAGAAAGAGCCGATCTACAATCGTAGGCAGCAACTACTACTACTACGCTACGTACCACGCCGACTGCAGCGCCTCTGGTGGTCATCCTTGTCGTTAGATGCCAATCTTGGGCTGCAGGGCGGGACATAGGGGGGATTTCACTGGGCGACACAAACCCTTGCCCAGAAATAGATTTTTCCTTCGTCAAAATCCCTTTTCTGGGCTCAGTTCGTGTCGCTATGTGAAATAGTACCAGAGAAATAGCACAAGATTGTAAAGTAAAAGTGGAAGGTCTCAATAAAACTAAGAAGTAAAACAAATAAATATAATGTTATTGAGAACTTACAAGTTATCATACAGATAAAGTTAACTTAATTAAATAATCCAGACATATAGTTAATCTTAAAAATAAACTTATACTAGGTATGATAACTTCCACAATATTAGTGAGTTACAATGCATATAGGGAAAATTACTCACTAAACTATAATTATTATTAATAAATGGTACATTAATAAATGTTGGTGTGCTACCCTAGCATAAAAATAAGGGGAGCAACACCAACCAGAATTATAATATTTATAATAAAGTTGTGGGTGCCCCTAGCAAAAAAATAAGGGACACACCACTATAAGCATTATCTTGAGCAGCTAAGGCTAAAGGACCATATAGAGCATAACGGTAGGTTAGGTGAAATATTAGTTGAGGCAGGTAGAAAGGAGATCTGGATCTTCAACTACAACTACTGTGCAATGTCAGGGGAAACTATGTTTCCCGCTGCCACTGCCGGAAATTTTAAAGATTCCAAGGACTTCAGATAATGACGCTTGAAAACTGTCGGCGATTTCCAGCCAGTATACTTTTTTAAATCGTCAAAGTTCATATGCTGGAAGTAATTAATAGAGGTGGCTACTGCCCTGATGTCATGGGCTTTTGGAAATGATTCAGGGTTTGCTTGTTTAATGAAGTAAAGGATCTGCTGCCTGATACCCTTTATTGAGATAGTGCCACCTCTTTCCCTCATGAAGAGGATCTAGAGGATGTCCTAGACAGAAAGGCTCGTAAGGTCATCACAGGACAAAGAGAAGGGTCTTGAGGAAGAGGGATGACTTTCCAAAGGGCCCATCTCATCAAAGGATCCTCATTTTTTGCCAGAAAACTACGATCTGGGGAAAGTAGAACCTCTCCTGAAGGGAGGAATTCTACATGTCCCACATCTCTGGAAAGAGCCGACAGTTCTGATATTCTAGCTTCTGAGGCCAGACTCAGCAAGAATAGCGTCTTTCTTAGTAACGTTATGAATGAGCAAGAAGTGTTGTCAGTGTCTGAGGCCAGTTTGAGGACATCATTCAAAAACCATGATACTGAACTAGGTCTTTCAGAAGGTCTGAGCCTAGCACAAGCTTTAGGAATAGACGTAAAGTAAAAGTCTGTTAAGTCTATTTGAAAACCCAACTGAAAGATTTTCTTTAAAGCTGATTTATTAGTGGTAATAGTACTAGCTGCTAATCCTTTTTCAAATAAAGATCTGAAGAAGGATATAGCTGAATTGACTGTCATGGTTGTGGTGTTTGTTTCCTTCAGGAAAGATGCTAAGTTTTTAACAGCAGAATCGTACTGTCTCAAAGTTGATTCCCTCTTATCTGATTCTAAGAAAAGAATATTCTGAGGATCGATATCTGCATCTTTTTTTAGCCGCAAACTTCATGAAGTCCATAAAGTTAGGGTTTTGAGAATTCCTGAGGAAGCGAACACAGTCCTCATTTGTACTGACTGAGATAGTTTGGGATTGGGAATCTGTCGAGGTCGAAGACCCAATTCCAGAAGCAGAGGGTACCAGTTGCTCTTGGGCCAGTTCGGGGCTACTAGAGCTACTTGTCCCTTGAAAGTCCTGAGTTTGTTCAGTACTTTCAATAGAAGATTCACTGGAGGAAAGATGTATATCTTCTTCCACTGATTCCAATCTATGGACATGGCGTCTATGGCATATGCTAGAGGGTCCAGGTTGGGGGCCACATAGCAAGGGAGCTTGTGGTTTGCTTGAGATGCGAAAAGATCCACCTGAAGCTCCGGAACACTCCGGCGTATCTACTGGAATGACTTGTTGTCCAGGGACCACTCTGATTCTAGAGGAACTGATCGGGACAGGGCGTCTGCTATCACGTTCCTTACTCCCGCCAAGTGGGTGGAGGATAGATGCCATTTGTACTTGTTTGCTAGGGAGAAAATGGCTATCATGACATGGTTCACATGTTTTGATTTGGATCCTCACCTGTTGATGCAATGTACTACTACTGCGCTGTCCAAGACCAGTTCTATATGCGAGTTCTTTGGTGGAAGAAGCCTCTTCAGAGTGAGGAATACTGCCATAGCTTCCAATACATTTATGTGAAGCTGGCGGAACTGATGTGACCAGGTTCCTTGAACTTTCTTGAACTGAGAATATCCTCCCCACCCACTTAGCGAGGCGTCCGTGTGGATAGTCAACAACGGAGGAGGATGTTGAAGAGGAACTGACTTGGACAGATTCTTTAACTCTGCCCATGGATGGAGATGATTGCGAAGAACTTGCGGGATTACTGACAACTTGTCTCGAGATTTGACATTTGCCCTTGAGCGCCAAACTCGATTTATGTCTTTCAGCCTTGCTTTTAACAGAACATCCGTCACTGATGCAAACTGGAGTGAACCTAGGATCCTTTCCTGGTTTCTCCTTGATGCTCGTTTGTTCTTGAGGAATTGCCTTACTAACTTGGCTATTTCCTTCGTTTTGACCACAGGAATTGACAGATTGTGGGAGGTCAAATCCCATTGAATGCCGAACCATTGAAAACGAGACTCCGGTGTGAGTCTGGACTTTGTCCTGTTTATTTGGAACCCTAGATGTTCCAGGAATTTAATTACTTTGTTTGTGGCTCTGAGGCATTCCTCGACAATTGACACCCAAATTAGCCAATCGTCGAGGTACGCTACTACCATTATCCCTTGTGATCTCAGTTGTTGAACTACTACTTCCACCATTTTCGTGAACACCCTGGGGGCTATGTTCAGCCCGAAGGGCATCACTTTGAAAGAGAATGCCTGGTCTCCCAGCTTGAAGCCTAGGTATGGGCGAAAGTGTCTCGCGATTGGGATATGATAGCATGCGTCTGTAAGATCGATAGAGGTGGTGACGGCCCCACGGGGAAGTAAGGTCCACACCTGCGAGATGGTCAGCATTTTGAACTTGTCGCAACGAATGAATAAGTTTAGTTGGGACAAGTCTAAGATTATTCTTCTTTTTGATGAGCCTTTATTTGGCACGCTGAATAAGCGTCCTTGAAACTTTAAATGCTTGACTTTGGGTGGAGGGGGACCTTTGATCCAACTCCATCCCGGCCCTTTGGACACAATGCTCTGTGCCCAATTGCTGAACCCCCACCTGTGGCGGAAGAGGAACAGCCTCCCTCCTACCTGGGAGGTCTCACTGCTGTTGTGCGGGACGTGCTCCTCGACCTCCACGGAAATGCTTGCCTCTGTTGGTAGCTCTTCCTGCACCCCTCTGCCGAAAGGCACCTCTAGCCCTGCTTCCCCTTGCGAACCTATTGAAGGTTTGAAAGGCTTGGCTTTCAAACACTGGGTTGAAAGCCAGGGAAACTGCGTAAGAGGTCGAGGGCTGGCTCTGTGGAGACAACAGGAGGATGGGCTGATTCTGCCCCTTTGTAGCTGCCGGTTGTCCTGGTTGAGAGACCGGGACAGCTTGTACGAATTGCTGCTGTTGCTGTTTCTGGTAGGGTGGGAACCTCTTAGTTTTCTTTAGTTTCTTTGAATTAGAGGAAGGGTTCTCGGGTTTCCTCTTATTGGAGAGACCCCAACGAGCTCTGAGGCTTTGGTTAAGCCTCGTTGCCTCGTGCTGTACCTCGTTTACGGCCGATTCCGGAAAAAGGTCTGCCCCCCAGATATTTGAGGAAAGCAACTCATTCGGCTCATGGAGAATTGTTGCTTCCTGAAGGACATGTTTCCTACAGTTCCTTCTAGCCAGCGCAAACTCGTACAGATCAGACTGTACAGTTTGCGTCTGAGACTTGGCTAGGAGCTTAAATAAAGGCTCCGTACCATAAGTCAGAGCAGCCACTTCGGTCATCACTAGAGTGTTCAACGTCCTTCCTAGCCTTGTTCTTGCCTCGAACTCGGCTTGTATGAGGTTATCTGGTAACCTAGGCCACCTCTCACCGAACTGTTCCATGGCACAGTCCGGTTTGAGCTTACCTACCGTGAAAGTGGCCGGTAGGTTCTCCCAAAGCTCACCAAATGCAGGGAAGAGAGGGGACGTAGGGTCCGATTCCCTGAGCTGAGGAAGGGGTTCATCCTTCATGACAGCCTGTAGGGTAACCTCAGCTAACTTAGTCGTGAAGGGGAGCGGTGCCTCCTCCTCTGTGGCAAAGATAGTGAGGGGACTCTTAAATGCCTGGAGTCTGGTATTGGTACAATCCCAATCCTCCAGGCAATGTACCCATTCCCTCTGAGCCTGGTCGCAGCTGTACAACACCGTCTCCTTGGGAATCTTATCTTCTCTGTTCAAGGCCGTCTCCGTAAGCCTGGCATAACCCATGAAAGGAGGCTGCAGGCCGGCTTGATGGAACTCGAAGTCCTCGATCCTTCGAGTTCCATAGTCCGGGATGGAGATCATGCCATCCTTGTAGGGCGCATAGGCTGCTACCCTCCAAGGATTGCTCATAGAGAAGGAAGGAAGGGTATTGTAGTCAGGCAACTGGGCCAGTCCGGCGCCTACTACAGGGAGATCGGCCTGAGGTGCTTGGCTCAGACCTGCCAGCCGGTTCTCCTGGTCAGACAGACGTTCAGAAATATTTCTGAATCGATTGTCCAGACTGATTCAGCGAGGTGGAGAATTGAGCGAACATCTGCTTGAATCTCGTATTCAGAGATCCGACCAAGTCTCCTACCTGCTGCATGACCCCTGCTGTGAATGCAGCAGGATCGAAGGGACCAGTTGAACTGGCCCCAACAGGGGTCACCGGAGGAGTTCCGGTAGCAGGAGAGGGTACTGGCTCGGCGGGAGCATGGGCCTTCTCCTTAGAGGATTTACCTCTCGACCCTTTCGAATGTGAAGAAGAGGAGGACTTCGCTTTCTCTGCTCCAGGATGGTGAGCTGGAGACTTACGAGAAGTTGATGAAGACGACGTCCTCTGAAGGGTCTTCTGCTCTCTATGCCCCTTTACTTTGGGGACTACAGAGGCAGCTGGCGTGCTAGTAGGGATCTCAGATCCGTGAAGCCTTGAAAGGAAGAGGATGAAGGGACAGGCGAAGAAGATCCAGAAGCACCCAAGGGAAGCCCTTGGGCACCTAACAAACCTACCTCAACTAACAAGTCATCTGCACCTACCGCCATTGGCTCTATATTGAGGTCTAGAGTCACTACATCCGCCGCAATGTCTTGGCCTCCTCCTTCAATAAAGGCTTGCTCCACCTGTTGTATGCTTGCAATCGTCGGAGCTGCTGCGGTGGGATCCACATACCCCGTCGACTTCCCGCCTGGGAAGATCTGAACAGCCATCTTCTTGTCCAATATGTATGGCTGTCCCTTCGACACATTTTTGCCGAAGCCAACCCACCCAGGCCCGCAGGGTAGCCAACGCGGCTTCCTTAACGGCGGTAGCCTGGAAAAGAGGGTCATTGTAATCCTTACAGCGAAGCCCCGAGGACGGATCATTAACAAATGACACATATAACCATATAGTAAATTAACATTAAGTCATGAACAGTATATGCCACGTAAAGAACAAACCTCACACCCGTATATACTTACTCCGTCCAAAAACTGGCCCACCAAATCGTAACAAATGGAACAAGTCTCATGGTGCCAGACGATCAGCTCATTGTGGCGGGTAGCACAAGGAGCGTGGGACCTACAGACCTCATGTCCACAGGGGTCCTGGAGGACGGCGTTACACCCCGCCTCCTGACAGTTAGTAGCCTGTAAGTGAATAGATACATAAGTATCAACGTAGTACACTCACAGGGCTACTATGATACTCCGTTGCATGCAGGAGTAGCTTAAAATTATTGGGCATAATCCCCCCCTGAACTCCGCGTGGAAGAGGGTCTATGACCTAGTAACTGGTTGGTAAAACTCCGGTGTACACCGGAGAGGAGAGTATGATTCAACCAGATGCTTCTATACACCCATAATGAGTTTCAAGGAGTAGTACACCACGCCGGAGAACGAGAGAGGATTACCCATAATAAAACTAGAATTAAATAAATAGTTTATTTATGGAGCGTGCAGCTCCGCCGTAAAACACCTCCGACAACTAGAGGAGTGCTCGGATAGCAAGCAAGCGCTCCGCCGGATGACGAAGGGACTGCGTGGATTAGGGAAAGCATGTAGGACCAATGGATATCTCTCCCCCTCCGGTGGCTGGCGGAGCCAGTCACCCCCCCGAAAACCGAAGGTACACCTGGATAGCAAGCAGGCGCACCGTCCGCAGGCGAAGGGGTAAATAACAAGGAGTGGGGGGGAAGAGAAACCAGACCCAAGGAACGCCGGAGAAGAACCAAAGCCACCAGAGGGGGGGTGGCCAACCCCCACCTCTGACCACTCCGGAGCTCCCCCAGAGCTCATGGAGAGTACATGCGGCCCACCAGTGCTCCCAGCTGTCCTGAACTCCCGTGACCCCCCTAACAGGGGGGAGGGGGGAGAGGTACTCGGATGGTTGCCATAGCGACCGTAAACGAGCTAGGACAGACACCCCGCTTCCGTACGGGAGGGAGGGAAGGGGACTGGGACTAGGGCGACCAGAGGCACCACGCGATCGCATGTGGACCAAGAGGTGATAATGCAACAAAACAGCCTAGGCCGAGCGACCACGTGAGCCTTAGAGGACCAAGGGGCGATAATGCAACAAAACTGAACACAGTTGGACCAAGAAGATCAAATGCAACAAGACCACCTAGGCTAAACTGGTCGCCCTAAAAGCTAACCCTACAAAATAATAAAAATAGAATAAATAAAATTTTTACATCGTCAAAAGAGAGAGAGGGAAAACACGAGTGAGTGAGAAAGGGACGTCCAGGAGAAGTAGGCTAGTTCCCCGAAGGAAACGAGCCGACTGCTCAGAAGCCAGCCTTAGCCGACACGTGAAACGGAGGGCAATAGCCAGGATACTGGACTAGAAGGAAATAATTAATCACTCTAGCACCTAAACCCCTAGACAAAGAGACATGCATGCATGAACGTGAATCTAAGGTATAGGCAATGAATTCCCGAATAATACGATGTAAAAAGATAATGGGAACTTGTGTAGCACGTGATATAACCCATAAAAGGTAAAATTATATGATAGATGTCACGGCATAGGGGACCGAGAAATCTAACCAAACACGAGGCAAGCCGCTGGCCGCCATGCGCCAGACCAGGAGACCATTTCGGACCTAAAAAACGGTAAATAAAGGTCCCTGGCCTACAAAAAGTAATTCCAAACCTTTCGGGGTACTTAACTTAGCTGCGGCGATAGCTGCAAGTTCCATGATGAATATAATCCAGGGAAAAGTAAACCAAAAAGCACAGAGGAAAAAAGTCACGTGCTACCAAGATCGCTAACGAAAAAGGATGACCACCAGAGGCGCTGCAGTCGGCGTGGTACGTAGCGTAGTAGTAGTAGTTGCTGCCTCCGACTGTAGATCGGCTCTTTCAGGAGAGGGATTCTGGTGTAGGAGAATTCTAAATGGCAAGAGGTTCGTGGTAGTGGTCTCACTCGCCCCAGAAACCATACCGACACCCGCTTTTATTTAGGGTGAGCGAGTCAGTTATACTGACATCCTCCTGAATTTATTTTTCTCTGGTATGTTAGTATCATTTACCTAGATATAATGAACTTTAGGATTATTTCACGTAGCGACACGAACTGAGCCCAGAAATGCTTGTAACAAACAAATATTAATTTAAATATTAAACTGGGATCCCAATTTGGTTAGAAACGCTTTATTGTAGATCATCATCAAAAGAATAAGAAAAATCATCAAAAACAGACATCAAAGTAATTTCTGATCTTAAATAAGATTTCAAGAGTACATAAATCGTGATATACATGGCTAAAACATAATTCAAGTGTATAACAATACTGCCAATACTTTATCTTCTTTCCAATATGATTATGGTAAGACCACCACTGGTTTCTTTCAAAGTATGATATTTGTGCATGAGTAAAACTGATAGCAAGAAGTATGAAATAAATGCAAGCTAAACTCAAGAGCATAAAATAATATCTTGGCAGTTTTGCAAGACTATTATTAACAGGGCTTAGTTTTTCCAGACCTCTGAGTCTCAAGTACTCTTCTCAGGCTGGTTCTCAGGGATTAATCCTGAGAAGGAGGAGAAAAAAAATAATAAAAAAAATTAATAAAAAAAATTAGACTTTATTTAAGAAACCTGTCTTATTTAAAAAATTTATGATACCATAATAAATTCTGAAAGAAATCAGAACCAAATTACTCCAGTGATTACCAAAAGATGAAATTTTGCTGATGTTTGATACTGATATATCAATTTCAATTACCATAATTAAAAAAGTATAATCAGTAACACCCCTATCTCAATGTATCTTTACTAGGTCGTGCTGCATTATATAGAATCTGTCACTTCCTGTTGGCTAAAAAAAAACCGGATACACCATCAGTTATTGTATTTGTTCTTGCATCATAACTATAAATAATGACAGTTAAAACAACCTACTTCAAATATAAATGAAAAATTGAAATGTGCATCATGGTCTATCTTTACATGAGCAATCATATGAACCTTACTATTAACTTTCATGAAATTTTAAATTATATACTGCACAGATTAAACTGTGGTATCATGGAACAAAGATTTGATAGGAATATTGGACATGAAGAAACATAGTTGGCTAGTCATCTCTACAGTAAGTGAAAGGTAAACTATACATTAACTCCTGAGCCTTGAAAGTATCTAGTGACATGATGTGGATAGTAATAAGAGAAAAAGGAAACTTGCATAATGCTATATGGGTGTATATTAAAACACACATCTACTAATATATTAAAAGAAAACATGCTAACTCAAAAGTTAATTCTATATTAAGCTGACTGACATGCTCATTATATAATATAAAAGTTCCAATTATAGCTAATTGTGATAAAGGGCACCTCAAGTTTTTACGATGCATAGTAACCTTGTTGAGTTGGGGTTGAAGTTTCAAGCTGGCAAGCTTGTACACAATTTTCTCCACAGCTGACAGCCTTTATCTCACTGTAATTAGGGTTTACTATAACAAACTTTATATATTTGTACTAGAGACATCTTTCTGAAAGAACTTACCAAGTACCCGAAAAGTTTGGATGGAAAATAATACAAGAGGATAAAGTGGAAGCAACATCATTTACAGCGAACCTTATTACCTCCAAATAAGAGAGTTATTCTCTTGTATGACTCACTTACCTAAGGTCAGTGATAGGATGGCTACCTACCCACCCAAGTGCCTAAAGCTTGAAATATTGTGAGGCTCTACAGGACTACCAGCTATTGCTTTTTGTTCTATGAAGCAAATCCATGAGTGCAAGAAATGGTAAGTCACAAATAAAATAATAAGTACTGTGAATTAATTTTATAACAGAATTTCATAACCAATCCTGTTTGAATTACTAAAGACTATTTCCTGATGAAGAACTGAGCATGCAGTGGGAATTATCTCAGACACTGCTGGTAATAGAATAATTGTAAAGTAATTTTTAACATATATAATCTTTCTTTTTTAATCAAATTAAATTAATGAGGTAGGAAAATACTGTACACAAAAAGCCAAAAGTGTGGGGGTTATAAGTGCCAATGGTAACTGCAAGCCTTGACATTGGTAGCACTACTAAATGTATCTTAATACAACTGCAGTTATCAATAATCTTTCTTTTTCTGAAAACACACACTGCAATATTTTCCAAACATATTTAGTTTCTATATACAATATATAATTGATTATTAAAATATATGAACATGAAGCAGTGTTAAAAACCTAAATACAAACAAGACAATATATTTCACAAGTACTGTACACATAAACAGGCCAAATTTTACATATTAAAAATTTTCACCACATGTCATGAGAGAGAGAGAGAGAGAGAGAGAGAGAGAGAGAGAGAGAGAGAGAGAGAGAGAGAGAGAGAGAGAGAGAGAGAGAGAGAGAGAGCTTACACCTTACCTTACAGACCTTAATTTTGCATCTTCCAATCTTGGATGGTCTGAGATGCAGCTTAGAAATTTTTCGAGCTTATTCTTAAACACATCTACGCTCACTCCTGATATATTCCTCAGATGAGCTGGCAACGCACTGAATATACACTGCATTGTTGATGCTGGTGCGTAGTGGATTAATGTCCTGTGTGCTTTCCTTATTTTTCCTGGTATAAATTTGGGCACTATTAATCTACCTCTGCTTGCTCTTTCTGATATTTTTAGCTCCATGATGTTTTTGGCAATTCCTTCTATCTGTTTCCATGCCTGAATTATCCTGTAGCGTTCTCTTCTCCTTTCTAGACTATATAATTTTAAAAATTGTCGTCTTTCCCAGTTATCAAGATCCTTAACTTCTTCTATTCTAGCTGTAAAGGACCTTTATACACTCTCTATTTGTGCAATATCCTTTTGATAGTGTGGGTACCATATCATATTGCAATATTCAAGTGGACTACAAACATATGTTTTATAAAGCATAATCATGTGTTCAGCTTTTCTTGTTTTGAAGTGCCGTAACAACATTCCCATTTTTGCTTTACATTTTGCTAATAGAATTGCTGTTTGATCATTGCATAAAATGTTCCTATTCAACATCACACCAAGGTCTTTAACTGCTTCCTTATTTGTGATTGTCTCATTATTAGGTCCCCTATATGCATATAGCTTTCCTTCTCTATCTCCATAATTTATTGATTCAAATTTATCAGAGTTAAATACCATCCTATTTACCTCTACCCAATCATATACTTTGTTATGGTCTCTTTGCAGCATGTTCCTATCTTCATTACAAGTAATTTCTCTACTTATTCTTGTGTCATCGGCGAAACTACTCACTGCCGAGTCCTTAACATTACTGTCTATGTCTGCAATCATAATAACAAACAGCAATGCAGCTAGCACCGTACCTTGTGGCACACCGGATATTACCTTAGCTTCATCCGATTTCTCATTGTTTGCAATAACTATATGTTTTCTGTTGTGTAAAATTTCTTTTAACCATCTTCCTACTTTGTCCACTATATTATGTTTTCTAATTTTCTTCGCTAATATATTATGATCTACCTTGTCAAAATCTTTTGCAAAGTCTAGATAAACCACATCTGTTTCTTTTCCGTTTTTCATATTTTTGTATATGTTCTCACGGTGGACTAACAGTTGGGTTTGTGTACTTTTTCTGGGTACAAAACCATGTTGTCCTATATTAAAAAAAAAAAATTTTTATTAAATGTTTCATAATATTTTTCTTCATTACCTTTCATACACTTTCATAATATGTGATGTTAGACTCACAGGCTATAATTACTTGCCTCTAGTCTTGATACACTTTTGAAAGTAGGGGTAATATATGTTAATTTGTGCTCATCATAAATCTTGCCTGTGTCTACACTTTGTCTTAATAATATTGCAAGGGGGTTTGCGATAGAATGAACTACTTTCTTTAACAAAATAGCAGGGACACCATCAGGCCCTGCTGCAGCTCCATTTTTAATTTCATTAATAGCCTGCACAATATCTGCTTCATTATCTATGTCTGATAAATATTCACTATTTTCATCCCTTTTTTCTGTATCATTATCTTCATTATCAATTCTAGGGGTAAATTCTCTCTTATATCTTTTTGCCAATATGTTGCATATTTCCTTTTTTTCATTAGTTAATCTCCCTTTAATTCTTAGAGGGCCTATTTCTATTCTTCTTTTATTCATCTTTTTCGCATACGAGTACAATAGTTTGGGGTTTTGCTTGATATTTACAAGGGTTTTTTCTTCCAAGTCCCATTTTTCATTTTCTTTTGATTGTATAATCTTTTGTTCTGCATTTTCTATCTTACTTTTTAGTTCTATAACTTTCCATGCATTTTTTTCTTTTCCAAGACCTTTTTTCCACTTTCTGATTTTCTGGAACAAGATCCTTCTGTCTCTTGGTATGCATGACTGATGTTTAATTTTCTTCTTCGGTATACATTTATCCACTATTTTCTCTAATATTTTGTATAATATCTCCGTATTTACATGTATATCATCACTTACGAAAAAGTTATCCCAATCTTTAAATCTTCATTTACTTCTGACCATTTTATATTTTGATTGCAGAAATTGTATTTTCCATATCCTTCCCACTTTTTCATCTCTTGCTTATCTCTGTTTTCACTTGCTTTGGAATGGACTGTTAATTCTATGACATTATGGTCTGAAATACTTGCATTATAAACTATTATTTCTTTAACATAATTCACCTCGTTCACAAATACTAGGTCTAAAGTATTTTCCTTTCTTGTTGGCAGGTGATTTATTTGTTGAATGTTGTATTCTAGTTGCATATCTAATAGCTTTTCGAATTGCCTCTTATCTTCTGCACTACTATTACTTTCTTTTTTATATGTATAAATACAACCACAATCTCCTATTCGTTCTTTCCAATCTACGAAAGGAAAGTTAAAGTCTCCGGATAGGAGAATATAGTCCAGTCCTTGTGATTTCTACATTTATCATCCAATTTTTCTATTATTGTGTCAAAACTCTTTAGTATTAGGGGGTCTATAAATTACTATGTTCATTAATTTTTCAGATTCAAATTCCACAGCTATTAGTTCACACTCTGAGTTAATATATTTCTCATATATTTTTCCTAGTTTTCTGTCTTTGCCATATATCGCAGTTCCCCCTTGATTCCTATTTTTTTCTATCTGATCCATGAGTTTGGAACCCTTTTATTTGATCATCATTACCAGTCTCTTGGGAATACCAGGTTTCACTTAAATTCATTATATCTATTTTCTTTTCAATTTGGGTTAGTTCTTCTAAGAACTCTATTTTTCTTTTTGAGTTACTCGTAACTAAACCCTGCGCATTCATCACTATGATGGTTTGCGTGTTATCTCCTTCATTTAATATGGGTAATAATAAGGATTTTCCCATGTCTCTTTCCTGTTCTGGTATGTTGTTCTTTTCTTCATTTCCAGAAATTCTGACATTAAAAATTCAACTTTTCCAATATATTTGATCTTCCATCATCAGAATTATTCATTTTGTGTATGAATCTGAAATTTTCTCCGTATCGGCACCATCCCCTAGCATCCTATAGGCAGTATTTGTCTCTTGAGCTGCATCTTGGAGCTGATGTTTGCAAATTCTTTGCTGACACTCCATATTGCGGTGATGGCTTGTTTTTTTCCTTCACCTCATGTTCTTTGTTCCTCTCTTTATTTGTTTCTTTTCTATTTTGGATTTTATTATTTAATTGATTATTTAATTGATTCTGATTCATAACTACAGGGTGCATATATTTACATTTTTTGTTAAACTTACATCCTTTTCCTTCTTTTAGGTCTTTGCATATTTTTGGATGTAGATCTCTGCATTCATCCTCATAGCCGTTAGGTATGCACATTTACCATAGATTTCATAATTGTGACATACCTTGGGATGTTTGAAGTAACATCTTTCACCGAATCTGCAATTCCCTCTTTTCAAAAGGGTGCAGACTTTGTCTTTCTTTTCTATTTTTTCTAGTTCTTTCCCATCAGTATGCAGATCTGGGTAAAGCCTCTTTGGGATTTTATTTTGTGTTGTCATGTCGTAATTTATTTCTTCGTAAGTATGCTGCTTGATTGCCTCATATGCAGTATCTATGAGTATCTCTGCATTCATAGTACGCTTGTCTTGCTCTTTGTTTTCATTATTTTTTTCTGTCATTTCAGTTTTGTTTTCTTCTCTTCCGTTTTCCTCTTCTTCTTCGTCTTCTACTATTTGCACATTAAGTCTTGATTTAATAACATTGTCTATCCATGAGAGACATGTTGAGCAAAATACTCTGGTATCCTTACTCGTATTTTGCATGATTTCAGCACATTGTGGATGCGTGGGAATGTTGCACGCAGAACATTTTCTGATCAGGTTTTGTGGATTGACTATGCTATACCACACCTTACACAGTTTGCATGCTTTTGGCATTATTTTTCCTATTGGATCAATTAGTACATATTCACAATGTTCACCTTATTCATTTTCTTTGTCGGAATATGTTGATTGATGTAAATTTTCTTTATAAGTCTCTTGACCACTTGAATTTTATTTGGAACTCCTTCAATTATTTTCATGATGTTTTCTGATGATTTATTCCAATTTGAAGAATCATATCCTTCCAATATGTCTAGGAATACTTTTGTATCTTTTTGATTAGGGCTGTTATTGATCTCATAGATGAGAAATGCCAGCTCCCTTCCGGCTAACTCATCATATTGCATATCTGCAAGAAGAGCAAGATTTCACCATCTCCTCCCACAGTTTGAGCTTACTGCCATCTTGATCTGATTTACAATACTTCACTTGATAAACTAACTTAGTAGACGCTTTATCCTACTATTTTCACACTAATCTTATCACCGACAATTCATGAACGCTTCTAGATATATTTCGTTTTCTAGTCGTATGTTAAACGGGTGATATCGGTTGACTAATCAGACTGCGCACAGGTACGTCTCACCAAGCAAAATGGCACTACTTGAGAGAGAGAGAGAGAGAGAGAGAGAGAGAGAGAGAGAGAGAGAGAGAGAGAGAGAGAGAGAGACTGTATTCATCTGCAACTTAATCAAATAAAATAGAACCATTACAACAATAACATACACGCAAATCTACATATAGTACAGTAGTATGTACATGATGTTTTGTAGTGCATGTATTTTATGGGGTAGTATACGTACTGTGAAATATTGAAATGAAGATCTAACCAAAATATTTAATGTAAACTCAGCATTAAACTACTTAAACTGGAGCAATGTTTCAAGCTACTTATATGAGAAAGCTCAGAATCAGGAACACATTAAAATTCATATACTCTACTGTATATTTTAGGTATACGTATATACACCTTTTTAAAACTGGAATGTCACAGGATATGTAGAAATGCAGTACAGCACTGTAAATTTATGAGACTGTATGCAGTAGATATGCTGTGCAGAGCTCAAACCCATGCACTATGCAGAGCAAAGTTAATTTTTGATATACCCTGGGAAATTGATGTTTCATGCCAAAATACTTACATGTAAAACAAATAAAAGATATATATAGCATATGTAGGATTCATTGGTCATTTCCATGACTGATGAAAATTACTGGACTTTTTTTTCTTTAGTAACAAATCATAACTTCTGTAATTTCCTTAAGTTCAGTGTTGTGTACATAGTACTAGCCTCATTATAGTTCTACATAACTTTATAACAATCATTAATATGCACATTACTAAATACAGTCTCTCACTCTCTCTTCCAGAAATCAAAATCTTTGGCAATTAGTACAACTTCTTATTTATGTGAACACTTCTAACTGTTCTCCCCATAAAATGATATTGTAATTTATTGAGTCTTTCCTTCCACAGTGAAACACATTTTATAAGTCTATCACCCAACCTAGTATTGTTTTGTTATACCTAACCAGGCTCAGAAGACTTAGCTAAAAGTGTACTGTTAGCTATTTCAACAGATGTAATCCAGTACATAAGACTGCCTTGTTAAAGGAGCAAAATATCAAGATGGCTATCCACTGGGTGATACTGAAATCATTTGATAGAAGTTTTTCTTATCAACTGGGATAAAGGATAATTCTGTGAAACAAATGAAATCACTGTGAAGACAAAATGTTGAAGAAATGATTAAGAAAATGTGTTAGTAAATGAAATAAGAATAAAGCTGCACTATATAAGGCATGTTTCATGCATCTAAATCAGAAGTATACTGAACATGCTTCATGCTGCAGAACTGTCAATTACAATTTCTTACCCTCATTAAGTTTTTCGTATAAGGTGACTCCTGCCATGACTGTCACCAAAACACGACCCACTATGCTTAAGTCTTTTTCTTCTATCATTTTCACAACAATATCAATTAGTAAACAAGGTATAAGTTTTGAAGGTACATTTGCTCAAATACTGGGAACAAGGTTTACTGAATTTTTCCATTTTAATATTCAGAACAGACTGGGGGGAAATGAAAACGCACGTTTCCAGTGACACTGATCACAAGTAGGAATAAAAAGGTTTTTAAAAAACAGTCTTAATTTCTATAAATAAGTAAGAGATACCCAACTTTACAATATTCAACACTTCACATATACCTATTTTGAAAAGAAACTATGATGTTTAAATAAATACTGTATATGTTCTTCGGTCTTGCAATTGTTAATTTAGAAACAGAAATCAGTTCTCAGATCCCTGGTTTTGAGATAATGTACCTGTGCTTGCATCAAATATCCACTTAAAATATCTCATTTAATGTATATCTATTTATTGTTAACATTAAATCCTTGTATACCATATTACTGAATTATTAAATAGTAGTTCAAATATCTGATAATCATATTTCAAAGTGGCATTAGGATGCTTTTGCCAAATTGTCACTACCATATGCTTCAAAGAAAAAATGAACATCTCTATGAAACAGTGCATCTTACATTTCTATACTAATCATCCTAAAATACTATAAGGTCACATAAAGCACAATGAGAAATGAGGAACTTACAAAGTAAGGCTATCAGATTAAAAAACTCATCTTTTTACTTATTTTTTTTTTAAGTTGAAGGGCATAACTGTTACAGTTATCCTTGTCTTTGCCAAACTTTAATAGTTAAGGAAGGCAGGCATTAATTAAATTTAGTTATTTATTAGATGTTACACCTCTCACAAAAGTGTACTAACTATGCTTTCTGAAAACCTATTCTATTAATTATTCTGACACCATTACTGCATCAATAAACAAAATAACACAAGCTAAAAATACACCACAGAAATCAACTAGATGGTCATGAAGAGAAAAATGGATGTAGTATAGTTATATACCTACAGTTATTATCCTAAGAAAAACATTACAATGAACAACATAGAACTGATTATAGAATGTAGTGCACTAAGTATTTTCCCAAGTTTCTGAATGAGGCAAAAAATATCACAATATCAGGATAAAATCATGGGAAAACTGACAATAGAGAATATTTCAGTGCGTCACTGAGAAAATCTATACCTGTAAGAGCAATGCTGAAAAGCTAAGCATTGTATAACTGAGAATGAATCAAAGTATTCCATTTAGCAGTACAGTAGTAGAGCCACTGATTGTATTTTACTGTACTTGAGATCGGGTGCTTATGGTAAATACCTTTTTGGTAGTAAAAATGAAACAAAACTGGTATAATTAACACCTTTAACATGCAAACCTTTTCATTATACATTATTTGAATCCTGAACAACAGCTACTGACATGCCAGATGGCATGAATGTATCCATCAGGGTTAGGATGGATACATTCATGAGTACAGTAACCTCTCCTGATTCATCATGATCCAAACAGTAGCACCAAGGTTCGATTTTGTAAGCTAAAAGTAGTTAACCTTTATTGGCTTAGTGACTGCTTATGGTCAAGCACTTCTATTTCTATTTGAATATCATGCCCTACAAGATATTCAAATAGAAGGTTGGTTATGGTTTTGATGATAAGTCTGACTCCTTTAGACTTAATGTATGAGGGGATAAATGCAGCATGCTGATTTGCTGAGACTTATCACAGGAGTGGAGTGAAGCATGGACATGTTGAATCAGCCTGTGTCTTCTTTTCTTGTCACTTCCTAGAACAGCTTGCATGATCTTGATCCTCATCCTAAGGAAAATCCTGAATGATGAGCCACAGTAGCAGCTACAGATGCAGTGTTTTTGTGTTGCATGTTTTTCTGCATTATGGTTGCACAGAATTGTCTCCAGATCAAATTGGAGTCCTATAAGCTTAGTAAGGGCGGTCTCATGCATGTGTTCACATTAGGTATCACCTTCCATGACATTGTTGGTCCTCAGGAACAAGCTTTGGGTCTATCTCATGGAAGTCAACCAGAAAAGCTTCAGGATAACAAAGTATGTCTGTACTGCCACGCTGATTCAAGGCTTTCAAAAGCTGGTCCCTTTGATTCAAATGTGATCTTATTAGGTGTATGACCCATGATTGCTTTTGATTTTGCAAAGGAAGGTACTGACAAGTTTGGGAATGATAAGTTTGGGAAAGAGTATGTACTTAGATTTGGTCAGAAAGCTATACTTGCTGGTCAGATGTATGGTGCTAGCACCTATACTTGCTGGTTCCCAAATGTATGGGGCTATCACCATCAATTTATTTTTACCAAGCTTTTTGCATTAATACCTTGTATAAGAAGTTACATAAGTTATCTGACCAAAAGTTCAGCAAGCAATATGTGTCAGTTTTGTATTGTATCAAACCAAGATTGCAGCAGCTGTTGCTGGTACTGATACCCAGGCTGCTTCAAGAAATAACAATACTACTACACCTGCTATGCTGCTTTGCCAGTCAGAGAAGTATTCAACATCCTTAGATTCACCGATCTTCTTAACTATGACTAGGAATGGTTCAAGAACGTCTATGTAGACTCCTTTTATGGTGCAAAGAGGACAACCACCATGCTGCAGAAGAACTGACTTCTTCAGGCTTGCTACCCCAGGATATTCAAGACCATCACAATCTAATTAACCACTTGCCAAATCTTCTGGATTGGAAATACAGTCAAGTACACTAAATGCCTCTGATGTCATGGTGCTGGATCCCTTGCTCTCTTCAGTGTCATCGGACATCTTGAAGGAGCTATATACATATAATCCCAGATACCATTACAACTATTAATGCTCCTATGCTTACCAGTGTTGACATATGGTAAGTTCTACATGCTGAAGAGGTGTAATAGCTCTTAATTGTTTGAGGTGGTAAATGCTAGAATTAATAATTACGGTATCACGGTGAAAAGATATGTGAAGAACTGGAGAGAAATGGCAGTGTATAAAATGACGAATTTTCTAAGACAATTTGTATTTTTCATAGCTACAAACCTGAGGTCTTAACAATAGGATAATTTCTAGTGCCTAGCTGGATCCGGTTAAAAAGCAGGTGAAAGCAAGGAATCTTGTGATATCTGGCAACGCATGCGTTGATCGGGTGAAGAGTGGTCAAACGCCTATCATCTACACCAGTCTTTCCCAACTCAGGATGACTTAACAAAAACAGGGGCGGCTAGAGGTGGGCAGTATAGCGTTAAGACCTCAGGTTTGTAGCTATGAAAAATACAAATTGTCTTAGAAAATTTGTCATTTGTTCATACGCGAACAAACCCTCGGTCTTAACAATAGGATAGACTCATACTTGGAGGGAGGTATAAGACATCCTAGACCGGCTGGGGGCCTACCCGGCAGTCCAGCTCTCAAAAGAAATAGTTCTTGGAGAGGGACTGAAGCCCGTTGAGAAGCTAGATACACTAACATCTAACCACTCAGAACCTGAGTGACGCACAATGATATATAGGGAACCAAAGAGAAACTTTGACTGTCCAATAACAAACCAAGGCACTAGGGTTTGTAGTACTCCCGACCCCTCCTTGCCCAGGAGCGGAGCCTATGCTACAAAATAGTGGGTAAGATATTATATATTGCACGACCACACTACCAGTATGACTACCTCACTCACCTGTATCAGACCAGTCCAGCAAATGACGTGTCAATTCCTTAAACCGCCTGAAGGAAGAAGGAAAGGTACAAGAGAAAGAAGGAAGCCAGCCAACTCACTCATTCTCTCATCCACACAATCATCTTAGGTAAGATGCAAAGGTGCCCCGTTAAGGGCAACTATGAGTTACACAACCTGTTGAGCAGCCACCACAGGACCCAGGGAAAACGTGTCCATAGATCTGTGGGCAACATCCTTAAGATAGAAGGAGGTGAAAGTGAACTGGCGTAACCAAGTACCAGCGCTCCGCACTCTATGTACAGCCAAGTTCTTTTTGAAAGCCAGAGAGGGACCAATACCCCTAACGTCATGTGCTCTAGCCTGCACAGACGTGGTGATGGAATCATCAAGAGTCAAGTATGCCTGTCTAATGGCTTCCCGTATCCAAAAAGAGAAGGTATTCTTAGACACCTCTTTCTTTGTAAGGCCTGTACTGACAATAAGTCTGCGGCAGCCTGGTCTAAGGTGCCGAGTCCTTTTAAGATAGCAACGCAGGGCCCAGACAGGGCACAACAAAAGCTCTTGAGCATCACCACCCACAAAGTCAGTCAGTGATGGAATGGAAAACGAAACGGACCTGTCATCATGCACCGAGGGATTTTGGGTCTTGGCCACGAATTCCGGGACAAATTCGAAGGACACTGACTTCCAACCCTTGGTGTGCTTCACCTCATAACTCAGACCGTGGAGCTCTCCTACCCTTTTGGAGGATGCCAAAGCCAAAAGGAAAACTGTCTTGGGCGTCAGGTTCCTGTCAGATGAGCGACGCAAGGGCTCATATGGACTCTTAGTCAAGCTCTTAAGCACCAAGGAAACATCCCACGTCGGAGGCTTGAGCTCTCTAGGAGAAGTCGATACCCTTCAGGCATAACGCCAAACTCAGTGCTGCCCTGTAGCTTCTAATAGCAGACACGGACAAACGTTTCTCGTCTCTGAGGAAGATTAAAAAGTCTGCTATTCGCTGAATAGAGGTCGCAAGTGGAGAAAAATGATATTGTTATGATACAATAAAGTTTCATACATACTTACCTGGCAGATATATACTTAGCTATAGACTCCGTCGTCCCCGACAGAAATTCAAATTTCGCGGCACTCGCTACAGGTAGGTCAGGTGATCTACCTGCTTGCCCTGGGTGGCAGGACTAGGAACCATTCCCGTTTTCTATCAGATTTTCTCTCTTCCACCTGTCTCCTGTGTGGAGGCTGGGTGGGCCATAAATCGTATATATCTGCCAGGTAAGTATGTATGAAACTTTATTGTATCATAATATCATTTTCATAAATTCAACTTCCCTGTCAGATATATACTTAGCTTATTGGCACCCTTTGGTGGAGGGTAAGAGACAGCTAACTACTGAATAGACAGGTAAACAACATATGTTGTAGGTATTTATAGACCTTGGTTTCTACCTGATTAGGTGGAAGACTTCGTGGCTACTGCCTAGGAGTCTGCTTCACCTCAAGAGCCTTAGCGAGATAGTGATCTGTGGCCAAGAGTTCTTGTGGGTCTGTCGATGGGGTCTTATCCACTTAATCGGCAGAGCCTGACTGGCATTTGTCAATGGGTGCTAATCCACTTATATGACAACATGCCTTATTTAAGGAGCACACAACCGATCCCGATCACCCGATCCTAACACCTGTGTTAGTTCTAAGATTGTCAAGAGTTATCCCCCAAACTCCTCACAAACAACCAATAACTCGAATTACACAGTCAATATGCACACACTAAAGTACAAACAAAAATTTTGTACCCCTCTAATAGTCAGATACCACTAGAGTTCCTTACTGAACAAAAGTGACGGCCGCCTGTGCGACATCTGACACTTCTTCCAGCAGGAAGTCAAGAACGTATCCAACAAGAGGGTTACGTACATAAAATTAAGGATCGGCGCTTGCTCCAATACCCAGGACCGTATCCGCTGACACAAACGGACCTAGAGAAAAGCATTTCTCGTAAGTTACCCGAACGTCTTTCAAGTAATGAGATGCAAACACCGAATTGCATCTCCAATATGTCGCTTCCAAGATATTCTTAAGCGACATATTTCTTTGGAAAGCAAGAGACGTCGCGACTGCTCTCACTTCGTGAGCTTTCACTCTCAAAAGTTTAAAATAGTCGTCTGGGCAGTTATTATGTGCCTCCGTAATCACGCTTCTCACAAAGAAGGCCAAGGCATTCTTCGACATAGGTCTTTTGGGGTCCTTTACAGAGCACCATAGACCGTGTTGCGAACCCCCCATCCGTTTTTTTCTGTCTAGATAGAATTTTAGTGCTCTGACCAGGCAAAGAGCCCTTTCTGCCTCTCTACCTACTAGGCTAGTCAGGCCCTTTACTTCGAAGCTCCTGGGCCAGGGCTTTGAAGGATTCTCGTTCTTTGCAAGAAAAAGAGTCTGGAACGAACAGATGGCAGAGTCTCCTTTGAACCCTACTCGAGACTCAAGGGCGTGTAGCTCACTAATTCTTTTTGCCGTAGCGAGAAACAAAAGAAACAGGCACTTTCTCGTAATGTCCCAAAAGGAAGCCCGATGAGGTGGTTCGAATCTTTCAGACGACAGGAATCTTAGGACCACGTCCAGATTCCAGCTCGGAGTTCTAAGTTCTTTTGACTTTGATGTCTCAAACGAACAAATCAGATCGTGCAGATCTTTATCATTAGCCAAATCTAGGCCTCTGTTCCTGAAAACGGCTGAGAGCATACTTCTGTATCCTTTGATGGTTGACACAGAATGATGAGATTTCCCTTTCAGGAAAAGAAGGAAATCGGCAATTTCGGTCACAGAGGTATTGGAGGAGGACAGCTTCTTCGACCTACACCAACTTCTGAACACCTCCCACTTCGATTGATATACTCGCATTGTAGCTGATCTGCGGGCTCTAGCGATTGTGCTTGCAGCCTTGCGAGAAAAACCCCTCGCCCTGACGAGTCTTTCGATAGTCGAAAGGCAGTCAGAGCAAGAGCGGGGAGGTTTTGATGGTACCTCTCGAAGTGGGGCTGTTTGAGCAGATCTGTCCTGTTTGGAAGAGATCTGGGGAAGTCCACCGTCCACTCCATTACCTCTGTGAACCAATCTCGGGCTGGCCAAAATGGGGCTATCAGAGTCATCCTTGTCCCCTTCGAGGCCACGAACTTTCTGATCACTTCCCCCAGTCTAGGAGAAGGGCGTCTACTGCAAAAGCTCTGGGGTCGTCTGCCAGAGAGCAAAAGGTGCTTATCCTCTTGGAGAGGAACGTGGCGAACAGGTCTATTTGAGGCCTCCCCCAAAGTGACCAAAGGTTCTGACACACTTCTGAGTGGAGGGTCCATTTTGTGGGAAGGACCTGGAACCTCCTGCTCAGCCTGTCTGCTCTCACGTTCCTCTCTCCTTGGACAAACCTTGTCAGTAGAGAGATGTTTCTTCGATGCGCCCATACTAGCAGGTCTCTTGTCAACTTGTAGAGAAAGAACGAGTGAGTCCCGCCTTGCTTCCTTATGTAAGCCAGAGTGGTGGTGTTGTCGGAGTTTATCTGAACTACCCCGTCTCTGACTATCTGCTCGAAGCCCTTTAGAACAAGATGAATGGCTAAGAGCTCCTTGCAGTTTATGTGCCATGACACCTGCTCTTCTGACCAGGTGCCTGACACTTCTCTTGATCCCAAGGTTGCACCCCACCCCGTCTCTGACGCGTCGGAATACAAAATTAGGTTTGGGTTCCAAACTTCCAGGGACACACCTCTGTTTTCTTCTAGAGGGGGTAACCACCACCTTAAGTGGTTTTTCACCTCTAGAGGAATCAGAAATGTATCGGTGAGCTGTCCTGTCTTCCAGTTCCAAACCCATTTCAGGAAGAATTGCAGTGGACGGAGATGAAGTCTTCCTAGAGAAAAGAACTGTTCCAGCGAAGAAAGGGTCCCCAGAAGGCTCAACCATTCCCTCGCTGAACTGCGCTCCTTCCCTAAGAAGCTGGAGACTATTGCGCAACCTTTTGTTAATCTCTCTAGAGAAGGAAAAACTCGAAAACCCCGAGAATCCATCCGAATCCCCAGATAAACCATGTTCTGGCTGGGGATCACCTGAGAATTCTCGAGGTTTACGATTAATCCTAGAGACCTTATAAGGTCTAGTGTCGTTGAAAGGTCCTCCAAACACTGTTTCTGCGATCTGGCCCTGATGAGCCAGTTGTCTAGGTAGAGGGAGATGTTTATTCCCTTCAGGTGTAGATATCTTGCCACATTCTTCATTAGACTTGTGAAAACTTGAGGAGCCGTGGACAGGCTGAAACACAAGGCCCTGAACTGATAGATCCTTCCCTCCATCATGAAACGAAGGTACTTCTTCGACGGATGATGAATCGGGACGTGGAAATAGGCAACCTGAAGATCGAGAGATACCATCCAGTCTCCTTGACGTAGGGCTGCAAGGACTGAAGCAAGCGTTTCCATACTGAACTTCTCTTTCTCTACAAATCTGTTCAGTGCACTTACATCTAGGACTGGTCTCCATTCCCCCGAAGCCTTCGCGACTAGAAAAAGGCGATTGTAAAACCCCGGGGAGTTGTGATCCAGTACTAGCTCGACTGCCCTTTTGTCCCACATTTGTTCCACCATTTGTCGAAGAGTATCCATCAGTACAGGGTCCTTGTATCTGGCGGACAGTTCCCTCGGTGTTGATGTCAGGGGAGGGCTGTCCTTGAAGGGGATGTAATATCCTTTCTTGATGACTGACATGGACCATGAGTCGGCTCCTATACGTGCCCAGGCTTCCGCAAATTCCTGTAGCCTGGCACCTACTGGTGTTTGGAGGATCTCTTTCTCATTTACCCTTTTTAAAGGGTCGGAAGGAAGCTCTTCCTCGTTTCTCTGTAGCCTTCCTTTTGGAGATTGCTCTAGAAGGAGGGCCTCCTCGAAAGGGCTGCTGCGATGGACGAGCCCCTTTCTTGTCTTCATTGGCCACAGGTCTACTCTTCTTTGATGATTGCCTGAGGAGATCCTGAGTCGCCTTCTCATTAAGCGAATGTGAAATATCCTTCACTAACTGAGAAGGGAACAAATGCTCTGATAACGGAGCGAAAAGCAAGGCGGCTATCTGCGAGGGAGAGACGGCTTTAGTCAGGAAAGAACTAAAAACCGCTCTCTTCTTTAAAATCCCCGCACCAAAGAGGGAGGTGACCTCTGCCGAACCATCCTGAACCGCTTTGTCTATGCACGTTAGGATGCTAAGTAAAGCTTCTGGGTTTAGGCCTTCTGCTTCATGGGTCTTTTTGGCCAAAACCCCAAGGGACAAATCCAGGAAATTGAAAACTTCCAAGACGTGGAAAAGCCCCTTGAGGAGGTGGTCCATTTCAGAAAGGCCCCATGTCGCCCGGGCCGAGTTTAAAGCCTGCCTTCTCGAAGAGTCTACGAGACTCGAGAAGTCCGATTCTGCTGAAGTAGGAAGAGACAATCCCATGTTTTCTCCAGTCTCGTACCATATGCCTCTTCTGCCCGTCAGTTTGGCCGGAGGCATACAGAAAACCGTCCTCCCCAGTTCCTTCTTTGATTTAATCCAGGAACCGAGAGACTGAAGGGCCCTCTTCATTGATATGGCCAGTCTTATTTTAAGGAAGGACGACGACTTCAGAGATTTAGCGCTTGAGAATAGAGAGCGCGGAGAAGGAGGAGCAGCTGGAGTAAAAGAATCTCCATATTCTTCCAGAAGGAGAGCCGTAAGAACTTTATAGTTCGAAAGTCCTTCTTTATTTATAACCTCATCTTCCGACACTTCCTCTAGTTCGAGAGGGTCAGAAGGAGAACGTTCCCTTCTTTCACATGTCTCTTCCTTCGACTTTCTTCTTTCCGCAGGCGAAGAACTTCTCGCAGGTGAGGGACTAAGAGATATTGCCTCCCTACGTCTAACAATTGGCGATTCTTGTCTAATTGGCGCCTGGCGCCTATCAGGCTCTTCGCGCATGGCAGGCGCCTCGCGCCTGGCAGGCGCTTCGTGCCTGGCCGGCGCCTGGCACCTGGTTGGCGTCTGGCGCTTGGAATGATCTAGGTTATAATCGGGTGCTTTGCGCCTGGCTGGCTCATCACGTCCTGTGAGAACTTCCCTGTTGTCCCTTTCAGGTGTTGTCTGGCGCCTGGCTGGCGCTTCTTCCTCTTCTACCTCTCGCCTGTCCAGTGCTTCGTTCCCCCCAGAGATGGCCGCCTGTGCGACAACTTCCCTGGAAGGTTCGTTGCACCTGGCAGGAGATTGGTGTCTTGATCTTTTGACAGGCAGCTTATCGTCCTTTCTACGAGGAGGCTCCTTGGATAGGACTCCCACCAAAGAAGCTAGCTGCTCTTGTAGGTTCAACAAGATTTTCTTGGTTGAAGACTCCCTTTCCTCTTCAAAAGCAGGAGAGGGAGATCTGGAAGGCACTTGAGGCTCCCTTGCAGCAACAGGAGTTGACTCCTGTCTAGCTCTCTTGATAGCCGATGGAGCTTCTTCTTCAGAAAAGCGCTTGGGGCTAGAGTCCAAAGCAGGCTCTTTCCAGTTCCTCTTCAAAGGTCGGGAAAGATTCATATCCTTCCACCCGCGTTTTGGTGAGGGAGATCCCGAGGAAGAAAAGCACTCACGTAGGACGCTTTTTCTATAGCGGTCCCTGGCAGTCTGAGGCGTTACAGATCCTGCCGAAGGGACGCCTGATTGGTGGGGATTCTCCACAACTTCCGTACGGCTTTCGACTTTCCTTCTCCTCTGGGCCAGGGAGCTTGGAAGAGGTCTAGGCCTGGGAGCGTCGCAGAGCCGACCAGACGCCCCCTCCACTACACTGGGGACACTTACATCACTGGAAATATCACCTTCACTTTGCTTACCTTCCAAAGCCGCTATTTTTTCTTGCATCCTTTGAAGGGAAGCCTTGAGGTCTGCAATTTCCGAAGCCAAATCTGTAGGATTAGCAAACTGTGATCGGCCTGATACAGAGAGAGAATAATTATGAGGAGAAGAAGCTACAGAACTAGATAAGGGTTCGTTAGATCTAGATCTACTTAGGCTTTTAGAAGCCGCTTTCCTCACTCTCTCTCTCTCTAACTTCTTCAAGTAAGAAGTTAGAGTCTTCCATTCTTCAGCACTCAACCTTTCACACTCATTACATGTGTTAGCCAAAGAACAATCAACTCTACAACGTCGGCATACAGTGTGAGGATCTACTGAAGCCTTCGGCATCCTCACCTTGCAGCCTTCATTCACACACACTCTCACACCAACACTTGAGTCAGACATTTTAAAGAAAAATCCAAAGCCAAGTCCAAAAACAATTCCACGATAGCGAATGCCAAACAACGATCCAAGTACGTCACCAAAAGTCGGTCGAAAGAAGATCAAAAGCGTTGAAAAAAGAATTCCAGTCAGGAGGTAGTAACAACAATGTTGACACCACCAGCGACAGAGAAAATCTGATAGAAAACGGGAATGGTTCCTAGTCCTGCCACCCAGGGCAGGGCGGTAGATCACCTGACCTACCTGTAGCGAGTGCCACGAAATTTGAATTTCTGTCGGGGACGACGGAGTCTATAGCTAAGTATATATCTGACAGGGAAGTTGAATGTATGAAAACCCCGTTTATGGCACCAATCACAGCAGATCGCCCATTTGCCTTGGTAAACTGCGGAGGTTGACTTCCTAAGACTGCTGGACATGTGCCCAGCTGACTTCTGAGAAAAGTCTCTCTCTCAGAGGAGATAGTTGATAGCCTCCAACCGTGAAGAGACAAGGATTCTACTGACTGGTGGAACCTTTCAGCATGGGGCTGACACAGGAGATGCCGCCAAGGGGGAATCTCCCTCGGAATCTCCAACAATGACAGCAGATCTGGAAACCATTCCGCCTGAGGCCACAGAGGGGCTACCAAAGTCATTCTGAGACCCTGTGAACCCAACAGCCTGTTCAGAACCTGACGGATCAAACAAAATGGAGGGAAGGCATACACCTCCAGGTTGTCCCAGGGATGTTGGAATGCATCTTCTGCCAATGCTGAGAGATCTGGGACCACTGAACAGAACACCTCCAGCTTCCTGTTGTAGCGTGTCACGAAAAGGTCCAGCATGGGTCTCCCCTAAATCTGGAATAGCTTGTCTGCCACCACTTGATGAAGGGACCACTCTGTGCCTAGGATCTGATCCCAGCGACTGAGTTTGTCTGCGACCACGTTCCGTTTCCCTAGGATATACCTGGCTGAGAGCTCTACCGAATTGCTGATTGCCCACTGGTGAAGCTCGACGGTCAAGGAATGAAGTTGCTGAGAAACCAGGCTTCCCTGTTTGTTCATGTAGGCTACCACCGTGGTGTTGTCCGACATGAGAACTACAGAGTGACCCTCTACCATCCCCCGAAACTCCTTCAGACCCAGGAAAGCCGCCTTCAACTCCAAGATTTTGATATGCTGCTGCTTGTCCTCCAAACCCTAAACGCCTGAAGCGATGAGGCCGCCTAAGTGCACGTCCCAACCTGCGAGGGAGGCGTCCGAAAACAGAAGGAAGTCCGTAGGGAGAGAACGCAAAGGGACGCCTTTCAATAGATTCTGGACGTCCAACCACCAACGAAGGTCTTCTCTCACTTCCAAAGACAGTGGGACCATAAACAGGGGAGAGTCCCCTGCCGGAGACCAGAATTCCCCCAGTCTCCATTGCAGAGACTGAAGATGAAGACGCCCATGAGGGACCAGCTTCTCCAGGGAAGATAGCACTCCCAGAAGAACCTGTCACTGATGAGCCGACTGATGTGACTTTGATAGGAAGTTGCACACCACAGCCCGCATCTTCTCCAATCTCTGATCCGACAGGAAAACTCTTGCCACTGTTGTATCGATGGCCATGCCCAGGTAGAGAATCCTTTGACTGGGTACGAGGTTCGACTTTTTCTGGTTGACTAATATGCCCAGGACCAGACAGAACCAAAGAAGACAATCCCTGTCTTGCAGCAGCTTCTCCCTGGAAACTGCAAAGACCAACCAATCGTTGAGGTACCTCAGCAAATGGATCCCCTGAGCATGGGCCCAACTTGACACGAGAGAGAAGACCCTTGTGAACATTTGAGGGGCTGTTGTCAACCCGAAGCACAAGACTTTGAACTCAAAGATCTTGTCCGCCAGAGAGAAGCGAAGGAACTTCCTGGACGTGGGATGAACAGGGATTTGGAAGTATGCATCTATAAGTCTAACGACAGCATGAAGTCGCCTTCCCTCACGGCTGCCAACACTGAGTGCGGGGTCTCCATCTTGAACCGTGTCTTCCTGATGAAGCGATTCAAGGTGGATAAGTCAATCACAGGCCTCCCTCCTCCCGACGCCTTGGGCACCAAGAAGATGTGACTGTAAAACCCCGGGGACGGACACACTACTTCCGCTATCGTATCCTTGCCCAGCATTTTCTGCACTTCCTCCCGAAGAGCCAAGAACCTCAGAGAATCTTGGGATACATCTTCCTGAGCTGCGGCTTGTCTGACAGAGGAGAGAAGTCGAATGGCAACAGGTATCCCACCCGAAGGACATCTACCACCCACTTCTCCGTCCCGTAGCTCTGCCACTTGGCCCAATGGCCAGACAGGCACCCCACCACCCGTGGCGCAGAAGAGGGAGAGGCGCCCAACCTACCGACGGCCCCCTTGACCTCTGACCCTGGGGCCTCTTCTTGGTTTAAAGGAACGAGAGCGAAAGGGGCGTTGATCCTGAGACTTGGGCTGTGTTGAACGGGAAGGCCCTGCCAAACTGGAGGTCCTCGATGGCCTACCAGGCGAGGAGGAGGGGCCGGATGTCTCCGAGTTCGGGACTCTGATTTAGACATGGCTTGGTGCACCAGTTGGTCCTTGGTGTCAGCCCGGCGTCGGTCTATCGCATTTTCAAGTTCTGTCCGTGGAAACAAGAATTATGACTCCAACAGATCACCGTTCCTCAAGGCCAGCAAAGACTCGGTGTCGAGCGACCTCTCCATCCGAGACAAAGCTGCGTCCCTCCTAACCAGAAGAAGATTAGCCCATAAATTGGCACTGAGGTGAGCCAAATAAGAAAACGCCTTGCCCCCGGACTGCAAAAGACTGGGAAGCGAGGTGGCACTCACCAACCCTTCAGGGGACCTGTCAGAAGCTATCTTGGCAATCACCACAGACCAGAGGTCCAGCCAAGAAACCATCTGCAGCATGGAGGCCACCGTAGATTCTAAAGCTAAGGCATCTTGTGGAGACAAGGACGGAGCCACTGACCTCACCCGTTCCAAAGTCAAACCCGACTTCAGGCGAATGACATCTGGGTTAAGGTGGCGTGACAACAAAAACGCAGAGCTCGTAGCATAGTACTTCCAATGCCTTGTGAGAGGTGGAGGTAGTAGTTTGGTAGAACCTCTAGAGCGAAGTGAACCGTACCGGTCAGAAACAGAGGCGTTAACCTTCTGCAAGACCGACTGAACGTGCCCCGACAACGGCAGCTGAAGAGATGATTTGGGGTCTTGAGTAGCTCCCACCAAGGCTTCTAAGCAAGAAGGAGTGTAAGACGACCGAACCTGAGTTCTACTTTCCAAATTGTTGAACCCACGAATGAGATCAACAACTTCCGAAAAGGAAGACAGAAACTCCTGCGTGTCCCCCTCCTCCTGCTCTGGCACCGGCGACCGACGACGAGAAGGATGTGTAGGCTCTTCTAATGTGTCTCTTCACCAAAATTCACAGAAGGGTTAGTAGTCAAACAGTCTGAAACCCCTACTAACCTAACCTATCTGGGCTGGGTCCAAGCGTCAGCCTCCGAGACGGACCCACTGTAACACTAGGCACATCACTTATCTCAACAGGTGACTCCAGACGTCCATGAACAGACATGGGCGTGATGGCCGTACGTACGTGAGATGGGGGGGAAACTCGAGCACTCGAGATTGACGGAGAATCCCTTATAGTAGAAGTCTTGGAAGCACCAGTTAGAGAGGCAGGCAAACACTCCGGCTGCACCACCTCCGTGCTCACTACCTTCGAACTCTTGACAGGCGCCTTCAGATCTTTACGGCGACAAATAGGCCTTGGAGAGGAAGGAGCACTACCATCACGTGCACGGACAGGGGAGGTTGCAACACGCTTGCGATGTGCAAGGACGGAAGGGGTGGGTGGGGTGGTTGCATGTACGAGATTCGGTGGCAAAGCAACCCCTGCAGAACACAAATCACTAACACTGCCCGAAACACAGCACTCTCGGGAACATGTCCACGCTGTTCCTCCCTTGGCGGCGAAGGAAGGGCAAAGTCCTTAGCCTTCCAACGCTTAATACGCTGACGAGGCATAGAGGGAGAAAAGGGAGAGGAAGACAGCACTAGCTTCTTATACGCACTCTTCTCGGAAGGCGGGGACGAAGCAACGCGTTTCCTACCAGTCCTCCCAACCAATAAGGCAGCCAACTTCACATCCAATACAGAGTCCAGCCTCTGAAGCATTGCCTGGCATATGACCTCGGACTGATGTGCCAGAGAAGGCTCCGAAGACAAGGAAGGGAGATGTTGCAAACTGGGTGGCAGTGATGACGTCGTGGCTAAGTGAGGCGGATCGGAGGAGGTGACTGGGAGATACGTCATCGATGAGAGTGACGTCACAAGCGGTGGTGACATCATGGCTTCCCCTCTAAGCGAGGGGGAAAGAGATGCCACTGGTGGAGGAACACACAAAGATGGGCCCCGTGACATCAACAACGGGGATGACGCCGCAGCGTCACTCCGATACAAGGCGACAGCAGACACCGGCGGAGCAATACAAGATGGCCAACTGCTCCCACCCGCGGATACGAGGCCGGGAGGAGGTCCAAGGACAGGATATCCCCTAGCCCAAGCGTCTTCCAAATCACCGCCATTTTGGATGCCTCCAACTCTGGAAGAGAAGAGAATGATGAAAAAACCTCATCCTTCTCGGGAACTGAAAAAGCTCCCGAAGAAGAGGGGGCTACATTACAAAAAATACCCTGGCGACCTCCCGATACTTCCATCGACGAATCAATGGAAGAAAAGAAAGGAAGGAGATGCAGGGACAACGCTACTATGGGGGTTGACTACTGCGGAAGACGAAACATCGGGAATAGGAGCAAAGCCCTCCCAAGTAGGAAGAGTGGAGACTCCAATGTTCCCTCTTACCATAAAACTTCCTCCACTGCTCCATAGGCCATACCCGGCATTCCGTACAGGGATTCGTAATCGTACAAAAATTCGAACAACATCTACTGCATGTGATGTGAGGGTCTGTCGCTGACGAAACCAAAAAACGAGAACACGGGAACCCAGGAACTCCAGGGCACAAACGCTGACGTCGAGAAGGAGCAGAAGAAGCCATAATACCAGGTAAAAACACACACACACACACTAAAGGAAACGAAACGGGCAAGAACCGGGAAAAGGCCAAGAGAGGAAAAACCCAACTCTTGTCCAGGCGGTTAAGAAAAGAGTGGCGTAGATGATCGGCGTTTGACCACTCTTCACCCGATCTACGCATGCGTTGCCAGATATCACAAGATTCCTTGCTTTCATCTGCTTTTTAACCGGATCCAGCTAGGCACTAGAAATTATCCTATTGTTAAGACCCAGGGTTTGTTCGTGTATGAACAACTATTAATCCTCGAGTTTATTGGAAACACTACAGAGAGCATTGTGCTCAGTAGATTTATAATTAAATCATCAATTATTTTTTCATTAAAATAGTTTGGTAAGCGTTACAATTTCTGTTAGCATGTTCTGAGAAGACCTGTGTGCATCAGGTGTTTATTCTAATGTCTTTTTCAAGTGTTGAGGAGGTGTAATGCCTCTAACTGGCACTAGGTTATCATGGGAAAACCCTTGAAATTTTGTACCACATGGTCAATTATGATTGAGGTGCCTATAACTTTGACTGACATGGATGACTTCCAATTAACAACTACAGCTACAGTAGAGATCCTCAACAAAACAGATTGACAGTAAATAGAGCAAACATTTTCTAGTAAGTAGGCCCCTGCGTCTTCCAGATCTAAGATCCGGCTATTTACAGATTTGTCAAAAAAAATTAGGAAGTCCATAAACATGACCATCTGGTGATGGAAAATTGGTCATCACCAGACTTGGCAAGAGGAAAATTTGAACAACTTAACTACCATTGCTTATCTGACAAACCAATCTCCCTTTGGCCTCATAAGACAAGTTTTGACAAGCTCTGGCCATTCAGGAACTTGAAGATGACCAAAATTATGAAATAACTTAGGAATGTCTTATAGTGCAGATGTATATTTCACAGATATGATCATTCTTTGCATTCATTTTCCACCTCATCCTCACCTTCATGTGGATGAAACTTCGCTGAATGAAACAACTAGTCTAGGTGTAAGTTTTGACTCACATCTTACTTTTCAGAAACATCTAATGAAAGTTTCAGCAAATTCTGCACAAAAATTAGGTATTGTTCCTAAGGTCTCATATATCTATGACAGGGATAAAATAAATGCAAACTGATTTAGGTCATTTGTGGTTCCTTTACTAGAATACTGTTCTCTAGTGTGGATGTCTGGTTCTGCCAGAAATTTATCTCTTTTAGATAAGAGTGGTTTGTGGTGGTAGGTTTCTGTTTCTTAAAAGTATCAGTTATGACTTGGGGTCTCTTGTCTGTCACTTTTTCATAAGTTGTATTTGAACAAAGATCTTTCACATTCACAACTGCTGAGAGCAACCAGATTAGCTGAATAGAAGCACCAATATCAGATAATGTGCCTAATTGTCGAACTTCCTAGCTCCAGAAGTCCTTTACTCCTCACACCATTGATCTGTGGAACAGCCTCCCAGGATGTCATGCAATTGGAAGTTAAAGTGAAGATGCAATGCATTTATACCCTAACACTATTTTCCTTGCATTTTAATACATTTTATTTATTCATTAATCAATTCATTTATTTTAATTTTTTCAATAAGTAGGATGTCATCTTGCTGTATTTCCCTTTACCACCTCTTACTTCTTCCACAGGAACACCACATTATTTGGATGCCTGCATTTCAAGTCAATGGCCCCTGTTGGCTTGTTCCATATGAATAGTTTTCATTTTCTGAGTAATAATAATAATAATAATAATAATAATTTCTGGGCTTGGCTGTTTCGCTCCGTGAAATAGGTTCCTTTAGCACTATTTCTAAGGTAAAATATTGTTATAATACCAGAGAACCGCTAAATTGGAAATGCCAGAATATTCTGGCTCGCTCACCTTTATTAAAAGGTGTCAGTATGGTTTCTGGGGCGAGTGAAACCACTACCACAGGCCCTTCTCCAATTAGCCTCTCCTACATCAAAAACCTCAAAAAGAGAGGCGCCGACCTATGGCTCACTACCTGCTACCATGTAACTAGCGCCTGTGACGTCATTCCTTTGATAGCACTACTACGCTACACACGCGTTTTCTTTTGCCGTGTTGTGTTTCTCGCTTTTTGGAATTTTATTTCAATAATAACATATGCTGGAAGAAGACCTTTTCTGGGCTCAGCCGTGTCGCTCCGTGAAATGTGTCCTCTTTAGCACTATTTCTAGGTCTTTTGATAAGGAAAAGGCTAATTGGAGGGGTTGCTGTGGTAGTGTTTAACACTCGCCCCAGTTTTATACCGACACCTTTTATTTAGGTGAGCGAGTCAGAGACTTCTGACATGTCCAATTTAGCAGTTCTCTGGTATTATAGCAATATTTTACTAGAAATAGTGCTAAAGAGGACACATTTCCTCGCCCAGAAATAGATTTTTCCTACGTCAAAATCCCTTTATTAATACAGGTTTTATTGAAAATAATGGCTATTTCAGCTACAATTATTTTATATAGAAGTTTCTCTACTCTTATTTTACTGTCTTTTCTTCCTTACTCAAACTAGCTATTAAAATGCCAAATGGGGGATTCATGTAAAAATGTCTATTTGTCAAATTGAATATATTATACGTAATGCAGTAAGTCAATTAGACCTTGAAAATCTCTTAGAAGTTTGTTAGTCAATTAAACCTTGAAAATCTCTTCGAAGTTCGTTAGTCTATTAAAACAAATTGGATCTCAAGCATAATCGACAGAAGATACTAAATGACTCATTTTGGATTCCTCTTGCCCAGGGGTGTCTGTTCCTCTCTCTCTCTCTCTCCTTCTCCTCTCTTCTTCTTGTAATGTTTTGTCCTTAAACCCAGAAGGACATTGTCGGACAGGTGTTGTGGGACTGAAATTCTTGTGGTAGTCTTACAGCATACTATATAGTCTGTTGCACAGCATGCGGTCCTTAGTGACGAATTCTGATTAGCTAACTGGACCAGCTGCAGATATCCTGTTGGTGAATGCCTCAAGATCAGAAGTGGGTCCTATGTGGACACTCTAGAAGTTGCTCAGATCATCGTAAGGGAAGGGTGCCTCTCTGTGAGGATTCTGAATCATTGGAGGAGGCAGTTGCATGACATCACTACTTGCCGAATTGTCATTGGCTAGTTGCAGTTGCATGATGTTATGCCTGGTGTAGTCTGGTGTTTATTGATCTGGGGTGTCTTGGTTGGTGTTGTATCTGGTGTGGCATTATTTAGTAATACCATGTCGTCTTGGTTTGGACTTCTCTGTATGCTAGTAGGGAGTAGGAAGGCCTCTTGAGTATTATTCAAAGAGGGCTTCAAGGATGAGGATGGCTTCCAGCAAGCGTAGTTTTCTTTTCTTGGGTTTGGTGTACAGTGGTCCCCCCTTATTCATGGGGATGCATACCAGACCCCCCGTGAATATTTAGAACCTTCGAATAGTTGGAACACCTATAAAAATGCTGAAAACAGCCTATTTTGTTAGTTAAAACTCAAGAAAAACCCACAACAAATTTTTATTCTTGGTTTTTTAATAGTTTTACACAAAAAGTGCATTTTATGATGAAATTTATCAAAAAACCAGGAATTTGTGGATATTTCTCATAGAAAAATACCGCGAATATGCGAATTTTCCACGAATAATGCGGGGAAACGTTCCAGAGAGAAATCCGCGAAGTGTGAGTCCGCGAATCCAGAGAATGCGAATATGGGGGATCCACTGTATTGCCAATGATGGTGGTGTTGTTGATAATGCTGTCATGGGATGAAGCGTAACTGTGACAGGTGAGGGCATGGTTCTTGATAGTGCCCTCTTGTACATGACATGAAATCATCTTTACGAACTGCATAGCAGTAATCATGCCAATATATATTTCTGGACATCCGCAGATAGGACATTGAAATTGATACACGACACTGGAATGCTTCAGGGAGTCTCGTGTGGTGGGTGGGGGTGGGGGGTTGTTCCGTATTATCAAGTCTCAAGTTCTTTTATTCTTATAATATACGACAAACTCTATGGATTTTCTTTGCTCAGTGGGAGTGATATTTTCCATCACGATCTTCTTAATGGTGTTCTCTCCTCTTAGTACTTTGAGCACAGGACATAAAGGCCTTATAGTGTAAGGTGATGGTGTCTTTTTCTTCTTCAGTCTTCATTATTACGTGTACCATTTCTCAAGAGCTTTCTTGATCTCATGGTTAATGAACTTATTAGAGTACCCGTTGTTTACAAGTACGTACATACTTGGGAAGCTCTCTCTAATTCTTGATGCATGTCCTGCCAGGTGGAGCAGTGGGACAAGGCCTGTTGTACGTAAGCCTTGACTGTGGTGGTCTTGAATCTCGCAGGGCTCTTGCTTTCGCCACTGAGGCACATTCCTAAATTAGTTTTCTTCATGAAGACAGAAGTCCTCAGGCTGTCTTCTGTCTTTGAGACAAGTACATAAAAAAAGGGGAACCTGTCGTCGGTGCTGAATTCTATTGTATAATTTAGCACGCTGCACTGCTGGAACATGTGATGAAAGGCTTCAACCTCATCCTTGGCGTTTCCTTGAACGAAGATGTCGTCAGTATGGCGGGCATATTTCCAGGGGTGCTGGGTGCTGGATCTGGGTGAAGAACTCGTTGGGACTTGATAATATGGAACAACACTATCCCTCCCTAGCAGGAGGCCCCCTGAAGTATTCCAGTGTAGTATACCAAACCCATATCAATGCCCTATCTGCAGATGTCCCAGAACATATGTGTACAGGCAGTCCCCCGGCTATCAGTGGACTCGGTTAATGGCAATCCTGTTTTATGCCGCTTGTCTAGTGCTATAAAATTGGTGATTTATGGCTCCATAACAGGCAGAGTTTGTTATCCATGCCATAAGGTGCTGATAATAGTTATGATGCCATAACATGCCTAACAGAGGCACCATTAACTGTTTATCTGCACCATTATCCCTGCTGAAAACGGAACCCCTGTCGATGACCGGAGACTGCCTGTATTGGTATGACTACTATGCCCCAGATACAAGAAGACTATGCTTGCTGGAAGCCATCCTCGTCCTTGACAAGAAGCCCTCTTTGAATACTACTCAAGAGGCCTTCCTACTCCCTACTAGTATACAGAGAAGCCCAAACCAAGATGACATGGTGCATATTAGGTACTAAATAATACCACACCAGATGTGACCGCCAAACAAGAAACCCCAGATCAAGAAACACCAGACTACACCAGGCTTAACATCACACAACAGCAACCAGCCAATGACAATTCGGCAAGCAGTGACATCATGCAACCACCTTCTCCAACCATTCAGAATCCTGCAGGAAGAGGCATCCTTCCCTTACAATGATCTGAGCAACTTCTGTGGTGTCCGCATAGGACCGACCTCTGATCTTGAGGCATCCGCCAACATGGGATCAGCAGCTGATCCAGTTAGGCAATCAGAACTTGTTGCTAAGGACCCCATGGTGTGCAACAGACTATATATACCGTAGGACTCCCACAAGAATTTCAGTCCCACAACACCTGCCTGACGATGCCTTTCTGGGTCTAAGGACGAAATGTTGCAAGGGGAGAGAGAGAGAGAGAGAGAGAGAGAGAGAGAGAGAGAGAGAGAGAGAGAGAGAGAGAGAGAGAGAGAGAGAGAGAGAGCAGATGCCCCTGAGCAAGCAGAATCCAGTATGAGTCATTTAGTACCCTCTGTCAATTATGCTTGAGATCCAATTTATACTGCATTATGTATGATATATTAAATTTCACAAATACAATGGAACCTCTACATACAAAAGTCCCTACGTACGAAAAATCCAGGTTACGAAAGCAAAGACGAAGATTTTTTTGCTTCTGTATACAAAAATAATCCAGGTTGCGAAAGGGTAAAGTCCGAGATTCGCCGGGGATGCCGAGAACAATTTTAAAACTCAAGCACCGCCAACTAAGTAGACTCACCACCATCCTCCCGCTCTCCCATTGGTTCCTGATGCTAGTCACTACCGTAAGATCCTGCTCTCCTATTGGTCAGCATCTGTCACATCATGCCTCTATGTAAAGGCGTTCCTTGACCATTTTTTGCGGCAGCGTTATTATAAACACCTGGAATTCATTCAATCACATATACGTATTTCGTTTGTTAACGTAAATTCGTGTTAGTGATTTCGCATTCGTTGTACCGTAAGTTACTTTATAGTGTTGTGTGTGAACTTAATTACTTACGTTATTAGCCATTGGTCCCAAGAATGTTGCTGAAGTTCACAGAAAGAAGAGGATGCTTTCTATGGAGATGAAGATGGAGATAATCAAGAAGTGTTAATGTTTTCTGCCATTTGTTAATGTGTTTCGTAAAGTTTAGTATTAATGTTTTCTGCCATTTTTTAATGTTTCGTAAAGTTAAGTGTTCATGTTTTCTGCCATTTGTCCTCCTCCTCTGTCGTCACTTTTGGACATCGCCTCACTCGAAAGGTAAGGTTCCACATTTTACTGCATACGTAACGTACATGTACATACAGTATTTCTCGTACCCTGTACACTAATACACTTTATTTACAGGTACAGTCATGGTTATGTTAGGTATTGAATGGTTCAAATTGTTATATTTCATTGTTTATTAGTCAATTTAGCTTTATAATAAAATTTACTGTGGTGTTTTTGTAGGGCTTGGAGTGAATTTGGCAATTTACATGTAAAAAGCGACATGGCTGAGCCCAGAAATATAGTTCTAGATACAAAAAAATCAGGTTACAAAGGCCGCTTCGGAACGGATTAATTTCCTAACCTGAGGCACTACTGTACCAAGTTTTTCACACGAATCCACCCATTTGGCATTTTAATAGCCAATTTGAGTACAGAGGAAAGGTCATTAATAAGAAGAATAGAGAAACTTCTGTACAAAATAAATGCAGCTGAAACAGCCATATTTTTAATAAAACCTTTAATAACAATATGTAATAATAATAATTAGGGTTTCCCAGATAATACCATTCATACTTTAGAATAGATATGCAGCTAATAAGTTTTATTCCTGTTATGACCCATTTATGGAATGATCTTCCAAATCCAGTACTAGTTGAATTGTTGTAGGGAAGCCAAATTGGTGTAAATGCATTTTTGTTGAGGAGGCTGATATGGGTTTCATCTTATTTGTTCTTTATTTTATTTTACTTATTTGTTTTTCTGTGTTATTTGTCCTTCTTAATTTCTTTTTTACCTCTCAACTTCCTTTTTTGTACTGGGCTTCTTTCCTTATTGAGGCTCTTGGCCTATAGCATTCTGCTCTTTCAATCAGAGCTGTATCTTGGCTGGCAACAGAACACACGATTAATAATTTTTAATAGCGCCTCTCTAACAATAGAATTTTTTTTTGTCTGTCCCTTCTAATAAACGATCTGGGAATTATTCTGGGTTATGAAAAGACGCTATCCAGCAAAGACTCTAAAGCAGATACTTTTTCTTCAGAGGCAGCAAAAGCCCACAGCAGACCATGCAGATCTATTACTAGCTTGGGGGCAAGTTTTATGTTCAAAGGAAGATTGACAAGATTCTTCATGTTCCTCCTAACTTTGTCTTCTCTTCCTAACAGCACCCTGACAGATCTAGAAAATCTGGAGTATCACCATCTACAGGCAGCCCTGGTTATCAGCGGACTTGGTTAATGATGATCCGGTTTTATGGTGCTTGTCTAGTGCCACAAAATTGATGATTTATGATGCAATAGGTTGATTTTCAGTTATCATGGTGCCATAACATACCTAATAGAGGTGCTATTAACCAGTTATCAGTGCCATTAACTGAAACTGTGTGCTAAAAGCTTGCTGAATTTCAGTTAATGGTGGCTTTCGCTTATCAGCAACCCTGCCGAAAACAGAACCCCCACTGACAACCAGGGACTGCCTTACTGCTGTTTTTGGTATGCATAACCTTCTCTAGACAAAAACAATGTACACACATATGAGCTTCCTCAATCTTTAGAGACCTTCAATAAACTAAAGCCTTAAATCATGATCTTGCCATAGCTTTAAAGAGCACTAGACAGATGATGCAGGTACAATTCATCAGTTTATGATTTTCAAGAACATAAAACCTCCCACTCCAACTACCTTTCAGGCTATATATGAATGATGGGTTTGTGAAGCAAATAACTGTTTATACAACAACAAAAGACTGGCTTCTGTCTTATGCACTTTCTGCTTGAATTCCTATCTAGTCTGGGTCTTGATCTGTATCCCATTTTTCATGATTTGTTGGGTTTCCTATTGATCTTATGCCAGTACTTCAAAATCTACTACTTTTCTAACTAACTGGTCATCATCTCTTCTCACATATCCAGACTACGGTATTTCAGTCTATATTCCAGCATCTCTATACCACATTTATTCACTATGTCTTCATTGGTATGATATTCCCGGTACTCAACAGGAATTCCAGCATTCTGTAGCAACATATTTTTCTCTCCTGCACATAGTACTAGAGTACAGGCCTTATACATGGATCATATATTTTTGCTGTTCACTAATGGGATACTTTTATTTTCCATGTATTTAGAAAGTTCTCTCTACTTCACCCTGGTTGTTGCCATGCCTTTTCTTACTGCCTTATCAATACAGTCCATTGTGTTTTTAAGGTAATAGATATTTTCTAATATTAGCCTCCCCACAACTTGGTGCTTCACCTCCCTCCCTTCCTCATAGACTTTTCTTATTGACCTTGAACATGAAAAAATTTCCAATCCTTGTACACTTTGCAATCCTGAGCATCTTGGGTGTCACCATTTGTTATATTTGATGCAAAGAGAACAACTGGTAAATTTTTAAGATTTAAATTTCTTGGTTTTTGGCCATCATTCTTTTATTCATAAAAAATTTCTCATGAATATTTCTACTTTTAGTTAAAAACTAGCCAAATTTATATATGTGAAAGTATGCCATTATATATATAAAAAAAAGTAATTTTATAAAATTAATTCTACAAAGACATTTCATGAAATTAGTTCTGTATAGTCTAATGCTGAAAATTTATAAAAATACTAATTATTTTTATCCATGATTACACAGAGGAAAAACATCATTTCTGGGCTCAGCCTGTGTCACTCCGTGAAATAGGTTCCTTTAGCACTTATTTCTAAGGTAAAATATTGCTATAATATCAGAGAAAAGCTAAATTGGAAATGCCAGATTATTCTGGCTCGCTCACCTTTATTATAAGGTGTCGGTATGGTTTCTGGGGCGAGTGAAACCACTACCACAGGTCCTTTTCCATTTAGTCTCTTCCTTCTTCAAAAACCTCAACTAGAGAGGAGCCGACCTAAGGCTCACTACCCACTACCGCTACGGCTAGCGCCTCTGACGTCATTCCTTTGATAGCATGATCACGCTGGACATGCGTTTTTCTTTGCTGTACTGTGTTCTCGCTTTGGAACCCTTATTTTACCATCAGGGAACGTCAAGCTGTTACTGCATCCAAGTTAAGTACTGCTATTAATAGTTGACACTATTTAGGGGCTGCCCTTGGCACGTTTAACCGATTTATTTAGGTTTTTATGAGTCGGCGACCCATGCGGCACCGGCCCCACGCCACCACAGCGACTCGCTCCTTTGTGTTACCTCGTTTCGTGTCCCATGCGGTCTCCTATACCGTGTGGGCTCGATTATTACCTAGCAGTATCTTTTTATTCTTACCTATGATGCATTTGTTGACGTTTTAGTTTCTACACGGGGGATTTTATCTGAGCACGCGTTCTTACTTCATAGCCTATCGGCGCCCTACTGACTCAGTTTTCATACATGCATGTTCCTTGTTGGTTAGGATACCTTGTTAGGCTCCTCTGTATGGACCCTGGTCCTCTTCTCAGTCCTCGCCCACCCTGGCCGCCTGTCCCGCGTTTATTCATCACGACACTAGGCCAGCTGCTCGGAGTTACCAGGTCTTGACCACCCCTCCCGGTTGGTTCAGCCTAGTTCCTCCAGGACGTCTCTCTTTCTCTCTGCCTCATTTTGTTTCCTTTCCCCCCGTGTATTTTAGATTATTGATTTATTTCCATGTCTGTGAGACGGCTCTGGTTGGCCTATAGGCCTTCTTTCCACCTGGCCTTCTTCACCGCGGGTGTGTTCACACCCGGCCGTGAGAGGTCCAGGGGACTGCGTAGTAGCCACCACGCTCCCGTACTCCTCCCCATCCCTCCATATCCCCCACCTAGGTGGGGTGATGTCTCGCTCACTCTGTTGCTGGCAGCCGATCCGAGTACCCCTTCGGGGGATGGAGGGAGGTCCCGACGGGGACTCTCAGTGTGCGGGTGCTCTACCCTGCCGCTCTCACCCCAGAGTGGGGGGGGAAGCTCTGCTCGCCCTAGCCTCGGCCGGCCACCAGGCTCGGGGGAGCTCGGCTCTCCTCGGCTCTCTGGGTCTATACCCCTGTCTTAAGTCACCCCCTCCTACCCACTCCGGCAGGCACAGGAGGATGGTGACTGCCTGGAGGCTCCGGCCTCATAACGGGGTTATTATATATTGCATGTATATCTTTAATTTTAAAAATATCTGCTTTAGTTTAAGTTTACGGAGACACCGTGCTTCTCCGGGAGTTACTCCCTCCTTTTAGATTAAGTTTTTACGGCGGAGTTACCAAGCTCCGCCACCTTACCCGATCTCTTCTGTCTCAACACCCGGTACCTGCTTGGACTAATCCTTTCTCCGGCGTATGGCAGTAGTAGTTACCCTGAATTCAGCCATTTTCTGTTCTCCAGTGCCACCAGAAACACTGTTAGCTACTTACTACTAGCTCTACCGGACTCTTCGGCATGGTACATGGCAAAGAGAAGGCCGAGACGGGAAAATAATTTCTACAACACCGGAACACTCCGGTGTTATGGCATATCAACCACGGACATAGTCCAGAAGGTTATCAATGGTACTCATGTATCATTCCATTTACAGGCCACCCATTGTATGGAGACCGGCTGCAACGCTGTCCTCCAAGATCCCTGTGGGCATGATGTCTGCCAGACCCACGCCACCTGCGCAGTCCACCTCGACGGGTCAGTAGTGTGGCACCACAAGAACTGTGTCACCTGCTACGATCTCATGGAACGAGTCTCCTCTGAGGTAGGTGACTCTCTGGGGTATACATGATAATACAATGTGGACCAATGTAATACGTATATGTCATTGATATGCCTTTTAAGTTACCTAAGTTACAATGTAATACGAGTTAATTTTAAGTTTTAACACTAACCCTTCTCTTACAGGAGCTCAGTCAGTCCGGGACGCTGCTCTTTCCACCCTCAAGGTATGGGTGGGTGGATTCAGATGGAACGTAGCCAAGGCCCAGCCTTACATCTTATCACAAGAGATGGCCACTCTTATCTTCCCAGGTGGGAAGAGCACTGGCTACGTGGACCCCAAAGTGGCAGCTCTCCTGATCGCTTCGATCCAAGAAGCTGTATCCCAGCCCCCAGAGGAGACGTCAGCGCAGGAGGTTGCAGAAGAAGTCGCGGCACTGGATCTCGACCTTGAGCCCATGACGGTGGACGGCATGGGCAACGGTAAGACTACTAGTGAGGCAGGTTTTGTAGGTGCTCAAGGCCTCCCCTTGAGCACATCTAGAGCTTCTTCTCCTTCTTCTTCTATCTCCTTCCAGGGATTCTCCGAGGGATTTCTGTCGGTCCGATCGAAATCTACTTTGGCGATCCCTAAAGTCAAGGGCAAGCGTGACTCTAAATCGCTGCCAAAGCCCCTACTAAGGAAGCCAGGTACCAGCCAAGTCCGTAAAGCCCCAGCTCACCATCCCGGAGCGGACAAGGTTAAGCACGAGTCTCTCTCCAAAGGGTCGAAGACTAAGTCTTCTAAGGAAAGAGCTCACTCTTCCTCCGCTGACCCTGTGGCATCCACCTCCAAAGGAGTGAGATCCAAGGTACCCAAGGAGAAGGCAGAGCCCTCCTTCTTTGACCAGGAGGCCTTTACCTCCAATATAATGCAACAAATGGGCAACATGGTCAGAAATTTGGTGCAAACCAAGTTTCAGGAGATACTTGCCCACATATCCACCTCTCTAGATGCTTCGGGACAGTCCATCCAAGCCATCTCGGAGAGGCTGGTGACGCAGGAGAATATTGTTGCAGGTCTCCAGCAAGGCGTAGTGTCAGGGCTTCAGCAAGCTGGTCAAGCAGCCCAAGGCTCGCTAATGCCGGACTCTTCCACTCTCCCTCCCTTTCACCCGAGTAACCCATGGAGAATGGCTTCCTATGCACCTTTCCTGAACGGAATGCTTACGATTGAGGGCTGCGGGGCTCGAAGGATTGAGGACTTCGAGTTCTACCCGGAAGGGTTGCAAGCCCCTTTCATAGGCTATGTCTGCCTCACGGAATCTGCTTTGATAAGAGAAGATAAGGTCCCAAAAGAGACAGTTATCCTCTCTCAGGACCAAGCACAACAAGCTTGGATCCGTAACCTGGAAGAATGGCAGTGTGTAAACACTAAGGTTACGGCATTCAGAAGTCCCTTCACGATCTTCACTGTGGACGAGGAGACTCCCATCCCGTTCACATCTAAAGTGGCAGAACTCACTCTGCAAGCAGCAATGAGAGATGAGCCTATGCCACAGCTCCAGGAGACAGAACCGACCTCTCTCCTACTCCCCGGAACAGATGACCTCTGGGTAGATCTCCCAGCTACATCTCGGTTGGGAAACTAAAACCGGACTGTGCCATCTCGCTGTTTAGTGAGAGACTACCCAGGCTGTCTGATGGGCTCATCCAGACAGAATTCGATGCCAGGACGCGACTTGGGAAATCCCTCAACTCACTAGTCATGACAGAAGCAGTGGCTCTTATCTATGCAAAGGAGCCGTTGTTCAGGATCATCGCTAAGTCACTATTGTCGATGATGCAATGTGACTTGTATGATTTTGTTGTGGCTAGGAGGAATTGTAGGAAGCATGTACTGTCGGAATCCACAATCCGGCATGAACCCAACAAGCTCCTGGCCTCTTCAATATGGGGCCCTGACCTCTTTCCGACCTCAGCAGTGAACGAGGTACAACATGAGGCTGCAAGGTTTAACCAAAGTTTAAGAGTTCGGTGGGGACTGGTCTCCAAAAGGAAACCGGAGTCTTTCACATCGAACCCCAGATCCAAGAAAAAGCCTAAGAAATTTCAGCCCTTCCAGGCTCCTCAACAACAAACTTTGGTCCAGGCAGTTCCGGTTCCCCAACCGTCAACCTCTAAGACCCAACCACAACAGCGGTTCGTGCTGTTGACACAGCCACAACAGCCGCAGGCTTCAACCTCTTTTGCGGTCTCCCCGGCCTTCAACCCGACGTTTGAAAATCAAGCGTTTCAGGCTTTCAATAGGTTCGGCAGGGGTAGCAGGGCTAGAGGCGCCTTTCGTCAGCGAGGCGGTGGAAGGGCTGCCAGCAAGGGCAGGGGTTCACGCGGAGGGCGAGGAGGTCGCCCCTCAGCAACCCAAAGAGAACCTCCAGGTAGGAGGAAGGCTGTACCTCTTTCGTCAACGTTGGAGGTTCAGCAATTGGGCCCAAAGTATTGTGTCCAAAGGTCTGGGCTGGAGTTGGATCCAAGGTCCACCCCCACCCAACACCTTTTACCAGGAACTAACAGCGGAATTGATAAAGTATTCCCGAGATCTCCTTCAAAAAGGAGTAGTGTCAAGAGTCAAACATTTAAAATTTCAAGGTCGCTTGTTCAGCGTGCCAAAGAAAGACTCAGACAAACGAAGAATAATCTTAGACTTGTCCCGTCTAAACTTATTCATTCACTGCGACAAGTTCAGGATGCTGACCATTTCGCAGGTGCGGACCTTACTTCCCCGTGGGGCCGTCACCACCTCTATAGATCTTACAGATGCCTACTATCATGTCCCGATAGCAAGACACTTCCGCCCAGTCCTAGGGTTTCAAAATTAGGAAAACCAAGGCCTACTCCTTCAAGGTAAGGAATCGCCATTTCGGGCGCAACATAGCCCCTAGGATATTTACAAAGTTGGCGGAAACAGTGGTCCAGGAACTAATATCTCAGGGAATCATGGTAGTAGCCTATCTGGACGATTGGCTCTTTGGGCCACAAGCATCGAAGCTTGCCGCAAAGCCACCGCAACGGTCATCCGCTTTCTGGAATATCTAGGATTCCAGATAAACAGGACAAAGTCCCGGCTAACACCGGCGTCCCGTTTCCAGTGGCTGGGAATTGAATGGGATTTGGATTCGCATACTCTATCAATCCCATCGTTGAAAAGGAGAGAAATAGCCAAGGCAACCAGACAATTTCTCAAGTGCAAACAGACGTCCCGGAGGAACCAAGAAAGGATCTTAGGTTCTCTCCAATTCGCTTCAGTGACGGACGTCCTGTTGAAAGCCAAACTAAAAGATATAAACCGAGTTTGGCGTTCAAAAGCGAACAAGAGATCCCGGGACAGGCTAGCTCCGATCCCGGCGATCTTACGGAGGCGTCTCCGTCCCTGGACAGAAGTCAAGAATTTGTCAAAGACAATTCCACTACAATTCCCTCCGCCGGCCTTAGTGATCCACACAGATGCATCACTAACCGGTTGGGGAGGGTACTCACAGTACAAAAAAGTACAGGGAACATGGTCCCTTCAATTCCGCCAGCTTCATATCAATGTACTAGAAGCTATGGCAGTGTTCCTCACCCTGGAAAAACTTCGCCCAGCCAAGAAATCTCACATCAAGCTGGTGCTCGGCAGTGCAGTGGTAGTACACTGCATCAACAGGGGAGGTTCCAAGTCAAGCCATGTGAACCATGTCATGATAGCCATCTTTTCACTAGCAGACAAGAACAAGTGGCACCTATCGGCCACTCACCTAGCGGGAGTAAGGAACGTGGTGGCGGATGCGCTATCACGTTCGGTCCCACTGGAGTCCGAATGGTCCCTGGACAAAGAGTCATTCAGTTGGGTCTGTCAGCTACTACCGGGGCTTCAAGTAGATCTCTTCGCCACCGAGTCGAACCACAAACTCCCTTGTTATGTGGCCCCCAACCTGGACCCTCTGGCTTATGCCACGGACGAGTTGGCTATAGATTGGAATCAGTGGAAAAAGATTTATCTCTTTCCTCCGGTGAATCTCCTCCTGAAAGTCCTGAACAAACTCAGGACGTTCAAGGGTCACATTGCTCTGATAGCCCCCAATTGGCCCAAGAGCAATTGGTTCCCTCTTCTGCTGGAGTTGGGGCTCCGCCCTCAACGGATTCCCAACCCCAGACTATCACAGCTAGTGCAAACGCGGACTGTGTTCGCTTCCTCAGGAATTCAGAAAGCCCTAACTTTATGGACTTCATGAAGTTTGCAGCACAGAGGGATGCTGATATCAATCCTCAGAACATCATGTTCTTAGAATCTGATAAACGTGAATCAACCTTGCGTCAATACGATTCAACAGTTAAAAAACTGGCTGTATTCCTGAGGGACTCTAATGCACAAACCATGACCACGAATCTTGCAATATCCTTTTTCAGATCATTATTTGAAAAAGGTTTGGCAGCTAGTACCATTACTACTAACAAATCACATCTTAAAAAGATTTTCCAATTCGGATTCAAGATAGATTTAACAGATTCATACTTTACATCTATCCCCAGAGCTTGTGCCAGACTCAGACCTACTGAGAGGCCCAAGTCTGTGTCATGGTTCTTAAATGATGTTCTTAAATTAGCCTCGGACACTAATAGTAACTCGTGTGACTATCTACCCCTCCTGAGGAAAACACTGTTCCTCATAAGTTTGGCCTCAAGAGCCAGAATATCTGAACTGTCGGCTTTATCTAGAAACCCAGGTCATGTAGAGTTTCTCCCTTCAGTTGAAGTGTTACTTTCTCCAGATCGCCAATTTCTTGCAAAAAATGAGGATCCATTAGATAGGTGGGCCTCCTGGAAGATTGTTCCGCTTCCACAGGACCCATCCTATGTCCAGTCACTTCATTGAAAGTATATTTAGACAGGACTGCCCTGATATCTTCTGGCCCTCTGTTCATTAGAGAAAAAGGTGGCACTATTTCCCTAAAAGGAATAAGGCAACAAATTTTATATTTTATTAAACAGGCCAAACTGCAGTCCTTCCCACGGGTACATGATATTAGGGCAAGAGCTACCTCAATTAATTTTTTCCAACATATGACATTTGAAGATCTGAAGAATTACACAGGCTGGAAGTCTCCGACAGTATTCAAACGCCATTATCTTAAGTCCTTAGAAGCCCTTAAATTTCCAGCAGTGGCAGCGGGAAACACAGTTTCCTCTGACACTGCTGGGGTTGGTAGTAAGTAGTTCAGCTTATGTCTCTCCTTTGCCTTCTCCTTCCTACCGGCCTCACTAGTATTCTTGCCCTAGCCCAGTTACGTCACAGTCGTACTGGTCCTTGGATGTAATATATTGTACATATTGATTATTTCATAACTGCCTTTCATCTTAATGTATACTTACTGTGATGATTTGCTTTTTTGTCTAGTATTAAGGTTGTATTGCCATTATGTTACCTGTTTGTAACTTAATTTAGATTACAGCAACTAACCTTAATTGTTTTTGATTATCCTTTTGTAGCTATTTATGTACTGCCTCTTCCCAAGCTTGGTGCTATTCTCTGGTACTATTTCACGGAGTGACACAGGCTGAGCCCAGAGAAGGGATTTTGACGAAGGAAAAATCTATTTCTGGGCAAAGGACCTGTGTCGCCCAGTGAAATCCCACCCTTACCTTTCCCCCCCTGTCTGGCCAAGCTTGGGTGCTATCTGCAGGAATGACGTCAGAGGCGCTAGCCGTAGCGGTAGCAGGTAGTGAGCCTTAGGTTGGCTCCTCTCTTGTTGAGGTTTTTGAAGAAGGAAGAGACTAAATGGAAAAGGACCTGTGGTAGTGGTTTCACTCGCCCCAGAAACCATACCGACACCTTATAATAAAGGTGAGCGAGCCAGAATAATCTGGCATTTCCAATTTAGCTTTTCTTTGGTATTATAGCAATATTTTACCTTAGAAATAAGTGCTAAAAGAACCTATTTCCCTGGGCAACACAGGTCCTTTGCCCAGAAATAGATTTTTCCTACGTCAAAATCCCTTTATGATCCTAAATCTGTAAGAAAACTCAAATAAAAATCTGAGTTTGGCTACTGTATTGACTTTGAACATTGTAAAACCTAATTACTATTAGAGTAAATGAAACAGCAAAGAAACGGTAATACTTACTTGACTGCTTTCTCTGGAGAAGAGATCTTTCAGTATCTTGAATATGTTTTTGTGCTATGGCTATCTTTTTCAACCAATTATTCCGTTCGTTAGCAGTGGGAGCTGACACAACAATTTCACCACACGTGGAACTTATGAGGGTATAACATAGTTCAGAATCTTTGTCAGTTTCCACTTTTAAATCTGTTAAAAACATTGGCTGGAAGACACAAGAAAAGATATTGAAGTAGTACTGCCAATTAAGGACTGAGAGCATATGATTAAAATTCATTTTGACATTTTCATACTACGTACTGCTATCTTTATGTAGTTAACTTGATGACTTTCCCAACCAAAATAAGAGAACTAAATTTCATACCACTATCATGCTGTATCTTCATAATACTGCTTTAACGATAAATTGTAAAGGGAAATAAACATTCCATAATACTACATCAATGCTTATCTGATAATACTGTACTGCTGCTAATCTCAAGAAATAAAAAAATAATCACATTTTAACATTCATCACAGTCACATAAATAATGTAAATACTAAAGTACCATCAACAAAAAACAAAATTTCTCTATTTTGCCTCTTAATTTAGTTCTAATAAGTAAACCTACATTTACAGCCTTGAATGGATGAATATTGTTTACTGTGATGAGTGTAAATCAGTGCACTATACCTTTCTGTACATGGTACAGTTAAGCGATGCAAGCGCTCTTTCTAATGAAGCTAATGTTGAACACGATGCTACCGACTTGCTTGGCTTTGTTAGTAATAGGAAATCACTTAACAAAAAAGCTACAAGTTCTCTTTTACTTTTAGCCTGAAAAGAAATACAATACTAATCAGATTTACAAAATGATGACAAATTTTCTAAGACAATTTGTATTTTTCATAGCTACAAACCTGAGGTCTTAACAATAGGCTAATTTAATTTAACAAAAAGTTAACTTTAAAGTAGTGTTCTTGACCTATTACTCTCCATTTTATATATGCACAATACACATAGCATATGGTTTGGCTTACAAAAACAAGTTTGTTGATGGCACCTTTGTTCAATAAGCTCACTGTGCAAACTATGTAAATTTTTTCATATTTCTGATCATCTTTTGCACTCTGATCTTCCGAGACTATATAATCCAACAAGTAGTATTAGATAAGCAGATAATTTTAACTTTCTAGCCTTTTCATAGGCGAGGTGAAGTTCTACAGTTTTCCAAAAATTTATCTCCTGCTGTGGTGATTTTCCTAATCCTGCACTGTAGTTGGATCGTTGGAACTTCCCAAGTTCAAACTGATTGCAAATGCTCTGTTAATCTTATTTATTCTACTTTACTTTACTTGGTTTTTTTTGTTATGTCTCTTTTACTGTACTACCCAATTTCTATTTCTGTAGGTATTGGGATGTTTTTTTCTTTGGAGCATTGGATTGCAGCTGGGTTCTACAGTAATAATAATGACAATAAGATCATTATTCTTTACTATAGCAATACGTATCCTTTTATCTAAAATTCATCACAAACCCATTCCTATTACTTACTGAAGCTCCACAATCTCCTGCATATTTTAAATGTATGTGTTACTTTTCTCTAGGTTTTATTGGTGTCTTGCCTTTTGTTTCTGAGATGGTTCTTTTGACTGTACTGTCATTGATGATGATCATGTTAGCATTGCTTGCTTGATTCCATGAACAGCGCATTACTAATTTTCTTCTCAGTGATTTTTCTTGCAGTATTTGCTTGTGTAATATGCTTTGAATATTGTTTGTTATTCAGCAGTTTCCATATGCTACAACTTATGCACTCACCACAAGTATTCAGCTCACTCATTACTTTGCAGTTTTTCCTCACTTATGTTAAGTATATCTTAGTTTAACCAGACCACTACATATGCTGATTAACAGTTCTCCTAGGGCTGGCCCCAAGGATTAAATATTTTTGTGTGGCTATGAACTAATTGGTTACTTAGCAATGGGACCTACAGATTATTATGGGATCCGAACCACATTATATCGAGAAATTAATTTCTAATCACCAGAAATAAATTCCTCTGATTATACGTTGGCAGAGAGGGGAAGCACACTTCACACTACATTGTAACTTCAGCTCCATACTGAGTTTTCTCATTCAGCTCAAATCTTTGCTTGTTATGTTCTGCTCATATTTCCTCACATTTATTGTGATATCTCCACTAATTCTTTAATATAATAAAGATGGGAAATTCAAGGAAAGGAAATGCCCTTGCATTTCTCTCTTTTCCATCTTTCAGCTTTAAGCTTTTCACAGGCACCACACCACCATCCTGTCCCCTTGGTGTCTTTCTCTACAGAGCACTTGCAAGAGAGGAAAAAACAAGCACACATGACAATACAATGATCAGTCATTTAAACTTTGATGGTGAGACACACTATACCCATATTTTCCTGAGCCACCTGCAGACAATACATCAGGAGGTCTGACACCAATTCATGAGCATAGGAGACTAAAAACCTGACCAAAGAGAAGTTCCACCTGTGGGTTGTCCTTAAGATGATCTGACCAATGAGATACTTGCTCTACCTTAGGCCTTCCTTCAGAGATCTGGATGTGCTGACCAAAGAGAGGCTTGATTTAACTTAGGCCCTCTTTCAGAGTTCTTTTCATAGGCCTGGACAAGTATTTTACAGAGGGGTCATTCAAGCAGAAACAGTGGTTACCAACGCTACTACGGCATACACTGTCTGAAATTGCTGATCAGTAAGTTCAGCAAGGCAGTCAGAAAAGTCTGCAGTATGGTGCATGCCCTGACTCCTGTCCCTGCCATGCTGTGCTGTAGTTTGCTCTTCCCAATCCAAAGTAGACATTTCCGGATGTGGAAGAACCTATACTACAATGAAGTGCCCATGACCATATGGTAAGCCATGGGAAGCAGCCGCATAAGATAAACATGTGCTTAGTAGTATTATTATCAGCCACATTAGGGGTAAGGTGTGAAAGGTTGGGGTTCACTGGGAGATTAGGTCCAAAACAGGGAAGAGAAATTTATCTTTATTACAAGGAATTTAGAAGAAAAACTTATTTTAATTACAGGGAACATAAAGGAGAATCTTCTGTATTTAGCATTTAAAGGTACAAACCTATGAGAATATTACTTGAGTTCACAGAAGATATAGTACCATGGCTTCAGTATCAAATAGAAAAAGACAGGTAGTCGCATTTTTTCAACATTGTTATGAGACATGAAGAATTTCATTAAAAGTTCAGTTTACAGTACCTTTATACACAGAAAAACAACAAATAATTTAACTCCTATGCATCATTTTTCAGGGCATCAAATTATCATAAAAATGACAAATTTTTTAATCACAATGTTTTTCCTGCAACCATTAAGTGTTATCACAAATTTTCTTCTTGAGGTGGTCTCATTCCTTGGACATGTGCAACCTGCATACAGATTTATTTAATACTTTTCTTCCACTGTGCAGTCTTCTCTGGCCAGCCTTGGTGGCTCAAACGTGGCCAAGACACTCAAACTCTCTGTGTTTGGCCTGATAAGGTAGCTGTTAGTGAGTCTCAATCCCTGTTGAATGTTGGTAGGTCTCATACATTTTCTGGCTTCAGTGACAATAGCTCCCATACCTCCCAGGACTTGTCATGGATTTCATAGCTTTCTCCAGTACGGGTCTTTGTTTTGACAAGCTTTCTAGTTTAGCCTTCATGAGTGAAGTCCTTTTAATGGGTGCTGTCACTGTCACCATTTCCTCCAACCCTCTTACCAAATCTCTTTGTTAACAACTGGGCAGGAGTCATGGCTTTGAATAACAACCTATCTCATCCCTACAGGCATACTTCTTCAAGTTATGACTGATTCTCTCTCAACCATTAAGATTCTCACCTCTCCAGACCCTTTTTCTAGGCAGTCTTCTTTAATGAAGTGATCAATGGTTTTCTGAATTTTTACCTCAGTAATCTGTTGCTTGAGTTCCAGTGGCTTTCCAAGCTTTCCTTGGTTCTATAATGCCTTACTGGGCGACATTATGATTCTCTGGCCCCTTCAAGTAGATTTTTAGATCACCTTGAGCTGCTTCAAGTATGTCATTGACCTACATGTCCATGATGTTTCATATTCCAGTTGCTGTTGCCTCTGGGTTGGTAGTCAGAGTCACTCTGGCACCTGGAATGGTTCCCCTTCTTTAACTTTAAGCGCTGCCTCCAACTAGTCTGGAGGTTGGTCCTCCGTATGATGTGAGAGTTCTTTGAGCCTACCTTGATGGACAGTATCCTTTTATCCCACTATGCCTTAACTGTTCTAGCATATGAATCGTCAAGCTCAGCTTCCAGTTGAGAATGTTCTATTTTGGCTAAAGATTTTACCTTGGACTTGATCGCTGGCATCCAAAGAGTTGCTGTTGTCTCTGGGTTGGTAGTCAGCTGTCTCGAACTAGTCAGAAGATTGTTCCTCTATAAGAAGTGAGTTCTTTGAGCCTGCCTTTCATGGACAGTATCCTTTATCTCTCTACTCCTTAACTGTTCTAGCATATGAATTGTCAAGCTCAGCCTCCAGTAGAGAATGTTTTATTTTGGCTAAAGATTTTACCTTGTACTTAATCTCTGGCATCCAAGGAGTCCTTGCTTAGGACTAGGGCTGCGGATGTTAATGCCTTTTCATTTGCCCTGGCTTCTTTTTCAGACAGTACTCTCTGCCATCTCTTAAATGGGCAACAGGCTTGGCAGTGCTTCCTGCACTATCGCATTCAACACTATGGATTTACCTTCCTTGTGGCTTGCCACAATGGCTAGCTTTGTGTTCGTTCACCTTGGGTATGAGGTTGTAGCCATCATCTCACCTTCCTTATATTCCTTCATCAGACATCAGGCACATAAGGCATTTTAACCTGAATTCAGTCCTCTATGCCCCGTGTGTCAGTGGGCATTTGTCTTTGGGGTTTTCTAATATAAACTCACTGCTTATAAGAATTGCTTCCACCGCAATATATCTTATTCATGGAAGTGCTTCTTTTGGACTTGCCCTTGCCATCACCCTGTCCACTTTCCTTCTGATGGACTTCTGTCAGCAATGTCTTTTTTCTTGGACTCATCTACCACTTCTCTCATAAGTACCAATTCAGGCTGGTTGATTATGAATAGAATTGTGATAAACTTTTGTTACAAAATAACAACTATATCATCAGTAACTCTAATGCCCTTCCCACTTCCCTGGTCCTCAAATCTATATTGGCACAGTAGAATGAGTAGCACTGATAATTACATTAAGCAATAGGAGGCTGGCTGAGCTTGCACAGTGTAACTGTTGTTTTTGGAACTTTTGGTTTTATGTGCCTGGATGTGTCCTGAACAATTAAACGCTTTTTTAATTGAATACATGTGTATATAAACTTGTTGTAAAACGATATGATTCTGAAGATATCCCATTGTGTGTTGCATATTCATGAACCAGCTAGTACTATAGTACATATTTCATTTCCCATGTGGTGAAAAATGGATTATTATATTAACTATTACTATAAGCAATGAAAGACTATAGTTTAAATATTTCAAAATTTTAATACTTCATATTAATCATTATCATTTATTCGCTTCACATTCTGATTTCTAAATTTATGCCTGAAAATTTATTATTTGAATTCCTTTAAATCTTGTCTTTACAATCAACAGCTGAATTAACTTCAGAAAATTTCTTGCCATACCAACATGAGTATGAACCCAACAAATTTGATATTTTAGACAGTTTTTATCAAAAGTATGAACTCCAATAACTCTAAAAATACTGAATGTACATGATTAAAAAATTTACAATAGACTGTAAAACACTCATTTTATATACAATTCTTACATTTTGTGTAACACTAAACCTTTTTGCAATTCAAGCTGCACATTCTGCATAAAAATGAGACAATCTACTATTTCATTAGAACAATCTGCAAAACTTGACACATTCAGTGTACAAACTACTGCAATTGTGGTTAAGAAACATTGCTTTAAAAATTCCTTAACAATCTGCGGTAACTGGGCAATCATCATAACTTGGAGCAGCGTGCATTACCTTTTAGACAATTTTTCAATTTGGTGAAACAATTGTCTATATCCGATGAAATGGTCATCGGCCATTAGAGAAATTCTTAGTTATTAAAAAAACATTTATCAAAATTATAAAATAACTCCTATTTGTATTTAAGAAAATTTGTATTTAGGGCTTTCATCATATGGCAGCCTTAATTGGCCTCTTACAAGCAATATATTTGTTTTTTATATCTGGCTTTAGACTATGTATTAGGCTATGCTCTAAGACAGCTGAAGTCATTCAGTACATACTCTTAAACTCTCACTGCTGCACAGTATCATTATTATTATTTTTTTTTTTTGTACAGTAATGTTCATTCATTTTTATTTTCACTGAAATTTATGTACAAAGTAATACTATTGTAATGTATTGTGCAATGTATTTTACTTCATATGTATACAGTCGCCTGCAAGTGTAGGTATATCTCCCGACCTTCGTGTGACAGCATTGCCAATAACGGCTTTTTTTAAAACATGCTGCAAAGTACATTGTACAGTTCCTTTTGTACAATATGGAAATGACTGTATGCTGTAAATTTCATCTGTGGATAAAAAAATTACAAACTTAACGGTCATAGAACATTCAAAAGACAGGCGGGGTTAATGTAATTTATCCATATTCTGAACACAATTTTGTAAATATCCATCTGTGTACTGGTAGTTTTTTTCAACAGTGCACTGTGTTATTACATATACTGTCTGTGCCAATTCTCTATCCATGATCCTTTCATGCCATGCAGTCATGGTCATATTAACTTCTGTAGCAGCTTGACAATTCATCACTTCCTGCTATATCATATTCAACCTTTGCTTCATGTTTGCTTTAAACACAGAGAAACAATTCTCAATGGGGTTGAGGATAGGGGAATTTGGCAGAAGGTATTTGATATCCAATGCATCATTATCCACAGAAACATTTGAATGGCATGTTACATTGTCCATTATTAATACTGCCTTTTCATCGCCAAAATCACTGAAAACTTCTCTTTTTACACTCTTATGAACGATTTCATGATAGACCAAGCCAACACAGTTAGATATAGCAGTGATAACTGTTAAGTTTCTTCCATGCTGAATGCATACCATGCGATGTATGCATTCTCGTATGGGAACTCTCCCGCAGTGACGTCTTCTGAAGAGGTTGAATCTCGTCAATGTAAATGCAATGACACTGTAAACCAAAAGTATACATCCAGTGTGCATAAGTAACTCATGCTTCCTTTGTAGCTGGAGAATTCTGAGAAGCTGGTACATCACTGCAAGATTTCAGACTAATCAGTATTCCATCCAAGGATCTTGCTCTTGTCGAGTCGGATACTGCTGGTTTATAGGACTATATTTCATGAAACATTCTATTCAAATTCTTGATGTTTATGGTTGGGATGTCTTCAACTATCATAATCAGCAAATCTCTACTTTCATCATCCAGTTTCGAGGGCCGTGCTCCTGATGGTGGTGTTGCAGCTGCATCTTCAGCCCATTGATATCTATACTGTATATGATAGAATATGCAGTGGTGTGAACAATTCCAAGTACTTTGCTGCTTCAATAAAATCTTCCCCTGTATTGTAGGTGTCTGTGATTCTTTGTTTATCAACTGCCGATACCCTGGGCATGATGATAATGAGGCTCTGGCAGGTGGCTGGTCTAGAAAATCAATAACTAGTACTAACCTGATTCAGTGCTGTACTTCTACATCACATCTTCTTTACCATCTTCACTACATGAAGAAAACAACTAGCTCTTCCTTAGTGAGAGGTAGTTCTACTGATATGGGTAGTTTAGGACAAATGATTCTTGTCATTTGATTGCGTTCAGCTTGATCAATAATGTTTACAGATGCATATATATTTCTGGGCTCAGCTCGTGTCGGCCTATGAAAGTAATCCTTAATATCATCTTTCTAGGTAAAATATCCTAAAATTACCAGAGAAAAAACAAATTAAGAAAATTGTCAGTAGGACTGACGATCGCTCACTCTTAAAAAGAAGTGTCGGTATGAAATAGGGGCGAGTGTGGAACACTACCACGAGCCAAACACCAATTAGAACTTCCTATCAGAATCCCCTTAAGAGAGAGCCGATACCAACGGGCGATGCAGCCTCTACTACTACTACTAGAGGACGCCACGGACAGCAGCGCCCCTAGCGGTCATCCTTAATTTTTAGCACCAGCGTCTTGACGCAGTTTTCTCTCGTGCTGTTATTATTTGTGATTTATCTCGTTTTCTACGATGGAGCGTTCAGCAATTGCCACGGCTAAGTTAAGTAACTCATAAGTAATATTTTATCATAGTTTATCTTCGGGTACCAGTATTTCCTTTTATAGGTCATATACGGTTCCCCGGTTGTCTCGTGGCGGCCATGCTGCCTCGTAAGAATTCCCGGTTCCTCCATACTGGGACTTCTTATACTTATGGGCTTACTTTATCACACGTTCTTGTTTTACATCGAGTTTTAGCTAGTTTAGCCCTCTTACCATTCTCTTAGCTTGGTATTTAGGGCTATCATTATTTTATTCTGGCCCAGCATCCCGGCTCTTGCTCTACATCGGCTATCGCTGGCTCCGAGTAGGCTACTGTTTCTTGGAATAGTTGCCTCCTCCTGGGCTTCTTTCTCTTTTCCTAAAAGTGTCTCTTCCACCTTTCGATGTGTTATTATTATTTAGGGTGTTAGGCTAGCCTAGGTGCTTGTTCCATGTATTGGTACAGCTTGGTTCACGTTGGCCACCCTACCACGGGTTGTTGGTGATCGCGGCCTAGGCCACTAGTAGTCACGTGTTCCATAGCACCTCACCCTGCCCCTTCCCTCCCTCTCTGATGTAGGGAGGAGCTGGGGGACCCCTTGGTTGTCATAACAACCTCATAGCCTTCTCTCACATTCCGGAGGTACCGGGGGGTTCCACCAGCAGGGGGTTTAGGGCGACCACTATGAGGTACCGGGTCTCCCATACGGGTAGTTGGTGAGGTGTGGGAGGAGTAGGCCATCCCTTCCCCCTTTCCTCGCTCCCGCCGTGTTTCACCGGGACCTCCTTCCCCCCCATACCCATTACTCAGCCACCTCCCTTACGATACGAAAGGAGCCTTCCGTCGCAGCCGGGGCCCCTTTGGTTATAGGTTATTGGCTCCGCTAGCGGGTAGGGTGGGTACTATGGATGGTCGTTTGCTTGCCTACTATATCCTTATATCTCTCCCTCGCTACCGGAAGGGAGCTTACCCTTACCTACGCACTCTTCTAGTAGACGGGTGGAGAGAAGTTGAATTGATGTTGTTACTGTTCTATGTTAAGGATATATACCCTAATTTAAGTTATTTTACAATGAATTGTGTTATTTTTATAATTATGTTAATCAACCATCCCCGCCATTATCCGTTGTGGTTTCCTTTACCACCACTCCTAGTTGGTTGATTCTTGTGCCTCCGCCACTGGCGGACCCATAGTCTCTTCCAACATGGTTACCACACGTATTTTAGCAGGGCTCTGGTTTTATCTAACCTTATCGCTCCGGCACCAGCGGAGCATATGTTAGGCTGTAAGTGTTTACTCTGTACTCATGTACGTTTCCACTTACAGGCTACCAACTGTCAGGTCCTCGCTTGCAACGCGACGCTGCATGACCCCCTGCGGACATGATGAGTGCAGGTCTCACGCCCCTTGTGCCACCCTGTTCAAACGAGTCCATCGTTTGGCATCCCGAGGCCTGCACCATTTGCTAACGAACCTGGTCGGATCAGCTGGTTGATATGGGGTAGAACCACTTATAATGGTTGTTTATCAAGTTACTAACACTTTTAGTTCGTAAGTTTGTTAACCCTGTCCGCAACTGGTAGCTAATTCAGCCTTCTTTCAGGCTAGCGGTGAGGGAAGTCGCCCTCGCCACTCTGAAAGCGTGGGTGGGCGGCTTTGGGAAGAACGCCGCCAAGGGCCAGCCCTACATGTTGGATAAAAGCTGGCCCATACAGATCTTCCCTGCGGGCAAGTCGACGGGCTACGTCGACCCCTTGTCCGCCGCCCCCGTAATAGCCGCCATCCAGCAGGATCTTCAGCAGTCGTTGGGGCTCGTAGCAGCCCAGGAGCCAGTTCCGGACGTCGCCGGCCTGGACCTGAATCTCGAGCCGATGGCGGTAGTGAGTGAGGATTTGTTGGTTGAGGTAGGTTTGTCGGGCGCCCAAGGTCTTTCCTTGGGCGCTCCTGGATCTTCTCCTGTCCCTTCTTCTTCCGCCTCTTTCCAAGGCTTTCCGGGATCCGAGATCCCTAGCCGCAATCCCGCTCTCTCTGTACCTCCCAAGGAGAAGGGAAAGAGAGAACCGAAGACTCTGTCTAAGTCGACTTCTAGGAAGTCGTCTTCGTCTTCTTCGGCGAGGAAGTCATCGACTTCTTACGCCGACGCGGTAAAGGCTAAGCCAAGCTCTTCCCAGTCGAAGAGCTCCAGAGGCAAGGCTTCGAAGGAGAAAGCTCGCGCTACCTCCGAGTCGTTGCCTTCTCCCGCCTCCGCTGTCCCCTCTCCGGCTATGCCGGCAGGGGTAGCAAGCACCAGCTCCTGTGTTCCTTCTCCTGTCTCACCAGGAATGATGGAGCAGGTAGGAGTGATGGTTTGGGTCCCAAAATCTCAGCTTGGGGAACCCGCTTTGAGCAGATGTTCGCACAATTGTCGAGCACTCTGTCTCAAACTGGACAAACCGTCCAAGAGCTCTCGAATAGAGTAAGAGAGACTGAGGATCGGAAAAAAAAATGAACTTGGGCTAGTCCCAACAAGGTCTCCTCCCCCCAGTATCACCCCTGCTTCTAGCACGGGTGGGGATCCTACAACTCCCGTTTATTAGGACTCCTCTGCCATCCTTCTCTATGGAGAATCCATGGGAGGAGGTAGCGGCCTACGCCTCCCTTTAAGGACGGGATGATTCCATCCCGGAGTTTGGCACTCGAAGGATTGAGGACTTCGAGTTCTATCCTCCGGGCCTGTCACAGCCTTTCATCGGGTATGCTAGGCTGACGCCAACGGCTCTGACAAGGGAGGACAAGATCTCGAAGGAGTCTGTCCTCTACAGTAGAGACCACGCCCAACGGGAATGGGTTCACTGCCTTGAGGACTGGGAGTGTACTAACACTAAACTCCAGGCCTATAAGAGCCCCTTCACTATTTTCGCCACGGAAGAGGAGGTCTCTCTTCCGTTCGCTACGAAATTGGTGGAGAAGGCTCTTCAGGCAGTCCTCAAGGATGAGCCCGTTCCACAGTTGAGAGAGTCGGAGTCCACTTCTCCACTCTTTCCCGCCTTCGGAGAGTTATGGGAAAACCTGCCAGCTACTTTCACGCAGGGTAAACTCAAGCCGGACTGCGCTATGGACCAGTTCGGTGAGAAGTTGCCTAGGCTTCCGGACTCCCTAATCCAGGCAGAGTTCGATGCGCGAACTAGGTTTGGCAGGTCCCTTAACTCTATCATAGTCACGGAAATGGCTGCGCTGTCTTATGCGAACGAACCGCTATTCAAGATCTTAGCGAAAGCACAATTCCACACGGTTCTTCTAGACGCTTTTGACTTCTTCCAAGCCAGGAAGAACTGTCGGAAGCATGTTCTTCAAGAATGTACTATCAGGCACGAGCCTAATAGACTCTTGACTGCCAGCATGTGGGGAGCGGATCTCTTCCCGGAGTCAGCAGTGAACGAAGTTCATCACGAAGCTGCTAGACTCAACCAGAGCCTTAGAGCTAGGTGGGGCATTTCCTCTAAGAGGAAACAGGAATCCGTTCCCACTGCTGGCAAGAAACCAAAGAAGGCTGGTAGGAGGTTCCAGCCATATAAAAAACTCCAGCCTCAGCAGCGTTGTGCAGGCGGTACAGTCACCCAACAAGGACAACCTGCTACATACTAAACAAACTCAGCCTTTCCTCCTGGTGCCCCAGCAATCCCAGCCTTCGACCTCCTATGCCATCTCGCCTGCCTTTAACCCCCTGCTTATGAGGCTCAAGGCTACTCTCAATCGAGGGGTAGGGCGAGAGGTTACTTTCGGGTCACCGTGGCGCAGGAAGGGGCGCAAGGAGTAAGCAGTTCAGGGGAGGGCGTGGTGGCCACCCGCCCATCAGCAATGAGGCTCTCCAGGTAGGAGGGAGGCTGTTCCTCTTCCGCCACAGGTGGGTTCAGCAGTTGGGCACAGAGCATAGTGTCCAAAGGATTAGGCTGGAGCTGGATCCAAGATCCTCCTCCAATCAAATCATTCCTCAGGTACCGTCAAAGGAATTGATAGATACGCGAAGAACTCCTTCAGAAAGGAGCTATTGCGAGAGTCAAGCATCTAAAATTTCAAGGTCGCTTATTCAGCGTTCCAAAGACAAGGCTCAACAAAAAGAAGGGTAATCTTAGACTTGTCAAAGCTAAAACTCTTTCATTCGCTGCGACAAGTTCAAGATGCTTACCCTCTCGCAAGTAAGGACCTTACTGCCGCGTGGAGCCGTCACATGCTCCATCGATCTTACAGGACGCATACTATCATATCCCTATAGCCAGGCACTTCCGCCCATTATCCTAGGATTCAGGCTAGGAAGTCAGACATTCTCATTCAAAGTGATGCCCTTCGGTCTGAATGTAGCCCCCAGGGTATTCACAAAGATAGCAGAAGTGGTTGTACAACAATTGAGAGCTCAGGGAATCATGGTAGCGGCATACCTCGACGATTGGTTATCTGGGCACCAACAGTCGAGGAATGTCTCAAAGCTACCAAAAAGGTAGTTCACTTTCTGGAACATCTGGGGTTCCAGATAAACAAAACGAAATCCAGACTTGTTCCGGAATCTCGTTTTCAGTGGCTGGGAATCCAATGGGATTTGTCCTCCCACAATCTATCAATTCCAGTAGCCAAAACGGAAGGAAATAGCAAAATCTGTCAGGCAATTTCTCAAGTGCAAACAAACGTCAAGAAGAAACCCAGGAGAGAATCCTAGGGTCTCTTCAGTTTGCTTCAGTAACAGATATCCTTCTGAAAGCAAAGTTGAAAGATATAAATCGAATTTGGCGGTCAAAAGCAAACTCCAAATATCGAGACAATTTGTCATGATCCCACAGATCCTCCGCAACCAACTACGGCCTTGGTCAAGAGTACAGAACCTAGCCAGAAAGTACCCGGCCCCTTCAATATCCCCTCCCAATGTTAACCATTCACACGGACGCATCCCTGTCCGGTTGGGGGGGATACTCTCAGTTCAAACCAGGTTCAGGGGACTTGGTCAGTTCAATTTCGCCAGCTCCACATAAAAAACGTGTTGGAAGCAATAGGCAGTATGTTTCCTTACTCTGAAGAGACTGCTTCCCCCGAAAAAGTCTCATCTAAGGCTAGTTTTGGACAGTGCAGTAGTAGTTCATTGCATCAACAGAGGAGGGTCCAAATCCAAGCATGTGAACCATGTAATGATAGCCATCTTTGCATTAGCAAGCAAACACAAATGGCATCTGTCCTGCCACTCATCTGGCAGGAGTAAGAAATGTGATAGCGGACGCCCTGTCCCGGTCAGTCCCTCTGGAATCAGAGTGGTCTCTAGACGTCGGGTCATTCCAGTGGGTAAGCCGGAGAGTCCCAGGTCTCCAAGTGGACCTCTTCGCCTCACAAGCGAACCACAAGCTCCCTTTGCTATGTGGCCCCCAACCTGGACCCTCTGGCTTATGCCACGGACGCCCTGTCGTTGGATTGGAATCAATGGAGGAAAACTTTAATTTTTCCGTTTTTCCACAGTGAATCTTCTCATTGAAAGTCCTAGACAACTAAGGTCTTTCAAAGGGATAGTAGCTCTGATTGCACCGGACTGGCCCAAGAGCAACTGGTATCCACTTCTTCTTGGAATTCGGGTCTCCGACCTCAACGGATCCCCAATCCCAAACTATCACAATCAGTACAAATGAGGACTGTGTTCGCTTCCTCAGGAACTCTCCAGACCCTAACTTTATGGACTTCATGATTTGCGGCTAATAAAGAAAAAATGCTAACATTGATCCACAGAATATTCTCTCCTGGAATCAGATAAGAGGGAGTCAACCATCAGGCAATATGACTCAGCTGTTAAGAAATTAGCATCTTTCTTGAGAGAATCGAACACTACAACCATGACAGTAATTTGGCTATATCCTTTTCAGATCTTTATTTGAAAAAGGTTAGCAGCTAGCACGATTACCACTCACAAGTCGGCTTTGAAGAAAATCTTTCAAGTAGGTTTTCAGATAGATTTAACTGAATCTTATTTCACATCTATCCCTAAGCCTGTGCTAGACTTAGACCTTCTCAGAGGCCTACTACAGTTTCATGGTTCTTAAATGATGTTCTCAAACTAGCTTCAGATACTGACAACTCATCTGTACATTCATAATGCTCCTGAGGAAGACTCTATCTTATTAAGCCTAGCCTCAGGAGCAAGAATTTCAGAACTGTCGGCTCTATCCAGAGATGCGGGCCATGTGGAATTCCTCCCATCAGGAGAAGTTCTACTTGCTCCGGATCGTAGCTTTTTAGCTAAAAATGAAGATCCTCTTGCAAGGTGGGCTCCTTGGAAGGTTATCCCACTTCCACAGGATCTCTCTGCCCAGTATCAACCCTTAGAGCCTTTCTATCTCGTACTTCTTCTAGATCCTCGGGTGCTCTCTTCATGAGAGAAAAAGGTGGTACTTTGCAGTTAAAAAGGTATTAGGCAACAAATCCTTTACTTCATTAAAACAAGCCAACCCTGAGTCATTCCCAAAAGCACATGATATCAGGGGAGTAGCCACCTCTATTAACTATTTCCAACATATGAACTTTGAGGATCTTAGGAAGTATACTGGATGGAAATCACCGACAGTCTTTAAACGGCATTATTTAAAGTCCTTGGAATCTTTAAAGTTTTCAGCAGTAGCAGCGGGAAACATAGTTTCCCCTGATACTGCTTAGTAGTTGTAGTATTAATCCAGGTCTCCTTCTACCTACTTCAACCAACAATGCCTCAACCTATCACCAGGCTACTCATCATCATAAGCCTTAGCCGTTGTGTGTTATAGTGGTCTGTCCCTTATTTTTTTGCTAGGGACAGCCACATTTGTACTGATATGTACTCCAGTGGTCCTATCCTTATTTTTATGCTAGGTTAGGCCACAATATGTTTGTATAAATTTTCCATTAAGACTTGTGATAACTTCAGTCACAATGAGTTTGTATATATTTGAATTAATTGTATTATTTGTATTAATGATGGATTTGAGTGTACCTACCCTTATTTTTATGCTAGGGTAGGACACATGTATGTATATAATTGTACTTTTATGTTCTAAATAAGTAAATTCAAACAATTTCTTATTTTACATGCATATTATGTTATTTTGTTACTACCTTTTAAGTACTTTAAGTTTACTAACATTCTGTTATTGTTTCTTTACCATAGTTAGTTTAAGTACTTATTTTGTATGCTGTATTTGATTTACTTATATTATATCCATCATTTTAACATGTTTTTTCATTTTTTCCCTTTTCAAAAAAAAATCTTGTCTGTTTCTCTGGTACTCTTTCATAGGCCGACACGAGCTGAGCCCAGAAAAGGGATTTTGACGAAGGAAAAATCTATTTCTGGGTGATTGGCTCGTGTCGCCCTATGAAACCCATCCCTTTTATGGTTTGCTTTCCCCCCCTTGCAGGACAAGATGTAATTATGTTTTAATTAAGGATGACCGCTAGGGGCGCTGCTGTCCGTGGCGTCCTCTAGTAGTATAGTAGAGGCTGCATCGCCCGTTGGTATCGGCTCTCTCTTAAGGGGATTCTGATAGGAAGTTCTAATTGGTGTTTGGCTCGTGGTAGTGTTCCACACTCGCCCCTATTTCATACCGACACTTCTTTTTAAGAGTGAGCGAGTCAGTCCTACTGACAATTTTCTTAATTTTGTTTTTTTCTCTGGTAATTTAGGATATTTTACCTAGAAAGATGATATTAAGGATTACTTCATAGGGCGACACGAGCAACCCCCCCCCAACCAAAAAAAAGTCCACCCCCAGAAATAGATTTTTCCTTCGTCAAAATCCCTTTTCCTATTTGTTTTTGAGTTTTGCTGATTGTTTTCAATTTTGATGAAATGTTTTCCCTAAAAATGATATTGTTGCTGAACTCTGAGAACTGTTCAATTGTTGTTACAATTGTCTTATCGTTTGTGCCATTTGCCTTAAAGATATAGAGAATGTTGTAGTTTTGCCAAATGTCTAAAAGATAATACCGTATTGTTTCACTTACAGTTATTTCATCCAGTTTTTTCTGGGCTCAGCATGTGTCGCCCAGTGAAATAGGTTCCTTTAGCACTATTTCTAAGGTAAAATATTGCTATAATACCAGAGAACAGCTAAATTGGAAATGCCAGATTATTCTGGCTCGCTCACCTTTATCATAAGGTGTCGGTATGGTTTCTGGGGCGAGTGAAACAACTACCACAGGTCCTTTTCCATTTAGCCTCTCCCTACATCAAAAAACCTCAAAAAGAGAGGAGCCGACCTAAGGCTCACTACCCGCTACCGTTACAGCTAGCGCCTCTGACGTCATTCCTTTGATAGCACTGCTACGCTGCACACACGTTTTTCTTTGCTGTGTTGTGTTTTTCGCTTATTGGAACCTTTAATTTTACCATGGATCGTCAATCTGCTTCTGCATCCAAGTTAAGTACCGCTATTATAGTTGACACTATTTAGGGGCTGCCCTTGGCATATTTAACCAAATTATTTAGGTTTTTATGAGTCGATGGCCCACGCGGCGCCGGCCCCGAGCCACCACAGCAGCGCGCTCCTTTGTGTCTCCTCATTTCGTGTCTCACGTGGTCTCCCATACTGAGTGAGCTCGATTATTTATGGCAGTATTGTTATGTTATTATTTGTGATGCATTATTGACGTTTTAGTCTCTACACGGGGGATTTTACCGAGCACGTGTTCTCGCTTCGTAGCCTATCGGAGCCCTACCGACCCAGTTTTCATGCATGCATGTTCCTTGTTGGTTAGGTCACCTTGTTAGGCTCTGTTATATTTATGCTAGTCCTACTTTTAGTCCTAGCCTACCCTGGCCGCCTGTCCCGCGTTTATTCGTCACGACACTAGGCCAGCTGCTCGGAGTTACCAGGTCTTGACCACCCTTCCCGGTTGGTCCTACCTAGTCCCTCCAGGACATCCCGCTTTCTCTTCACCTCATTTTATTTCCCTTTCCCTCCATGTAAATTGCACATTTTATTTCATTTCATATCTGTGAGTCGGCTCCGGTTGGCCTATAGGCCTTCCTTTCGCCTGGCCTTCTTCACCTCATGTGTGTTCACACCCAACCGTGAGAAGTCCAGACGATCACGTAGTAGCCACCACGCTGCCGCTCTCCTCTCCCTCCCCCCACGTCTCCCACCTAGGTGGGGTGATATCTCACTCACGTTGTCGCTGACAGCCGATCCGAGTACCCCCTCGGGGGATGGAGGGAGGTCCCCATGGGGACCCGCGGTGTGCGGGTGGCACTACCCAGCCGTTCTCATCCCAGAGTAGGGGAGGAGCTCGGCTCGCCCCAGCCTCGGCCGGCCGAGCTCGGGTGAGCTCGGCTCCCCTCGGCTCTCTGGGTCCATACCCCTACCCTTAGTCACCCCCTCCCACCCACTCTGGCGGAACCAGGATTCTGGCATAGCCGGACTCCTTGAGGGTGCTGACTATCTGGAGGCTCCGGCCTCCAGCGGGGTTACATTATTTCATGTATCACATTTATATTTTCCTGTATATTTGTCTTAGTTTAAGCTTTCGAAACCACCGTGCTTTTCCGGGAGCTACCCCTCCCTTTAGATTAAGTTTTACGGCGGAGTTACCAAGCTCCGCCACCTTACCCGATCTCTCCCATCTCGACACCCTGTACCTGCTTGGACTACTCCTTCGCCGGTGTATGGCAACAGTAGCTACCCCGATTCAGTAGTTTTCTGTTCTCCGGTGTCACTGGAAACACTGTTAACTACTTGCTACTAGCTCTACCTACCGGATTCTCCAGCATGGTACATGGCAAGAGAAGGCCGAGACGGGGATAATTCTACAACATCGGAACACTCCGGTGTTATGGCATATCAACCACGGACGTCGTCCGAATGGTTAACAATGGTACTCATGTATCATTCCCTTTACAGGCCACCCATTGTATGGAGACCGGCTGCAACGCCGTCCTCCAGGATCCCTGTGGGCACGATGTCTGCTGGACCCACGCCACCTGCGCAGTCCAATTAGAGGGTTCAGTAGTGTGGCACCCCGAGAACTGTGTCACCTGCTACGATCTCGTGGAAAGTCTCTCCTCTGATGTAAGTGACTCTCCAGTGTGTACATAATAATACAAGGTGGACCATTGTAATATATATGTCAATCATATGCCTCCTAAGTTAAGTTACAATAATAAGAGTTAAGTTTAAGTTTAACACTAACCCTTCTCTTACAGGGAGCCCAGTCGGTTCGGGATGCTGCTCTTTCCACCCTCAAGGTATGGGTGGGCGGCTTCGGGCGAAATGTAGCCAAGGCAAGACCCTATATCCTCTCCCAAGAGATGGCTACTTTGATCTTCCCCGGGGGGAGGAGCACCGGCTACGTGGACCCCGAAGTAGCAGCTCCCCTGATAGCATCTATTCAAGATGCAGTTTCCCAACCCTCAGAGGAGACTTAGGCGCAGGAGGTCGCAGAATAGGTCGCAGCACTAGATCTCGACGTCGAGCCCATGACGGTGGACAGCATGGGCAACGGTAAGGATGATAGTGAGGCAAGCTTTGTAGGTGCTCAAGGCCTCCCCTTGAGCAAATCTAGACCTTCTTCTCCTTCCTCTTCTACTTCCTTCCAGGGATTCTCCGGGGGATTTCTATTAGCTAGATCGAAATCCCTCTCGGCGATCCCTAAAGTCAAGGGCAAGCATGACTCTAAATCGCTGCCAAAGCCCCTTCCTATAAAGCCAAGTACCAGCCAAGTCCATAAAACTCCGGCTCACCATCCCGGAGCGGACAAACCCAAACATGGGTCTCCCTCCAAAGGGTCGAAGACCAAGTCTTCCAAGGAAAGAGCCCACTCTTCCTCTGCCGACCCTGTGGCATCCACCTCCAAAGGTGCGATACCAAAGGTATTCAAGGAAAGGGCAGAGCCCCCCTCCTTTGACCAGGAAGCATTCGCATCCAACATGATGCAACAAATGGGTAACATGGTTGGACAAGAAATTCTGGAAAGGTTGGTCACACAGGTGACCATAGTCGCAGGTCTCCAGCAAGGCGTAGCGTCGGGGCTTTAACAAGCCGGCCAAGCAGCCCAAGGCCAGCTTATGTCGGACTCCTCCACTCTCCCTCACTTCCACCCAAGTAACCCATGGAGGGTGGCTTCTTATGCACCTTTCGTAAACGGCATGCTTACGATTGAGGGCTGCGGAACTCGAAGGATTGAGGACTTCGAGTTCCACCTGCCAGGGTTGCAAGCCCCTTTCATAGGCTATGTCCGTCTCACGGAATCTGCCTTGATCAGGGAGGATAAGGTCCCGAAAGAGACGGTTATCCTCTCTCGGGACCAGGCACAACAAGCTTGGATCCGTAACCTGGATGAATGGCAGTGTGTAAACACTAAGGTTACGGCCTTCAGGAGTCTCTTCACAATTTTCACTGTGGACGCGGAGACCCCCATCCTGTTTACATTTAAAGTGGCAGAACTCACTCTGCAAGCTGCAATGAGAGATGAGCCTATGCCACAGCTCCGGGAGACAGAACCAACATCTCTTCTACTTCCCGGAACAGATGACCTCTGGGTAGACCTCCCAGCCACCTTCTTGGTTGGCAAACTCAAACCCGACTGTGCCATCTCTCTATTTAGTGAGAGACTACCCAGGCTGTCTGATGGGCTCATCCAGACAGAATTCGACGCTAGGACACGGCTTGCGAGGTCCCTCAACGTAGTACTAGTCATGACGGAAGCAGCGGCTCTTATCTATGCACAAGAGCCGTTGTTCAAGATCATTGCTAAGGCACAATTGTTAAGTATGCAATGTGACTTATATGATTTTGTTGTGGCTAGGAGGAACTGCAGGAAGCATGTCCTAGCAGAATCCACTATCAGGCTTGAACCCAACAAACTCCTGGCCTCTTCGATATGGGGAGCGGATCTTTTTCCAGTCTCAGCGGTGAACGAGGTGCAACATGAGGCTGCTAGGTTGAACCAAAGCCTAAGGGTTCGGTGGGGATTAGTCTTCAAAAGGAAATCGGAGTCTTCCACATCGAATCCCAAAGCCAAGAAAAAGCCTAGGAAGTTCCAGCCCTTCCAGGCACCGCAGCAACAGGCTTTGGTTCAGGCAGTACCGGTTCCCCAACCCTCAACCTCTAAGAGTCAACCGCAACAGCAGTTCGTGCTGTTGACACAGCCCCAACAGCCGCAGGCGTCAACCTTCTTTGCTGTCTCCCCGGCCTTCAACCCCACCTTTGAAAGCCAAGCATTTCAGGCCTTCAATAGGTTCGGCAGGGGCAGCAGAGCTAGAGGCACCTTTCGTCAGCGAGGCGGCGGAAGGGCTACCAGCAGAGGCAGAGGTTCACGCGGAGGATGTGGAGGCCGCCCATCAGCAACCCAATGAGAACCTCCAGGTAGGAGGGAGGCTGTACCTCTTTCGTCAGCGTTGGAGGTTCAGCAATTGGGCCCAAAGTATTGTGTCTAAAGGTCTGGGTTGGAGTTGGATCCAAGGTCCACCTCCACCCAACACCTTCTATCAAGAACCAACAGCGGAATTGATAGAGTACTCCCCCGATCTCCTTCAAAATTTAGTGTCAAGAATCAAACATTTAAAATTTCAAGGTCGCTTGTTCAGCGTGCCAAAGAAAGACTCAGGCAAACGAAGAATAATCTTAGACTTGTCCCGTCTAAACTTATTCATTCATTGCGACAAGTTCAAGATGCTGACCATTTCGCAGGTGCGGACCTTACTTCCCCGTGGGGCCGTCACCACCTCTATAGATCTTACAGACGCCTACTATCATGTCCCGATAGCAAGACACTTCCGCCCGTTCCTAGGCTTCAAGTTAGAAAACCAAGCCTATTCCTTCAAGGTAATGCCATTCGGGCTCAACATAGCCCCCGGGATATTCACAAAGTTGGCGGAAACGGTAGTCCAGGAACTAAGGTCTCAGGGGATCATGGTACTAGCCTATCTGGACGATTGGCTCGTATGGGCCTCAAGCATCGAAGCTTGCCGCAAAGCAACCGCCACGGTCATCCATTTTCTGGAATACCTAGGATTCCAGATAAACAGGACAAAGTCCCGGCTAACACCGGCGTCCCGTTTCGAGTGGCTGGGAATTCATTGGGATTTGGATTCGCATACTCTATCAATCCCGCCGTTGAAAAGGAGAGAAATAGCCAAGGCAACCAGACAATTTCTCAAGTGCAAACAGACGTCCCGGAGAAACCAAGAAAGGATCTTAGGTTCTCTCCAATTCGCTTCAGTGACGAACGTCCTGTTGAAAGCCAAACTGAAAGATATAAACCGAGTTTGGCGCTCGAAAGCGAACAAAAGATTCCGGGACAGATTAGCTCCGATCCCGGCGATCTTACGGAAGCATCTCCGTCCCTGGACGGAGGTCAAGAACTTGCCAAAGACAATTCCACTACAGTTCCCTCCACCGGCCTTAGTGATCCACACAGATGCATCACTAACAGGTTGGGGAGGGTACTCCCAGTACAAGAAGGTACAAGGAACATGGTCCCTTCAATTCCGCCAGCTTCATATCAATGTGCTAGAAACCATGGCAGTGTTCCTCACCCTGAAGAAACTTCGCCCAGCCAAGAAATCTCATATCAAGCTGGTGCTCGACAGTGCAGTGGTAGTACACTGCATCAACAGGGGAAGTTCCAAATCAAGCCACGTGAACCATGTCATGATAGCCATCTTTTCACTAGCAGGCAAGAACAAGTGGCACCTATCAGCCACTCACCTTGCCGGAATAAGGAACGTGGTGGCGGATGCGCTATCACGTTCAGTCCCACTGGAGTCCGAATGGTCCCTGGACAAGAAGTCATTCAGTTGGGTCTGTCAGCTACTACCGGGGCTTCAGGTGGATCTCTTCGCCACAGAGTCGAACCACAAACTCCCTTGTTATGTAGCCCCCAACCTGGACCCTCTGGCTTATGCCACGGATGCGTTGGCTATAGATTGGAATCAATGGAACAAGATTTACCTTTTTCCTCCAGTGAATCTTCTCATGAAAGTTCTGAACAAGCTCAGGACATTCAAGGGTCACGTTGCTCTGATAGCTCCCAATTGGCCCAAGAGCAATTGGTTCCCTCTTCTGCTGGAGTTGGGCCTCCGCCCTCAACGGATTCCCAACCCCAGACTATCACAACTGGTGAAAACGCGGACTGTGTTCGCTTCCTCAGGAATTCAGAAAGTCCTAACTTTATGGACTTCATGAAGTTTGCAGCACAGAGGGATGCCGATATCGATCCTCAGAACATCATGTTCTTAGAATCTGATAAACGTGAATCAACCCTTCGTCAATATGATTCAGCAGTTAAAAAACTGGATGCATTCCTGAAGGAATCTAATGCACAAACCATGACCACAAATCTTGCAATCTCCTTTTTCAGGTCATTATTTGAAAAAGGTTTGGCTGCTAGTACCATCACTACTACCAAATCAGCTCTGAAAAATATGTTCCAATTCGGATTCAAGATAGATTTAACGGATTCATACTTTACATCTATCCCCAGAGCTTGCGCCAGGCTCAGACCTACTGAGAGGCCCAAGTCAGTGTCATGGTTCTTAAATGATGTTCTTAAGTTAGCCTCAGATACTAACAGTACCTCGTGTGACTATCTAGCCCTATTGAGGAAAACACTATTCCTCATAAGTTTAGCCTCAGGAGCTAGAATTTCAGAACTGTCGGCCTTGTCTAGAGACCCAGGTCATATAGAGTTTCTTCCTTCAGGAGAAGTGTTACTCTCTCCAGTTCGCCAATTTCTTGCAAAAAATGAGGATCCATTAGATAGGTGGGCCCCCTGGAAAATTGTTCCGCTTCCACAGGACCCATCCTTATGTCCAGTCACTTCATTGAAAACTTACTTAGACAGGACAACCTTGAAATCTTCTGGACCTCTGTTTATTATAGAAAAAGGTGGCACTATTTCCCTAAAAGGCATTAGGCAACAAATTTTATATTTTATTAAACAGGCCAAACCGCAGTCCTTCCCACGGGTACATGATATTAGGGATATAGCTACTTCAATAAACTTTTTCCAACATATGAAATTCGAAGATCTGAAGAAGTACACTAGCTGGAAATCTCCGACAGTATTCAAACGCCATTATCTTAAGTCCTTAGAAGCCCTTATGTATCCAGCAGTAGCGGCGGGAAACACAGTTTCCCCCGATACTGCTGGAGATAGTAGTAAGTAGTCCACCTTATGTCTCTCCTTTGCCTTCTTCCTACCGGCCTCATTAGCATTCTTGCCTTAGCCCAGTTATGTCACAGCCGTACTGGTCCTTGGATGTAACATATTGTACATATTAATTAGTTCATAAGTTTTATCTAGTTTTAAGGTTGTATGGTCATTATGTTACCTGTTTGTAACTTAATCTGGATTATAATCAACTAACCTTAATTGTTTTTCATTTGCCCTTTTGAACAAATTTTGTGTACTTCCTCTTCCCAAGCTTGGCATTTTCTCTGGTACTATTTCACAGAGCGACACAGGCTGAGCCCAGAAAAGGGATTTTGACATAGGAAAAATCTATTTCTGGGTAAAGGACCTGTGTCGCCCAGTGAAATCCCACCCTTTTTCCCCCACTGTGTAGACCAAGCTTGGGTGCTATCTGCAGGAATGACGTCAGAGGTGCTAGCTGTAACGGTAGCGGGTAGTGAGCCTTAGGTCAGCTCCTCTCTTTATGAGGTTTTTTGATGTAGGGAGAGGCTAAATGGAAAAGGACCTGTGGTAGTGGTTTCACTCGCCCCAGAAACCATACCGACACCTTATAATAAAGGTGAGCGAGCCAGAATAATCTGGCATTTCCAATTTAGCTGTTCTCTGGTATTATAGCAATATTTTACCTTAGAAATAGTGCTAAAGGAACCTATTTCACTGAGCGACACAGGTCCTTTGCCTAGAAATAGATTTTTCCTATGTCAAAATCCCTTTATGATGACTGTCCCACCAGTTTTGAGCTATGTTTATTTGATTTGCAGAATGTACAAAATGAATTGCAAAAAGGTGTATTTCATCCACTGCCCTAAAATCGTAGAGCACTCTCCAGTAAAAATTTGTGTGCAATCAAGCAATCTCCAATATCTAAGAAACATTCAGACTACTCCAAAATGCGATGCCCACCACAATATAATTGGAGCAAAAACAAAAGCAAAATTTTATTTTTACAGCATTCTATTGGGTAAAAAATGTGAGGGAAATCATCTCTCTGGGCATAACATTTTGTTTTGAACCTGAAATGCCTCTGCAATGTTCTTCTGATGTATCTAAATATAAACTTTATAACTGACCAAAAGAAACATCTTATGGATTGGATAAATAGTCGGCAGCTAGAATTTTTGAAATTCGCGGTAGTGCTAGTTTGTTTTGGTCAGGTGATACCCCCCGTTCACTATCAGGGGAGTGAGGAACCAACACCGTACGAAAATCAGTCGTTTATGCCCCTATTATCCATGTGAGGGGAGGAGGGTGGGCTTTGATCATGTAACTACGTACTTGGTAAGTATACATAAAATCTTATTTTATCATAAAAATGTAATTTCTGGGCTCAATCTGTGCCGCTCCGTGAAATGCTCCTTATAGCATCATTTCTAAGGTATAAAACTGCTATATATAACAGAGAAAGAAGTTGCATGGAATGCCGGGCATATGCCTAGCTCACTCACCCATATAGGGTGTCGGTATAGTAACTGGGGCGTGAAAAACCACTCTCAGAGGTCTCTTACCAATTAGTTATCGCCTCTCCCAACATCCCCCATTACTACGAGGTGCCGTTCTACATCCCACTACTGCCCGTCACCACTCTACCAGCCCATGGCATAGCCTAAAACATTCCTTTTCAATAGCATCGTATGAAGTACAAGTGTTTTTCGTTTTTTGATCTATTGTGCTTGATTTTCATAATGTCGGACCTCCTGGAAGCTTCTACTACTAAGTTGAGTACTACTATTGGTTGTACTATGCACTGAAGTTGCGATTTCTTTATTGTACTTATTTCCTACGAGAAATATGATCTTGATCAAGGATCGTAAATATCCGAACCCAGTCAGCCATTTTGATGTCGCTACTTCATGGAGCTTTGTTTACATGTTGATTGACCATTAGTTCCTCATACTAATTGCAATCATTTTTTGTCTTAGACATATGGTAATAAATGCACTTTTAATATTTTGTATGATTTTTATACGATGTTTACGTGGGTTTTAGATATTTAGTGATTTTGGCTTACACTAGGCTACTGTCCGAGCATTACATGTTCGAGTTATATCCTACTTTAGGGAGTTTCCCTTGGTTTGACAACTTTTGAGCGTAGTTTATCTTTGCATCTTAAATCGGCAAATCACCCGATTTCGTAGAGATATTATTAAAAGTGATATAGCCTACCTGACCATATCGGTATCTCACCCGATGTTGGAGACCTAGGCAATTCGCTCGGCTTAATTTTTGTCTAGCTTAATATTATGTTATATTAGTTGTGTGCCATTATTACCTAATTATCTATTATTCACTTTAAATTTGGTAATTTAGTTTTGTAAGCTACATATCTCGTGGTTCAAGTGGATCTTTATCATCTGTAGGGTTGTCCCACCTGACCGATCATATGGTCCACTTGATAGCGACGAACCAGTTCGCTCTGCCGCTCCCGCCTAGTATCCCTTCGAGGGGATACCTTTTATCACATGATTTAGGTTACTTTTAGGCTTTAGTTATAGCCTATATCGGGAGCGACGGAATATGTAGCGATATGGTCATACCATGAGTTAGGATAGTGGTGCTTTACTAGCTGGTTTCGATTGGCTTCCGAACGCACCGGATAGAGCAACTTATGCGTACACTCAGTCTTCCCTTTCTGGTTTCCGCCGCATTATTTTGATTCCGTTACAACCGGAATAGTTCTACACACTAATATTTTAGTGTATTGATCAGATTCAGGTATATCACCCTGTTCTGATATTGTAGATTACACACAAATAGAATTTTGTCGGTCGATCCCGGAAGAGGCGTACAGACATAGCCTACAAAATCTTATATTCTTCTGTTTACAATGCACGGAATTTCGGAGCAGGCAGACAGGCTACGTAACCGATATCCGCCACTCAATACCTTTTGGTACAGTATACGTCTACCGTGGTAGCGATACAATCATTGGAGAATATTTTTTCCTTAAGTGGATTTAGTTTTCCGGAGCAGGCGGATAAGTACGAAGTTAGATCCGCCATAATTTTCAACAGAATAGGAAGATTCATAGACTAAATGACCGAACCATATATGTTAAGACTTAGTTATAATATACAGAAGTCTACTTTGACTATATATGTTATAATGTAAGATTACGATAAATAATCCGGAGTTTCCGGTAGTTTATATACAAATTGAATACTCATTTATCAATTTACCTTACAGGTGGTGCGTTGTCAGATGATAGCTTGCACAGCTGTCCTTCAGCAAAGGTGCGGACATGAGGTTTGCAGGTCCCATGCACCCTGCGCCGTACAGGTCGATGACCTCATCGTCTGGCATCTGGATGCGTGTGAGATCTGTTATGGGCTTTTTGCTGATATAACCTCGGACTCGGTGAGTACGCACTTAGATATTTCATGACTAATTATGAGATATGGTATTCAGGAAGTGAACAAATTATTTTCTTTAGTTTTAAGAAAATGATAATCCTAATTAGTACTTCTTTTTCAGCCCCCACAGGCTGTCAAGAACACATCTCTTTCAACCCTCAAGATCTGGGTTGGGGGATTTGGCCATAACGTCAAGGCTAAGAAACCTTATATTCTATCAGAGGAGATATGCACCCTCCTCTACCCAAATGCCAAGATGTCAGCGGCAGTTCCCAAGGAAGTGGCTGCACCTATTATCGCCAAGATAAGTGAAGATACGCGGTCCTTGCCTGAAGATCTTGAGGGCCTGAGAGAAGAAGTGTTGGAAGACGTGGCAGCCATCAGCCTTGACATAGAACCAATGGTTCTGGATGCTAGCGATCAAGGTAGGGAAGTAAGTGCGGCAGGTAGTGTGCGGTCTAAGATTCCTGTTCTTAGCCCTGCACCATCTTTAACCTCTTCACATGCTTCTTTTCAAGGGTTTACTGCAAAGACCCTGGTTGGGGACAAACCAGGCTCAGTAATACCAAAAGTCAAACACTTGAGGAAGGCCTTATCTAAGCCAAGTAAACCATCTAGGTTACCGAGACTTACCAAGTCATTAACTGCATCTAAGTCTTCGGAGATTCCGGTAGCAGCTACTCCCCTACATCACGGGTCGAGATCAAGGAGCTCCAAATCTAAGGCTTCAGAACCTTCCTTTGATCCGGTTTCCTTCTCTAATCTTTTAATGGAGAAGATGGGAAGTATGGTCCAATCTCAGATTGGAACCATCTCGGATCGGTTGCAGTCTATGGACACTTTTGCCCAGAGACTGCAAAACCAGGAGAACATGATAGAAAATCTCCTGAGAACCGGACTGCCACAACAACAACAGTTTGTGATGCCAGACGCTTCCAAACTTCCGGCTTTTGTAAAGAGCAATCTGTGGCGATTGGCTTTACATGCACCATTCGTGGATGGCATGTTAACCATAGAAGGATGTGGATCTCAGCCGGTAGAGGACTTTGAATTCTACCCGCCGGGATTGCAGTTTCCCTTCCCAGGATATGCTCGACTGACAGAGGAAGCGCTAGTAAGACTAGATAAGATTCCCAAGGAGACAATGATCTATCCTAAGGAACAGGCTCAGTCTCCATGGGTCTGGACATTGAATGAATGGGAGTGTGTGAACACAATGTTGTCCCCCCATAAGAGTTCTTACACAATGTTTGTAGTAGAAGGTCAAACACCGACACCTTGTACTACAAAAGTGGTTGATCTGGCTCTTCAGGCGGCTATGGAGGACAAGCCCATGCCACAACTAAGAGAGACGGAGTTGACTTCTCTACTTTTTCCAGATCATGAATGCTGGGTTGATGCCCCAACAACTTTCACCACAGGGAAACTGAACATTGACTGTGCCTCTACACATTTCAGTGACAAACTTCCGAGACTCCCAGAATCCTTGGTCAGAATCGAGTATGAGGCATGTACTCGGTTAAGTAGATCGATCAACTCCGCTACAATGGCAGATATGGCTTCGCTGATATACCAAGACGAGTCATTGTTCAAGATCCTTACCAAGTCTCTCCTCCTCACACTTCAAAGTGATGCCTATGACTTCGCTGTAGCACGCCGTAATTGCAGAAAGCATGTGCTTTCAGAAGCTACAATAAGGCATGAGCCAAATAAACTGATTAAAGCCTCAATTTGGGGCCCAGACTTATTCCCGGAAGACATTGTTAACAGTGTCTTAGGTGAGGCTGCTAGGGTCAATCAAAGTCTCAAAGTTTGTTGGGGCCTGATGCCAAAACGAAAATATGAGCAATCAGGAAATCAGACAAGAGGCAGGAAGAGGTTTAGGAACTTCCAATCATACCAGACTCCACAACCCCAAGCTGTCGTTCAGACGACGATTCCTGTACCTCAAGGGACTCAGCCGTCTACATCTAAATCCCAACCCCAACAACAATACGTTTGGATGACTCAGCCTCCTCAACATCAAGCTCCTTCTCTAGCTTTTAACCCCACCTTTGAGACACAAGGAGTGTTCCATGGGTACAATAGGTACGCCAGAGGTAGTAGAGCCAGAGGTAACTTTCATAATAGAGGTGGAAGGACTTCAACAAGAGGCAGAGGATACAGGGGCAGACGAGGAAACAGACCCTCTTCAAACCATTGAGACATCTCAGGTAGGGGGAAGACTATACAAATTTCGGAGCCGGTGGAGGTTCAGCAAGTGGGCTTCCAGCATAGTATCCAAGGGTCTGGGGTGGAGTTGGATAAAAGGGCCCCCTCCACTAACCAGTTTTCATCAAGCTCCATTGGCAGAACTAGACCTATACACCAAAGATCTTTTGCAATAGAATGCAATAAAAGAAGTAAAATCTTTGAAATTTCAAGGACGCTTGTTCAGCGTTCCAAAGAAAGACTCAGAACAAAGAAGGGTGATTCTAGATTTGTCACATCTGAATACTTACATTCGATGCGACAAGTTCCATATGTTGACTATCTCGCAGGTGCGGACCTTACTTCCCCGCAGGGCCGTCACCACCTCTATAGATCTTACAGACGCTTACTATCATGTTCCGATAGCAAGGCATTTTTCGTCCCTTTCTAGGATTCAAACTAGGCAGAAGGGCATACTCATTCAAAGTGATGCCATTCGGACTCAGTATAGCGCCCAGGATATTTACGAAGCTGGCAGAGATAGTAGTCCAAGAGCTGAGAACTCAAGGAATACGATTGGCTTATATGGGCCAGCAATGTAGAGGATTGCATAAAGGCGACAAACAAAGTCATAAAATTTTTGGAACACTTAGGTTTCAAAATAAACCTCCAGCAGCACGTTTCCAATGGTTAGGACTGCAATGGAACCTAATCACACACAGACTATCTCTTCCCTCAACAAAGAGGAAAGAAATAGCAAAGAAAACAAAAAGTTTTCTCAAGGACAAATTAATGTCCAGGAGAAGACAAGAAAGAATTCTAGGCTCACTTCAGTTTGCATCAGTAACAGACATTACTGAAGGCAAAACTGAAAGATATTAATCGGTATGGCGATCCAAGGCGAACAAGAGGAAACGAGAAAAAATATCTCTATTCCCACAATACTAAAGAAAAAGACTGATACCTTGGACCAAGGCCAAAAATCTGACAAAATCGATTCCCCTACGATTTCCACCACCAGCGTTGGTAATACACACAGACGCCTCTCTAAGCGGTTGGGGAGGTTACTCCCAATACGAAAAAGTCCAAGGTTTGTGGTCAGTAACGTTGCGTCAACTCCACATCAACATATTGGAAGCCATGGCAGTATTCTTAACTCTGAAGAAACTAGCCCCGGCAAAGAAGCAACACATCAGAATTAATCTTCTGGCCAACGAAGTAATAGTCCATTGCTTAAAAAGAGGGGATCCAAATCAAGTCACATAAATCATGTGATGATAGCAATCTTTGCGATTGCAACAAGAAACCAATGGCACCTGTCAGCTGTACACCTGGCAGGAGTTGAGAAATGTGGTAGCAGACGCACTTTCAAGGACAACTCCGCTGGAGTCGGAATGGTCATTGACAAAGATTCATTCAATTGGATTTGTCAACAGATTCCGAACCTTCAGGTGGACCTATTCGCCACGGAATCTAACAACAAACTAACAAAATGTTATTGCTCCCAACCTGGAACCTCTGGCCTATGCCACGTACGCCATGTCCATAGATTGGAACACCTGGCAAAGAATTTATCTGTTCCCTCCGATAAACATGTTAATGAAAGTACTAGACAAACTCAGGACTTTCAAAGGTCAGATAGCTCTGGTAGCCCCCAATTGGCCCAAGAGCAATTGGTTTCCTCTGATGGTAGAACTAGGACTCCTCCCTCGGCGGATCCCAGATCCCAAGTTGACACAGGTAGTACAAACTCGCAGTGTGTTAGCTTCCTCAAGAATTCGGAGTGCCCTAACTTTATGGACTTTATGAAAATTTGCAGCCCAAAGAGATGCTGACATTGATCCTCTAAATACCTTGTTTCTAGAGTCAGATAAAAGAGACTCAACCCTTCGTCAATATGATTCAGCTGTAAGAAAACTGGCAAAGTTCTTAAGAGATTCTAAGGTTAGAGCAATGACTCAGAACCTAGCAGTTACCTTTTTTAGGACCCTGTTTGAAACGGGACTAGCAGCTAATACAATTACAACAATTAAATCTGCCTTGAAGAAGATATTTCAGATTGGGTTTAATATTAATCTTACAGATTCATATTTTTCATCAATTCCAAAAGCTTGCGCCAGACTAAAACCAGTAACCCGCTCCCACACAGTTTCCTGGTTTTTAAATGATGTTCTTAAACTGGCCTCTGAAACCAATAATGATTCATGTTCATACATAACACTGTTTAGAAAAACTTTATTTTTGGCAAGTTTAGCATCTGGAGCCAGAATATCTGAGCTTTCAGCATTATCTAGAGAACCAGATCATATTGTTTTTCTTGCATCTGGGGAAGTACAAATCTTTCCAGACAAGAGATTCTTAGCAAAGAATGAGGATCCACAGAACCGATGGTCACCATGGAGGATTGTCCCACTTCCACAGGATCCATCCTTATGTCCAGTTAACACTTTGAAAGCTTATCTGAACAGAACTTCTAATAAGTCTTCAGGCCCTTTATTTATTAGAGAAAATGGAGGAAACATTTCCTTAAAAGGAATTAGACAGCAGATTCTTTATTTTATCAAACAAGCTAATCCAGAATCAATTCCACATGCTCATGATATCCGAGTAGTAGCCACGTCAGTTAATTATTTTCACCATATGAATTTTGAAGATTTAAAAAGTATACAGGTTGGAAATCACCATTAGTATTTAAACGCCATTACTTAAAATCCTTGGAAGCCCTAAAATTTGCAACAGTGGCAGCAGGAAATGTAGTTCCTCCTGATATATCAGAAACATGTTAAGAAGTTAATTCATTAGTATTCCTTACCTTTCTTTCTCCCCTACCTGCCTCATTTATTGTCCCTGCCTTAGCCTTGTTACTCACATGTAATTAAATTAGATTTGGTACCCACCTGTATTGTAATTAACCTGTTCCGGTACTCAACATTTAGTTTATTGAATGTAAATTGTATAGTATTAAGATATATTGTGATATCTTTTGATGGTTTCCAAGAAATTCTTGGACCCCTCCTTTTGAGTACCAGTATAGTATGTATATTTGTCTTGTATAAAGGTTACTAGTAGACACCTTTATTTTCTTTTGGAAATGTTTTTCCTGAATAAGTATTTGATAACTGATTACTTATATATCAGTTTGTATTAGATTATATATTTTGATACAGTATTAAAGTTCCTTCTTTATATATCCTAGTTTTTATTCTAGTCCTTTTCAGGTAACTAATTACAAGCTATTGGACCAATTCTCTGTTACTATTTCACGGAGCGGCACAGGTTGAGCCCAGAAAAGGGATTTTGACAGAGGAAAAATCTATTTCTGGGCGAGAGACCTGTGCCGCCCAGTGAACCCACCCTTTGTTTTTCCTCACCCTAGGCTGGTCCAAGCTTGGGATGCTATGAGGAATGTTTAGGTACGCATGGGTGGTAGAGTGGTGGTGGGCAGTAGTGGGATGTAGAACGGCACCTCGTAGTAACGGGGGATGTTGGGAGAGGAGATAACTAATTGGTAAGAGACCTCTGAGAGTGGTTTTTCATGCCCCAGTTACTATGCCGACACCCTATATGGGTGAGCGAGCTAGGCATATGCCCGGCATTCCATGCTACTTTTTTCTCTGGTATATATAGCAGTTTTATACCTTAGAAATGATGCTATAAGGAGCATTTCACTGGGCGGCACAGGTCTCTCGCCCAGAAATAGATTTTTCCTCTGTCAGAATCCCTTTTCTGGGCTCAGTTCGTGTCGATTCGTGAAATAAACTTAAGTTCATTATTTCTAGGTAAATGATACTAACATATACCAGAGAAAAAATAAATTCAGGAGGATGTCAGAATAACTGACTCGCTCACCCTAAATAAAAAGAGGGTGTCGGTATGGAGCTGGGGCGAGTGAGACCACTACCACAAACCTCTTGTCATTTAGAATTCTCCTTCATCAAAATCCCCCTCCTGAGAGAGCTGATACACAGTCGGAGTCAGCAACTACTACTACCACGCTACCCACCACGCCGACTGCAGCGCCTCTGGTGGCCATCCTTTTCGTTAGCGAACTTGGGTATACACGTGCCACTTTTACTCTGTGACTTTCGTGTGCTTTTCTTGGGATTTTTATTCATCATGGAATTAGCAGTTATCGCCGCAGCTAAGTTAAGTACCCCGAAAGGTTTTACACTAGTTTTTTGTCAGCCAGGAACTATTTTTACCGTTTTTTAGGTCCAATAATAGTCTCCTGGTCTGGTGCATGGTGGCCTTGCCGGCTCGCCTCATGTTCGGTTAGATTCTTCGGTCCCCCATACCGTGGTATCTATCCAGTGTATTTATCACCTTTATATGTGGGTTCTAACACGTGATACACAAGTTCTCAAACATTTATTATTTTACATCGTACTATTCGGAAATCCATTACCTGTGCCTTAGATTAGTGTTCATGCATGCATGTCCCTTTGTCTAGGTGTCTAGGCTTGTGAGTGATTACTATTTATTTTGTCTCTTTTAGTCCAGCCATCCTGGCCGTTGCCCTCTGTTTTACGTGTCGGCTAAGGCCAGCTCCTGAGCAGTTTGCTTGTTTTCCTTCGGGGAAATTAGCCTACTTCTCCTGGACGTTCCCTTTCTCTCTCACTCGTGATTTCCTTTTTCTCTCTTTATTACGATGTATTTATCATTTTAGGGGTTGCATATTAAGGGCGATCAGTTTGGCCTAGGCTAGTTTTGTTGCATTATCGCCTTGTGGTCCACTCTCGCTCACGTAGTCAGCTCAACCTAGGCTATGTTTTGTTGCATTATCACCTCATAGTCCACCTGTGTTCATGTCGAGCCACTGGTCGCCCTAGTCCCAGTCCCCTTCCCCTCCTCCCTCGCTCATGGTCGCTATAGCAACCATCCAAGCACACTCCCCTCCTCCCCCCTTTTAGGGGGGTCACGGGAGTTATGGACTTTAGGGAGTACTGATGGACCGTCCATGTTCTCTGTGAGCTTCGAGGGAGTTCCGGTGTGATGGGGGGGGGGAGGGGGGCTGGCCACCCCCTCTGCCCGCATCAGTCCTTCTCCTGCGTTCTTTTTACACGATTCCCCTTCCCCCCCCCCCCCCCCCCTTCTCTCTTTCCTCGTTATAGCTGACTCCGCCAGCTATTGAAAGGTATCATAGTCCCCTTCGTCTGCTGACGGAGCGCCCACTTGCTATCCGACCGCCCTGGCGGTTGACGGAGGGGTTTTACGACGGAGCTCCAAGCTCCAAATCATTTAATTTATTTTATTTGGTTTTAAATTATGGGTAATCCTCTCTCGTTCTCCAGCGTGTCATACTCCTCCTTGAAACTCAATTATAGGTGTATGAAAGGTATCTGGTTTATCTAAATTCTCCTCTCCGGCGTACACCGGGGATTTCAACCAGTTTACCAGGTCCCATGGACTCTCCCACATGGATTACAGGGGAGGATTATGCCCAAAAATTTTATGCTACTCCGGCATGCAGCGGAGCATCATAAGTGGTCCTGATAGTGTATAACGTTAATACTTATGTATCTATCCACTTACAGGCTACCAACTGTCAGGAGGCCGGGTGTAACGCCGTCCTCCAGGACCCCTGCGGGCACGAGGTCTGTCGCTCGCACGCTCCCTGTGCCGTCTGCCATAAGGACTTGATCGTGTGGTACCACGAAGCCTGCTCCATCTGCTACGAGCTGGTGGAACAGTTTTCGGACGGAGTAAGTATATACCGGTGTAGGTATATTCTTTCCTGGTATATACTATCACTTAAATTTGTGTTATAATGCTATATAGTTCTAACAGTTTCAAATGTTAATGATTCGTCCTCGCGGCTTCGTTGTAAGGACTACAATGACTCTCTTTTTCAGGCTGCCGCTGTTAAGGACGCCGCGTCGGCTACCCTGAAAGCCTGGGTATGTGGCTTCGGCAAGAACGCACCGAAGGGGCAGCCATATATATTGGACAAGAGTATGGCTGTCCGGATCTTCCCAGGCGGTAAGTCGACTGGGTATGTCGACCCCGCCGCGGTAGCTCCGACGATCGCCATCATCCAGCAACAGGTGGAGCAGGCCCTGATGGAAGGGGGAGGCCAGGACATCTCGGCAGACGTCGCGACGCTGGACCTCAATGTAGAGCCAATGACGGTAGTGGAGGTGAGTTATTGGTTGAGGTGGGTTTGTTAGGCGCCCAAGGGCTTCCCTTGGACGCTTCTGGATCTTCTTCGCCTATCCCTTCCTCTGCTTCCTTCCAAGGCTTCACGGAATCAGAGAATCCTACTAAGACGCCTACTGCCTCAGTAGTCCCCAAGGTGAAGGGGCAAAGAGAGCAGAAGACCCTGGAGAGGACGTCGTCTAAGAAGACGTCGTCTTCTTCATCTTCCCATAAGTCTCCGGCTCACCATCCCGGAGCAGGGAAAGCGAAGACCTCTTCTTCGCATTCGAAAGGGTCGAGAGGTAAATCTTCTAAAGAGAAGGTCCGCGCTCCCGCCGAGCCAGTACCTTCCTCTTCTACCGGAGCTCCTCCGGTGACCCCTGTCGAGGCCAGTCCTGTTGGTCCCTTCGATCCTGTTGCTTTCACGGCAGGGGTCATGCAACAGGTAGGAGACATGGTCGGATCTATGATGAATACCAGATTCGATCAAATGTTCGCCCAGATCTCCACCTCATTGACTCAGTCCAGCCAGTCGATTAAGAATATTTCTGATCGTCTGACGGACCAGGAGAATCAACTGGCAGGGCTGAACCAAGCGCCTCCAGCCGTTCTCCCTGTAGCAGGCGCCGGAGTTGCCTCGTTGCCTGACTACAACACCCTTCCCGCCTTCTCTATGAGCAATCCTTGGAGGGTAGCAGCCTTTGCTCCCTTCAAGGATGGTATGATCTCCATCCCGGACTATGGAACTCGTCGTATCGAGGACTTCGAGTTCCATCCCGCCGGTCTACAACCGCCTTTCATGGGATATGCTAGGCTAACGGAGGCAGCTCTGAACAGGGAAGACAAGATCCCTAAGGAGACTGTTTTGTACAGTCGAGAGCAGGCTCAAAGGGAATGGGTACGATGCCTGGAAGATTGGTATTGTACCAATACCAAACTCCAGGCATTTAAGAGCCCTTTTACAATCTTTGCTACGGAGGAGGAGGCACCACTCCCCTTCACAACAAAGATAGCCGAGGTCACCATCCAAGCTGCCATTAAGGATGAACCTCTCCCTCAGCTTAGGGAATCAGACCCGACGTCCCCACTCTTTCCAGCCTTTGGGGAACTCTGGGAAGACCTGCCAGCAACATTCACGGTAGGAAAACTCAAACCGGACTGTGCCACGGATCAGTTCGGTGAGAGACTTCCTAGGCTACCGGATAACCTTATCCAAGTCGAATTTGAGGCAAGGACTAGGTTAGGCAGAACTTTGAATTCCTTAGTGATGACAGAGGTTGCTGCCTTGACTTACGGTTCGGATCCTCTATTCAAGCTCCTGGCAAAGTCACAAACACAGACTGTACAGTCGGACCTGTACGAGCTTGTGGTAGCGAGACGGAACTGCAGGAAACATGTCCTGCAGGAAGCTACAATTCGGCATGAGCCGAACAAGCTGCTTTCTTCTACCATCTGGGGGGCTGACCTCTTCCCAGAATCAGCTGTAAATGAAGTGCAGCATGAGGCAACCAGGCTTAACCAAAGCCTTAGGGCTCGCTGGGGTCTTTCCAGTAAGAGGAAACCTGAGAATCCTCCTGCTGGCGCCAAGAAGCTGAAAAAGACCAGGAAGTTCCCGTCCTTCCAAAAACAGCAGCAGCAACATTTTGTTCAGGCAGTTCCGGTCTCTCAACCCATGCAACCAGCAGCTGCGAAGGGTCAAAACCAGCCCATCCTCCTGTTGACTCCACAAAGCCAGCCCTCGACCTCCTGCGCGGTTTCCCCGGCTTTCAACCCTGTATTTGAAAGCCAAGCCTTTCAAGCCATTAATAGGTTTGCAAGGGGAAGCAGGGCTAGGGGTGCCTTTCGTCGGAGGGGTGGCGGAAGGGCAACCAACAGGGGGAAACACTTCCGTGGAGGGCGCGGAGCACACCCTGCACAACAACATTGAGATCTCTCAGGTAGGAGGGAGGCTGTTCCTCTTCCGTCACAGGTGGGGATTCAGCAATTGGGCACAAAGCATTGTGTCCAAAGGGCTGGGATAGAGTTGGATCAAAGGTCCCCCGCCATCCAAATCATTCCTTCAATTACCAACAAAGGAATTGACAGAGTATGCGAAAGAGCTCCTTCAGAAAGGGGTAGTGTCAAGAGCCAAGCATTTAAAGTTTCAAGGACGCTTATTCAGCGTGTCAAAGAAAGGCTCATCAAAAAGAAGAATAATCTTAGACTTGTCCCGTCTAAACTTATTCATTCGTTGCGACAAGTTCAAAATGCTGACTATCTCGCAGGTGTGGACCTTACTTCCCCGTGGGGCCGTCACCACCTCTATCGATCTTACAGACGCATACTATCATATCCCAGTCGCGAGACACTTCCGCCCATACCTAGGCTTCAGGTTGGGAGACCAGGCATTCTCTTTCAAAGTGATGCCCTTCGGGCTGAACATAGCCCCCAGGGTATTCACGAAAATAGCGGAAGCAGTAGTACAACAACTGAGATCACAAGGGATAATGGTAGTGGCGTACCTCGACGATTGGCTGATTTGGGCGACAACCGTCAAGGAATGCCTCAGAGCCACAGACAAAGTAATCCAATTTTTGGAACATCTAGGGTTCCAAATAAACAAGACAAAGTCCAGGCTCACGTCGGAGTCTCGTTTTCAGTGGCTCGGGATTCAATGGGACTTGACCTCCCACACTCTTGTCAATTCCATTGGTCAAAAGGAAAGAAATAGCCAAGTCAGTAAGGCAATTTCTCAAGTGCAAACGAACGTCAAGGAGAAACCAGGAAAGGATCCTAGGTTCACTCCAGTTTGCGTCAGTAACAGATGTTCTGTTAAAAGCGAAACTGAAAGACATAAATTGAGTTTGGCGCTCAAGAGCAAATGTCAAATCTCAAGACAAGTTGTCAGTAATCCCGCAGATTCTTCGCAATCGTCTCCGCCAAAGAACCTGTCCAAATCAGTTCCTCTCCAGTTTCCCCCTCCGGCGTTGGTTATCCACACAGACGCCTCTCTAAGCGGGTGGGGAGGATATTCCCAGTTCAAGAAGGTTCAAGGAACGTGGTCATCTCAGTTCCGCCAGCTTCACATAAATGTATTGGAAGCCATGGCAGTATTTCTCACTCTGAAGAGGCTTCTACCAGCAAAGAACTCTCATATAAAGCTGGTCTTGGACAGCGCAGTAGTAGTACACTGCATCAACAGGGGAGGATCCAAATCAAAACATGTGAACCATGTCATGATAGTCATTTTCTCTCTAGCAACCAAGTACAAATGGCATCTATCCTCCACCCATTTAGCGGGAGTAAGGAACGTGATAGCGGACACTCTGTCTCGATCAGTTCCTCTAGAATCAGAGTGGTCCCTGGACAAGAACTCATTCCAGTAGATACGCCGGAGTGTTCTGGGTCTCCAAGTAGATCTATTCGCATCTCAAGCAAACCACAAGCTCCCTTGCTATGTGGCCCCCAACCTGGACCCTCTGGCCTATGCCATAGACACCATGTCCATAGATTGGAATCAGTGGGAGAAGATATACATCTTTCCTCCAGTGAATCTTCTATTGAAAGTCCTGAACAAACTCAGGACATTCAAAGGACAAGTAGCTCTAGTAGCCCCGAACTGGCCCAAGAGCAACTGGTATCCTCTGCTTCTGGAATTGGGTCTCCGACCTCGAATGATCCCCAATCCCAAACTATCTTAGTCAGTACAAATGAGGACTGTGTTCCCTTCCTCAGGAATTCTCAAAACTCTAACTTTATGGACTTCATGAAGTTTGCGGCTAAAAGATTTGCAAATATTGATCCTCAGAATATTCTTTTCTTAGAATCAGATAAGAGAGAATCAACTTTGAGACAGTATGATGCTGCTGTTAAGAAGTTAGCAACTTTCCTGAAGGAAACAAACACCAGAACCATGACAGTCAACCAGGCTATATCCTTTTTCAGATCTTTATTCGAAAAAGGATTAGCAGCTAGTACTATCACCACTAATAAGTCAGCTTTAAAGAAAATCTTTCAGTTTGGTTTTAAAATAGACTTAACAGACTCCTACTTTACGTCTATTCCTAAAGCCTGTGCTAGGCTGAGACCTTCTGAAAGGCCTAGTTTAGTTTCATGGTTCTTGAATGACGTTCTCAAGCTGGCTTCAGACACTGACAACGTTTCTTCTACATACATAATGCTACTGAGGAAAACTCTATTCTTACTAAGTTTAGCCTCAGGAGCCAGAATATCAGAACTGTCGGCCCTTTCCAGAGATGCTGGACATGTAGAATTCCTCCCCTCAGGAGAAGTCTTACTGTCTCAAGATCGTAGTTTTTTGGCAAAGAATAAGGACCCCTTAATGAGGTGGGCCCCTTAGAAGGTCATCCCTCTTCCACAAGACCCTTCTCTTTGTCCGGTGACGACCTTACGAGCCTTTCTGTCTAGGACATCCTCTAGATCCTCAGGCCTCCTCTTCAAGAGGGAGAAAGGTGGTACTATTTCAATAAAGGGAATTAGGCAACAAATCCTTTACTTTATTAAACAAGCAAATCCTGACTCATTCCCCAAAGCCCATGACATCAGGGCAGTAGCCACCTCCATTAATTATTTCCAGCATATGAACTTTGATGACTTAAAGAAGTATACAGGCTGGAAATCGCCGACAGTTTTTAAGCGTCATTATTTAAAGTCCTTGGAATCTTTGAAATTTCCGGCAGTGGCAGCGGGAAACATAGTTTCCCCTGACACTGCTCAGTAGTCGTAGTCGAAGATCCAGATCTCCTTTCTACCTGCCTCAACTAACAATGCACCTAACCCTACCGTTATGTTCTTTTGGTCCTTCAGCCTTAGCTGCTTAGAAGGCTACATATATATAGTGGTGCGTCCCTTATTTTTTTGCTAGGGGCACCCACAATTATATTGTATATATAAAGCTTTTGTAACTGATCGGTGTTGCTCCCCTTATTTTTATGCTAGGGAAGCACACCAACATATAATTGAGATGCTGTTTGTGATTTACATATATAAGTTTCAGTGAGTGTTCTTCCCTTATGTACAGTGGACCCCCCGTATTCGCGTTTTCCGGATTCGCGGACTCACACATTCGCGGATTTCTCTTGGGAACATTCCCTGCATTATTCGCGGAAAATTCGCGCATTCGCGGTATTTTTCTATGAGAAATATCCACAAATTCCTGGTTTTTGTTATAAATTTCATCATAAAATGCACTTTTTGTGATAAAACTATGAAAAAAACCAAGTATGAACATTTTTAGGGGTTTTTCTTAAGTTTTAACTAACAAAATAGGCTGTTTTTAGCATTTTTATAGGGGTTCCAAACATTCGCGGATTCTAACTATTTGCGGGGGGGTCTGGTACGCATCCCCCGCGAATACGGGGGGACCACTGTACTGTTTTATTGAACCTCACTTGTATTAGATAAGTTATCATAAGTTAGTTTAGGTATAATTTTAAGGTTAACTGTATATAATTTGTTTCATTAGTTTAAGTTAACTTTATTTTATAATAACTTGTAAGCTCTCAATCAGATTATATTTACTCTTTTTTACTTCCTTTGTTTTATTGAGACCTTTCTCTTTTTTTTCCAATCTTGTGCTAATTTTCTGGTACTATTTCACGAAGCGACAGAACTGAGCCCAGAAAAGGGATTTTTGACGAAGGAAAAATCTACTTCTGGGCGAGGGTTCGTGTCGCCCAGTGAAATCCCCCCCTGTTCTCCGCCCTGCAGCCCAAGATTGGCATCTAACTACAAGGATGGCCACCAGAGGCGCTGCAGTCAGCGTGGTGGGTAGCGTAGTAGTAGTAGTTGCTGACTCAGACTATGTATCAGCTCTCTCAGGAGGGGGATTTTGATGAAGGAGAATTCTAAATGGCAAGAGGTTCGTGGTAGTGGTCTCACTCGCCCAGCTCCATACCAATACCCTCTTTTTATTTAGGGTGAGCAAGTCAGTTATTCTGACATCCTCCTGAATTTATTTTTTCTCTGGTATGTGTTAGTATCATTTACCTAGAAATAATGAACTTAAGGATTATTTCACTGGGCGACACGAACCCTCGCCCAGAAATAGATTTTTCCTTCGTCAAAATCCCTTACCAAGTAGTTACATAACTGAATCCCACATTGTAGGAGGTGGGATCCATGGATATGCATATATCTTTTAAAATTTAATAAATATAAAATATATACTCAGTGCTAGCATCCATGCAGATGCTTGTTGGTTCTTTACCTGTTAAGAGAGCTGAACAGTTGATTACTGCCTCTGGAAGTCGCTCGTCTTAACTCATAGGGACGTGGCGGTATAGCCATGGCTCATCCTCTAAAAAGTGGGACCCATGCAGCTAAGGAATGTCCGTGGCTAGCGTGGTCAACCAAAGGATGCCCCTGCCCAGGGCGCAGTACCAAATAACATCATGTTACTAGAGCAAAAACATATCACCTTCACCATAACCATAATATTCATAGTACCTCCAGGCTCCCCTAAAAACTCAACAACCTTATTCAAGGCGAAGAGATAGACTAGGAAGGTATGACTTCCTACACACCCTTACTCAATGCTGTGCCAGCTGCTAAATATGGACCCAGGGTACTGCAATTTTCATAGACTGTTTCAATATCACGCAAGTAATGCGAGGCGAACACTGATTTACATTTCCAATACATTGCTTGTATAATAGAGTCCAAAGAGAGATTGTGTTTAAAAACAGATCCCAACATTGCCTTATAACCTTTGATAGTTGCAGTAGAGAGATTCCTATCTGATCTCAGATATAATAGAAAATCTGCTATTTCTGTCATAGTTGTTTTGGAAGACGAAACATTATGTTCTTTACACCAGGCTCTAAACACAGTCCACTTTGCCTGGTAGACTTCACTTGAGGATTCCCTTCTGCACTGAGCGATAGCTCTCGCTGCTTGTCTTGAAAACCCCTTCGCTTGTAAGAGTTGTTGGACAGTCTGTAAGCGGCTAAGGATAGAGTGGATAGTCCGTGATGGAATCTTCTGAAGTGGGGTTGTCTAAGTAGATCTGTTCTCTCAGGAAGTAACCTTGGCCAACCCACTAGAAGGTCTAAAAGATCTGGAAACCATTCCTGTGGTGGCCAGAAGGGAGCAATGAGAGTCATTGAAACGTCGTGATGTGTTCCGAATTTGTTGATGACTTCTCTCACCATCTTGAATGGAGGAAAGACGTACAAGTCCTTGTTCAACCAGTCCAAAAGCATTGCATCTGTCACCCATGCTTTTGGGTCAGGGGCTGGTGAACAGTAAAGGGGGAGACGATGGTTTCTTGCTGTGGCAAACAGATCTATCATAGGTTTCCCCCCAGAGTTTCCACAATTTATGGCATACTGTTGGGTTCATCATCCATTCCGTGTGAAGTACTTGCCTCCAGCGGCTTAGTTCGTCCGCGAGTACATTGGATTTTCCCAGAACGAACCTTGTTATCGTCACTACTTTGTTGCGAACTTCGTCTGCAAACTTCAGCAATCCCCAGTGGATGGTGGTCAGTTCCTTCTGATTTATATGCCATTGTTTTTGTTGTGCATTCGAAATACCTGATATTTCCTTTTCCCCCAGAATCGCTCCCCAAACTTGATCTGATGCGTCTGTAAAGAACACTAGGTTGGGGCTCAGCGGAGGAGGGATCTCCCTTCTGCACATCTGTCTCTTAACTTCCACCAATGCAGGTCCTCCTTTATTTCTTGTGTGATACGAAACATAAAGTCCGGAAACTTCTTTCTGTTCCAGTTTGGCCTGAGGAAGAACTGTTGGTTGTCCTCGGCTGGCTGGCAAAGGACGTACACTAGGAATATTTTCTCGAGTACATTTAGTGGATTGCAAGAGAAGATCCTGTGTTGCTTTCTTCTACAATTCGGAGGCAACTAGCACTACTGTCTCCTCTAGAAACAGGTGCTTCTTATCCAAAGGCAAATACAGTAAGGCAGACTTTTGAGTATGAGATACCCTCTTAGATGTAAAAGAACACCACAGTTCTCTCTTCTTTAGGATGCCTAACATGAAGAGAGAGGCTAGTTCCGCGTATCTGTCTCTATTCCCCTTATCTAAGCAGGAGATCACTCCCAAAATGTCTGCAAAGGCTTCCTCATTCAACATGTAATAACTCTTGAGTTTACATCCCAAGGCTCCTACTGTCCAGTCCAGGAAACTAATAACTTCAAATACCCTAGAGATATTTTCAATTAGGTGATCTAATTCTGATGCCGTAAACATGATCTTGGCCGAGTTGAAAGCTGATCTTCTCGCCGATGCAGAGATACTCATTGATACTACATATGAGGCAATCAAGCAGCATACATACGAAGAAATAAATTATGACATGACAACACAAAAGAAAATCCCGAAGAGGCTCTACCCAGATCTGCACACTGATGGGAAAGAGGAAAAAAATAGAAAAGAAAGACAAAGTCTGCAACCTTTTGAAAAGAGGGAATTGCAGATTCGGAGAAAGATGTTACTACAAACATCCTAAGGTATGTCACAACTATGAAATATATGGTAAATGTGCATACCTAGACGGCTATGAGGATGATTGCAGAGATCTACATCCAAAAATATGGAAAAACCTAAAAGAAGGAAAAGGATCTAAGTTCGACAAAAAATGTAAATATATGCACCCTGTAGCCATGAATCAAAATCAAATAAATAATCAATCAAATAATAAAATCCAAAATAAGAAAGAAACAAATAAAGAGAGGAACAAAAATATCAGGTGAAAGAAAAAAAATAAACAGCCATCACCGCGATATGCAGTGTCAGCAAAATATTTCCAAGCATCAGCTCCAAGATACAACTCAAGAGATAAGAACTGTATGTATGATGCAAGAGGATATTGCAGATATGGAGAAAATTGCAGATTCAGACACAAAATGAATAATTATGATGAAGGAAGATCAAATATTATGGAAAAGTTGGATTTTTTAATGTCAGAATTTCTGGAAATGAAGAAAAGAACAACATACCAGAACAGAAAAGAGACATGGGAAAATCCTTTTTATTACCCATATTAAATGAAGGAGAAAACACGCAAACCATCATAGTGATGAATGCGCAGGGTTTAGTTACGAGTAACTCAAAAAGAAAAATAGTACTTAGAAGAACTAACCCAAATTGAAAAGAAAATAGATATAATGAATATAAGTGAAACCTGGTATTCGCAAGAGACTGGGAATGAAGATCAAATAAAAGGGTTCCAAACTTATAGATCAGATAGAAAAAATAGGAATCAAGGGGGAACCGCAATATATGGGAAAGAGAAAAAACAAGGAAAAATATATGAGAAATATAGTAACTCAGAATGTGAACTAATAGCGGTAGAATTTGAATCTGAAAAATTAATGAACATAGTAATATATAGACCCCCTAATACTAAAGAGTTTGACACAATAATAGAAAAATTGGATGATATATGTAGAAATCACAAGGACTGGACTATTTTCCTATATGGAGACTTTAACTTTCCTTTCGTAGACTGGAAAGAACGAATAGGAGATTGTGGTTGTTATACATAAAAAAGAGAGTAATAGTAGTGCAGAAGATAAGAGGGAATTCGAAAGCTATTAGATATGCTACTAGAATACAACATTCAACAAATAAATCACCTGCCAACAAGAAGGAAAATACTTTAGACCTAGTATTTGTGAACGAGGTGAATTATGTTAAAGAAATAATAGTTTATAATGGGAGTATTTCAGACCATAATGTCATAGAATTAACAGTCCATTCCAAAGCAAGTGAAAACAGAGATAAGCAAGAAATGAAAAAGTGGGAAGGATATGGAAAATACAACTTCTACAGTAAAAATATAAAATGGTCAGAAATAAATGAAGAATTAAACAAAGATTGGGATAACATTTTCGTAAGTGATGACATAATGGTAAATACGGAGATACTATATAAAATATTAGATAGTGTAAAAATATACCGAAGAAGAAAAGTAAAACATCAGTCATGCATACCAAGAGACAGAAGGATCTTGTTCCAGAAAATCAGAAAGTGGAAAAAAGGTCTTGCAAAAGAAAAAAATGCATGGAAAGTTATAGAACTAAAAAGTAAGATAGAAAATGCAGAAAAAAAGATTATACAATCAAAAGAAAATGAAAAACGGGACTTGGAAGAAAAAACCCTAGTAAATATAAAGCAAAACCCCAAACTATTATACTCGTACGTGAAAAAGATGAATAAAAGAAGAATAGACATAGGCCCTCTAAGAATTGAAGGGAGATTAACGAATGAAAAAAAAAGGAAATATGCAACATGTTGGCAGAAAGATATATGAGAGAATTCACACCTAGAATTGATAATGAAGATAATGATATAGAAGTAAGGGACGAAAATAGTGAATATTTAGCTGACATAGATATTAATGAAGCCAATATTGTGCAGGCTATTAATGAAATTAAAAATGGAGCTGCTGCAGGGCCTGATGGTGTCCCTGCTATTTTGTTAAAGAAAGTAGTTCATTCTATCGCAAAGCCACTTGCAATATTATTAAGACAAAGTGTAGATACAGGCAAGATTTATGATGAGCACAAATTAGCATATATTACCCCTACTTTCAAAAGTGGATCAAGACTAGAGGCAAGCAATTATAGGCCTGTGAGTCTAACATCACATATTATGAAAGTGTATGAAAGGGTAATGAAGAAAAATATTATGAAACATTTAATAAAAAATAATCTGTTTAATATAGGACAACATGGTTTCGTACCCGGAAAAAGTACACAAACCCAACTGTTAGTCCACCGTGAGAACATATATAAAAATATGAAAAGCGGAAATGAAACAGATGTGGTTTATCTAGACTTTGCAAAAGCTTTTGACAAGGTAGACCATAATATATTAGCGAGTAAAATTAGAAAACACAATATCGTGGATAAAGTAGGAAGATGGTTAAAAGAATTTTTACACAACAGAAAACAGATAGTTATTGCAAACAATAAGAAATCGGATGAAGCTAAGGTAATATCCGGTGTGCCACAAGGTACGGTGTTAGCTGCATTACTGTTTGTTATTATGATTGCAGACATAGACAGTAATGTTGAGGACTCGGTAGTGAGTAGTTTCGCCGATGACACAAGAATAAGTAGAGAAATTACTTGTGATGAAGATAGGAACACGCTACAAAGAGACCTTAACAAAGTATATGATTGGGCAGAGGTAAATAGGATGGTATTTAACTCTGATAAATTTGAATCAATAAATTATGGAGACAGAAAAGGAAAGCTATATGCATATAGGGGACCTAATAATGAGACAATCACAAATAAGGAAGCAGTTAAAGACCTTGGTGTGATGATGAATAGGAACATGTTATGTAATGATCAAATAGCAATTCTATTGGCAAAATGTAAAGCAAAAATGGGAATGTTGTTACGGCACTTCAAAACAAGAAAAGCTGAACACATGATTATGCTTTATAAAACATATGTTTGTAGTCCACTTGAATATTGCAATATGATATGGTACCCACACTATCAAAAGGATATTGCACAAATAGAGAGTGTACAAAGGTCGTTTACAGCTAGAATAGAAGTTAAGGACCTTGACTACTGGGAAAGACTACAATCCTTAAAATTATATAGTCTAGAAAGGAGAAGAGAACGCTACATGATAACTCAGGCATGGAAACAGATAGAAGGAATAGCCGAAAACATCATGGAGCTAAAAATATCAGAAAGAGCAAGCAGAGGTAGATTAATAGTGCCCAAAACTATACCAGGAAAAATAAGGAAAGCACACAGGACATTAATCCACTACGCACCAGCATCGATAATGCAACGTCTATTCAATGCTTTTCCAGCTCATCTGAGGAATATATCAGGAGTGAGCGTAGATGTGTTTAAGAATAAACTCGACAAATATCTAAGCAGCATCCCAGACCATCCAAGATTGGAAGATGCAAAATATACCGGAAGATGTACTAGCAACTCTCTGGTAGACATTAGAGGTGCCTCACACTGAGGGACCTGGGGCAACCCGAACAAGATGTAAGGTCTGTAAGGTAAGGAGTCAATAAGCGCGGAGAAGTCTCCCTGGGCAGAGGCAGACACTCCCAAAGAGAGCTTCTCCGGTTTCGTAACATAAATGTCTCCTCGTTGAAAGAAGAGAAGGAGGGAAGTTGAAGTTAACTTTGCCTTGATCCCTCTTATCCTCAAGCAAAAGGTTAATTTCCTTTAACGCTTTTTGAGCTGAAAAGGACACTACTAGTTTGGGTAATTTCCTGGAGTCTTCCTGGTTGTCTCTCATGTAAGAAGACACTGGCGACGTGGGAGTCACTGGCGAGAATGAATCCAAAAAATTTTCAACGAAGTAAAAAAGCAAGGCTTTGTATGCAGTGAGAGAAGACTCTCTATCCTCCTCTTTTCCTTTTTCTTAGCTTCTTCGGCTGAAGAAATAGGTGGTAAATTCTCTATAGGTTGGACCGGGGGCACCGCAGATTGAATAAAGCCCAAAATGCTGTCTAACTTGTTCTGGATGGCTGGCAAAGAAGTATTGGGGGCAGCCATCACCTGAGATCCTGTCGGTAAGCCCGAAGCTGAAATTGATGATAAGACTGTCTGAGTGCTTCATACTGGTCCATCTGTACACTTGGTTGCATGTATATCTGTGGATGCTTGGGGCTGCTCGGGCGCCAATGGACACTCGGGCACTAGTGGGTGCTAGGGTGCTAGTGGACGCTCTTGGACGCTCGGGCGCTAGTGGACGCTCGGGCGCTAGTGAACGCTCGGACACTAGTGGACGCTCGGGTGTTAGTGGACGCTTGGGAGCTAGTGAACATTCGGGCGCTAACTGAATATGGATCATTACAAGCTTTAGCGATCCTAGTATTGCAGCCTTTACTGTAATACTTACTAATCCCAGATGTACTAGTGTCTGACATTATGTACACCAATTCAAAACTAGTTAATTAATTCCTAAACAGCTAATCACCAAAAACAAAATAACTCCAACAATGAGCGACAGTAAAGAATTCCAAAAATTCCGCTGACTACTGAAACTGTGTTAAGAGTACCAGACGGCAGAAACAACTGATTTTTGTATGGTGTTGGTTCCTTACTCCCCCAATAGTGGGCGGGGGTTATCACCTGACCAAAACAAACTAGCACTACTGCAAATTTCAAAAATTCTAGCTGCCAATGGTTTTAAAAACTATAGCTATGTAACTACTTGGTAAGTTGTATACTACATAAAAATTCTTTTTGGAAATGTTGTAGTAGGTGGTTGAATTGTATGATTATATGTTAGACATTGTATTTAAAAAAGAATACCTCTCATTGTAATATAATATTACTACTTTAATGATGGCAGTCATATTTACCAATATGTAAAGACTTCTTACATATGATAAACAAATATTATTAAACAAAATTTAAGTACTACTTACCCAATTATTCAAAAGTTTGTTATTATTCAGATTCTCCACGAGCTTTATTGGCCGTGTTAAAACAGATGTAACACTCAAAATTTTTATTTTTAAATTAATTTTAAAATCAAAATCAAAAGCAGTAATTTATCATTTAACATACGTGCTCAGAATTTATCTAAAACACCAGAAATACATTATGACATACCTTATGTAATACACCCGTATGAAGAAGTTTTCTAGGTCCTAAAGTATTTGTTAATGAGTTGAACACTAAACGCTCACTTAACCCTTCACATATAACTTGTCTCTGCATCCACTCTAACTTATCAGTATTTTCCCGTTGACTAACAGCTTCATTTACCTAAGATAGATATTAGTTCTGATTAAAAAAACGAAGTCATGTTCATTTCACTTCATTGAAAACAGTAAAAAATCAAATAAATATGTACCAACCAAACTAAAGTAATTTAAGTCCATAATTAATTGCAGTTTAAGTTGAATTTTCCTTATTATAGGCATTCCCCTAATGGTACTGTACTTGTTCATGTTGTACAACTTTTAATTTGCACTGTTTAAACTCAACTGGGATATGTTTGTCTGTACACTGTCTTTATGCAAACATCCTGAAGATCATGTTAATTTTCTTCAGTCAAAAAGTTTTCAAAATATTGCTTCTGTCATTCCAGTATCTCATTATTTCTACTTTCAATTTTCCCATCTTCTCTCATGCTTTTCTCAATCCCTTTGCAACTCTAAGTACTTTCTCTTCTGCTCTGCTTTGTTAAGATTTTTTATTTCATTCCTCCCAACTTCATTTCCTTGCCTCTGCCACCCATCTTTTAGACTCCTTTCCCTTTTTCAAGTTCTGTATATCTCTCTGTCCTTTTCCCTGTCCACTGCCAGAGCTGCTTAAAGAATCCCTGCTTCTCTCCAATTGCCTTTGGCACCCTGTCTTTGTATCTTTCTACCTTTCTCTGTAAGTGTGATGCTATATTTGCTGACACTTTTAATACTCTTGGACCTCTCCTGCTTTTTAGTTCCATGATTTTGTTCTTTTGAAAGACTTTTTTCATCTTATTTCTATCCATCAATGCTGGGGTCTTACTTTTAGATATTGTACATCCAATGTTATTCTGCAGTATTTTATTGTATACCAGTCCAAAATTCATCAAGAGCTTTTCAATTCAATTTGCAACTTCTCATTTTCCCTTAGTTTTAAATGTATTCTTTATACCATGTTCTATGTCAATAAAGATGAATAAAGGTGGACTACATTGTATGTAGATTACTTATTGAGGTTCCGAAATTAATTACGGTACTACTACTACATACATTTCTAAATGAAAAATCTGACATCTCCAATGAGAACTGTGGTGCATTCAGAGGACTGTATTTCTTTAGACCTCAAGTAGTATTACTCTTCATACTCCTTTAGGTCAGAAATTTAACTTATTTTCATTTGCATTTATATCTGTTATATGAGTTTTATCTGCTTCAAAGACTGCTGATGCAGCTGAGCTGCAAAGTACGTATTTTCTTTAGTTTTGGCTTTGGGATTTAAGTTATCACTTTCTTTTTGTTTCATTTTCAGGTAGGACAGCATTTCTTTACCAGTACTTGAGGTTCTGTTTAAATCTCTTCTATGTCTTGTACAGTTGCAATGGCTCTTATATCTTGAGAATGGAATCATAAATTTTCTGAATTTTTATAGTATGTAATGTGTTTACAGCTGGTCTCACAGATAAATCTGGCTTGTCAGCAACAGTTCTTTTGTCTTTGTTGCACACTGCTGAGTGGTGGGACGGAATTGTTGCCATATACTAGTTTTTTTTATTTGAAGAATGCTATGATTTGTTTAATTGGTTGGTGTCAGCTCCGTTAACCAATAAAATTTATCATTCACTATAAAAGATGGTTTTAGTGATGTTCAATATGTCACTGAGTGGGATGAATTCTTTTGCTTAGGTTCTGGTGGCTGCAGCATTGGCGGCTATACCAGGATCATCATTTCCCTTATGTCCACCTAGCCAGAGATCCAACACATTTCAGCATTTACAATAATTTCAAAGTTTGCGTAGATAGCTGCTCTCTTACTATTATCAAGTACAGTGCGGTCCCCAATTATGTGAGAATTTGGTCGATCCACGGCCTCGCAGAATTGGAAATTTGCATATTTCAAAACACAGACTTTATGGGAATAATTCCATTAGGGTCAAGGCAAACAGCAACTTACCCAGTCAAACTTTTTTATAGTACCCATTTTCAATACTTTCTATGCACTATACTGTAATTTTTTCAAATATGAAATTGTTCTTATGGATAAATAAAACATTAAAAAGGTTTTAATAACTTGAAAAAGTTTTAAATTACACAAAGGATGGTGAAAACTCCCACACGTAAATAATTCCACCATTGGGTGCAAGTTTACTGTACGATACAGTCATTTCCATTAAAATAACCTTTTGGATGGAATTTCCTCTACCTATCCTCTGCCAATAAACCTTCAAACTCCTCTATCTCATCCTCCATGAAGAGTTCTTCTATTGAAGGAAGGCTTTGTGAACCATTTGAGGTTTCAAGGACTAGCGGATCATGCATGTCTTCACTTCTGTTAGGCCTAACAAACCTGGTTACGAGCGCCTGTCTGTTTATTTGTCTGGCACGTTCACTATGTAATCGTTTTGATATAAATTTATTCTACGATAAAAAAATAGCTGACGAAAATTCAAAATTTGATATGAAATTACAATTAAAAAGAAATGATAAAATGAAATCTCTCTCTCTCTCTCTCTCTCTGTCATTTTCATCAAAACCTATTTCAACAATAAAAAAAAAATAAATGATCAAATTTGCACGATGCGGATGATCAGAGTACACTTCGCAGATCTGAATAATATGTATGGCGATGATCATTCATACACACTGTGCTATGACATCAAAAATGCGTGAGGCAGAGCCTTCAGTCTTAGCTAATGGCTGAGCAGGAAATCTCTCTCTCGCATTCCCCCTTGGAGGAATAATAGTTTTTTCCCTCCAAGCATTCCCCCCATCCCTTCTCTCAGATACCAGCAAAACCACCCACATCTAAAATACTTGAAAAGACAATAGGTTTGATATGTTTTGCGGCGCGTGATTCGCAGAATTTGAACGGCTTCACAGATACAGAAAATCTATTTATGAGAACTAGCGACCGCATAAAAGGGAAATCGCACAATTCAAACACTCATAATTCAGGACCGGACTGTACTTTATCCTGACTGATCAGCTAATTTGTTTAGCTCTCACAAGGCTTGCTCCACAGGACTTGTCTTTATTAACAATAAAGTTTAGATTTTATTTATCAAATTTCCATTTTCTAAAATTTTGTAACAAGGCTGATTTATTATCAAAATTTGAGGATCATTGTAAATTACATTTTGAATATTCACACAAAAAAGTTTATCTGTTAATGTTACTCTACAGTTCGGGACTGGATAGTGTACGCTATTCGTCAAATACCCATAGGTCAAACGTGACCAATTCTAAGATAAGTTAAAATTCCTTGTGTGTGTTCTTCCCTGATATCCACTGTCTCTCAAGGACATTTTCTTAATTTTATTACTGTATTGAGATGATAATGCATTACTATAAATAATGTTTCTAGATACTTACTTGAGCACATAGGGTTGTTGCTGCATTAAATGCTTCTTCAGTATTATGATAATCAGGGTGTCCCTCAGGAGTATATTTCAAAAGCTGGAATAGGTGATAAGTGTTTTTAAGGAAACTTAACATTAACGGAAATCCCCCATTCTATTTCTTTAAGGAACTTAAAATTAATGAAAATCCCCATTCTATATCTTTAAAGAACTTACCATTAATGGAAATTCCCATTCTTTGTAAGTACTGTATTTGTAAGATTTAGCTCATATCACTAGTATTGGTATTATAGTGGTACACAAATATTTTTTACTCCTAATAATCCATTTCACAGGAAAATAAAATGCACCTTATAAAAATTTACATTCTTATAATAAAAGGTTTTATATGTATACTAATCCAGTAATTACACAGCTATTATAGTTTCACTCGTTTGGCAGTTAAAATTTTGAAATCCCCGGGTCGTGCCAGAATGTTTTGTGGGTAGATGATTAACCCCTGCCCACTTTCAGGGGGAAAGAGAGGAACAACATAGCAAAGAGCTTCAATTTGTTAAGTGGATGAACTAACTCTGTAACCAAAAACAATCTTGGCCACATTAAAGGCTGACCTTCTAGCTGAATCCACAAGCCTGGAGAAGTCTCCCTGGGAGGAGGCAGACAATCCCTGAGAAGGAGCTTCTCCTGTGGCATAGAATCGGTACTTTGAATGAGATATCCTAGTAGGAAGAAAATTGAAGGCAGCTTTACCATGTTCCCTCTTCATCGATAGCCATTCGTCAATTTCACCAAAGGCCTTTTTCGATGAAGAAGAGGGAACCAATTTAGGAAGTCTCGAATAACTAGTTGAATGAGCTTCCATTTAAAAAGAAGCAGGTGAGGAAGGTGCTGTTGGAGAGAAAAACTGGGAAATGTCGCCAGCAGGAATCTCAGCAACCAGGCATAGGGTTTAGGGGGAGTGTGTTTCCTCTTCTTCTTCAGAGGAAATTGGAGACATTGCTAAATCTGGTGAGTCTCGATGAGTCAAAGGCAGCTTACTACGAAGTCTCAAAATGCTATTCAGCTTAAACTGGATAGGATCCAAAGGTGCTGACACTGACATTTCCTGAATTTGAGCTGTCTGAGCTCTAATACGTACTAGTGGTCACTTCCATATGTTGAGACAGCTGGGGAGCGGGCGCCAGAGAAGTGTCTACCATCTTAGACTCTCGTGGTACATTATTAGCGGGAGCCACTGGGACTTGCGGCACTACTGTCTGATTCGCTACTAGAGGAAACTCAACTTCTAAAGGAAGATCTGACGCTGCTTGATCCGTTGGATGTTTACGTTCTTAAGAAGAAAGCTTCTTATCCATGGAAGATAAAGTACCCTTACGGAAAGATTGGCGTTTCGGTGCCTGGGGACAGTCTTCTGAAGAAATGCTGTCCAACCAAAAGTGCTATGGACTATCCCAGTGACTACATGAAGGTCGCTCTCTCGTTTTCTTACAAGGCACAGGGGAAGAATGACGCACATCCACTGCTCTTCTTTTCAAGGGGCATGATCTCTCCGCAAACCGCCCATGGTGCCTGGGAGATGAATCTTCCGAACTCAACGACATCTTATGGAAATCCACTGAAAACCCTTTCCAGTGGGCTTTGGTTGCAACCTGGGATTCGTCAACAGGTTGAACTGAGGGGACGACTACCTGGGGACAGATTCCACCAACCTCCTTTAGGCTCCCAGTTGGATTCCTCCTAGGTTTTGGGGAGTATGACAGGGACCTTGGCCTAGGAGAATCAGCGGGCCGAGTAGCCAGCTCCTCCATAATCACTTCACTAGCACTGGGTGCTTTTCCATAAGTACTATCTTCACCAAAGACACTAACTGTACAATCAATTCTACAACCATTTCAAACTGTTTATCTATTTTTCATTTGAGACTGGTTATGGCGTTGGGTTGGGAGACTTGGGAGCTGGGTAAAGGATATAATGGAACAGATAAGGGCATCACGGGATTTAAAGAAATCACAGGAACATCAGAGCCTGATTTAGCTAAAGACAATTCCTGACTAACTACGACTTTACTATTCTCTGCCAAAGCTTTTCTTTTTTTGTCCCTAGCCAATTTTTTCAAGTGAGAATCTAGTTTTTTCCACTTATCACTATCCCAGTGAGCATATTCTTGACATCTTAAGTCAAAAGAGCAATTCTGTCCTCTACAAGTCACACATTTTGTATGAGGGTCATAAATCTCCTTAGTTAAACGATACTATTACAGCCTAAGCTGCAATACCTAAAAGAAGAAATACTAGTGTCGGACATCTTGAAGTAAAAATCGGGAATATAAAAGAAAAACTTTAAGACTAAATCAGATGACAAGGTTTCAAAAACCCCTATCATAAGCTAAATATGCCGAAAGGCAACCAAAAAAGTGTACTTCACCAAATGATGCGATATCGAACAATTAGAAAAGTCAGAATTCCAAAAATTTAACTGCAGTCAACTACAGGACTTCACCCATCAGCCGGCACAAACAAATTGATGCTCTTTGCTATGTTGTACCTCTCTTTCTGCCCCGAAAGTCAGCAGGGTTTAGTCATCTACCCCAACACTCTGGAGTAACCCTGAATTTCAAAATTTTAACTGCCGAATGAGTAAAACTAATAGCTTTGTAATCATGCACGTACTGGGTAAGTACGTACATATGCATAAAAATATATACTACCTGCTTTACTAATAGAGGATATCTTGTTATTCTCTGCATGGGCTTTAAAAGAAAGGATGTGAGAGTCATCCCTCTAACAGCAGGATGATCTTGGCACTGCTTTAAAATGTCAGCCCACTCTCCCTCAGCAGATGCTCTGAAAGGTAAGCAATTAAGTATGTACTGCATAAGCATACAAACATAATGCACTGAACACAACCATAAAAGTGAGATACAAATTATTGGAAAAAATATAGTATCAATATTGCCATTAATATCAAAAACCTTCTTTGAAACATACTTTTCTCCAAGTAAAGTTGCACCACAAATTTGTATGCTACAGAACCTCAAATAAGGTTTCAGCTGATTGATCTGTAACAGAAGTTAGAACATTACATAATAAGTCAAATACCATGCAACTGATTTCACTGCAATAAATATTAAAAATACATATACATCTGTGTACACTCGACAAGAAAACTGAAGATACAGTTTTCAATAGCTTTCGTTCATCCAATTTCCCAATTGTTTTAACTGAAAAGACATGATATCGCTAAATTTACTCTAGAATATGAAAATATACTGAAAATTATATTATATAAGTTAAAACTGCAAAACAAAACCGTTCAGATACTTAAAATCACGACATATGTCCGAAGCAATTGGAATTTCTCAGATGGATTCGTTCGTAGAGATCTGGTAGATAGAATGTGAATTTCTGATTTTAGTACTATGTATCACGACGACAATATTTACTCGTTTTGCTTCATGAACAGGGATATATTGCATCATCGTAAGTGGTGAATGCAATTATTTTAGTTTCTACAAACTCATGTTTGTATTCCAAAGCGATTAAAGTTAGCTGATGTCAATGGCACTCAGTGTTGCAACGGCTAAGGTAGGTTGAACAAATTTAGTTTCATCCACAAGAGTGTTTTCTATGATGTGAGGAGGAGCCCTAGAACTTCGAGCGGGAAAGCGCAAGTCACTGGATACTGGCTAACGTAACGGATTTCACACTTTGATTACTTTGACGTTGACATGGATCGAATGTTAGTTGCTGTTTACAAAGCTACTGTCTTTAAACATAAATCTTAATCAAGGTTAAAGTAGCAGGTCAGCTCAAAGATTTTCTGGCTATATGTTCCCATTACAAAGCAGTTCGTAGTAGCATACAGTCCTACACGATTGCATTTCTTTGCCGCAAGGCTGAAAGATCTCCCACGATATAAAACTTTAATTGCCTGTGCAATATATATTGAGTTATTTGTGGTAATAAATATTTTTACTTAACACAGCTTTTTTTTTCGTGAATGATATGTGGATGAAACCCGATTTTCAAAAGTAAAGACTGTATCAAGAGAGCAAGAATGACCGCACCGTGTCTAAAATTTTCCATGTCTTTTTACAATCTTTGAATGCCACGGCAACTGTTGAATGTAATCAAGATTAGGGTATGAATTTCTTAATGAATTAACTTGAATATTATGATCCTTCAAATTTTATCTAGCATAGTGCAGCACGATCTTGGGCCTATCAATAGATATACCTAATTCATTAAATTTTCTTCTGCCTTTCCCACGTCACAAGTACTATAAATCTCTCTCTCTCTCTCTCTCTCTCTCTCTCTCTCTCTCTCTCTCTCTCTCTCTCTCTCTCTCTCTCTCTCCACTTCTAAAACATACCCTAAAAATATATATATTACCACTCAATCTCCCAAAGAAAATATAATGAAATTGAGTAGTTATAAATAGGCCTAAAAGCTTTCACATGAGCAGATTTTGCTCCTCTCTCTCTCTCTCTCTCTCTCTCTCTCTCCTCTCTCTCTCTCTCTCTTCTCTCTCCGCTCTGCTTTTAAAACATATTTGAAAAAATATTATCACTCAATCTCTCAAAGTAAATATAATGAATCAAGTATCTCTATAGATAGGCCTATGCTCTCTCTCTCTCTCTCTCTCTCTCTCTCTCTCTCTCTCTCTCTCTCTCTCTCTCTCTCTCTCTCTCTCTCTCTCCACTTTTGAAACATTTGAAAAAATATTATCACTTAATCTCTCAAAGTAAATATGTTGAATTAAGTATCTCTATCGATAGGCATATGCTTGCGCGCTCTCTCTCTATCTTCGTAATATTTCCTACGTTCATGTTTAGTGTCAAACATTACTTATAAATAAGGTTTCACAGTAGGTTTTAAAAAAGGATGATCGATATTCTACCATGAACTGATGTTACCAAACCAACATTAACGATTAATATAGAGCCTGTTTCTACATTCAAGTATAAATGATTATAGGACCTCAACAGAATCTTTAAATCTAGAAACCAACAAATGCCATGATTTTGAAGCTCCGCCCCCTTTCAAGAGTTGCCAGGTGTGGCATTATTGAACAATATATGTCCGAAGATTTAAAAAAACTGTATCTTAACTTTCCTTGCCGAGTGTACATTACCAAGAACCCCAATGCTAAGAAGGAAGAAACAAAAGAAGAAAAGAGGCAGAGAAAGATTATACAGATTATTGTACCTACTTTTGGGTCTTGAGTCAAAGCAAGTGTGTTCTGTATCTTGTTCTCTTTATCAACTGTTAAAACCAAAGGTTTCTTCAATTTGGCATGCTTCAAGTGTGCCTAAACGAAAGGTACACAGGTGGCATTTTTTTTCAAATGAAGAGCACCAAAATCCAATATGTATAGCAGGTGTAATCCAGTTCATTATCAAACAGATAGGTTTTTCAGAAAGCCAAAATTACTGACAAAATAGTTTAGTTGTTAAGTCAAAATTACTGAGACGAATAAAGGGATTTTGACGAAGGAAAAATCCATTTCTGGGCAAGGGCCTGTGTCGCCCAGTGAAATGTCCCTTTAGCACACATTTCTAAGGTATAAATATTGCCATAATACCAGAGAAAAAAAGCTAATATGGAAATACCAGAATATTCTGGCTCGCTCACCTTATTTAAGGTGTCGGTATGGTTTCTGGGGCGAGTGAAACCACTACCAGAGGTCCTTTGCCATTTAGATTCATCCTTCTTCAATATCCCTCATCTACAGAGGAGCCGATCAAAGGCCCACTACTCACCACCACTACGGCTAGTGCCTCTGACGTCATTCCTGCAGATAGCACCCAAGCTTGGGCAAAAAAAAAAAACAAAAAAAAAAGGGGGGGGGAAGGAAAGGGTGGGATTTCACTGGGCGACACAGGCCCTTGCCCAGAAATAGATTTTTCCTTCATCAAAATCCCTTTTCTGGGCTCAGCCTGTGTCGCTACGTGAAATAGTACCAGAGAAATGGCCATACAAGCTTGGAAAGAAGGAAGCACACAAGTAATATATAGGAAAGCACACAAGTAATATATAGGATAATAAACAAACAATTAAGGTTAATTGCTATAATCTAATAACAAGGTTACAGAACAAGTAACAATAGAGCAATTGGAGCCTTAATGTTAAATCAAAATACAAAATAACACATACCTAAGAGTAAATAGCAAGGCTTAAATGTAAACCGTGACTAATCCTAGGAACAAAACAAAAGGAAACATCACAATTATATACAACATGTGGCATCCAAGGTACAATATGGCTACATGACGGCTGAGCTACGGCAAGCTTGCTAGCGAGGCAGGTAGGAAAGAGAGATATAAGTTAAACTACTTACTACTAATTAAGAAGTGTCAGGGGAAACTGTGTTTCCCGCTGCCACTGCTGGAAATTTAAGGGCTTCTAAGGACTTAAGATAATGGCGTTTGAATACTGTCGGAGATTTCCAGCCTGTGTACTTCTTCAGATCATCAAAATTCATATGTTGAAAGTAATTAATAGAGGTAGCTACTGCCCTAACATCATGTACCCGTGGGAAGGACTGCGGGTTGGCTTGTTTTATAAAGTATAAAATTTGCTGCCTAATTCCTTTTAAGGAAATGGTGCCTCCCTTTCCCCTAACAAACAGAGGGCCTGAAGATCTTAGGGCAGTTCTACTTAGATATGCTTTTAGAGAAGAAACTGGACATAAGGACGGGTCCTGTGGAAGTGGGAGAATTTTCCATGGGGCCCACCTATCCAGTGGGTCCTCATTCTTAGCTAGAAATTGACGATCTGGAGAAAGTAACACTTCTCCTGAAGGAAGAAACTCTATATGACCTGATTCTCTAGATAGAGCCGACAGTTCGGATATCCTGGCTCCTGAGGCCAGACTTAACAGGAATAATGTTTTCCTCAGGAGAGCTAAATAGTCACATGAGTCATTATTAGTGTCTGAGGCCAATTTAAGGACATCATTTAAAAACCATGACACAGACTTGGGCCTCTCGGATGGTCTGAGTCTAGCGCAGGCCTTAGGGATAGAGGAAAAATAAGAATCTGTCAGATCTATTTTGAATCCAAACTGGAAGATCTTCTTAAGGGCAGAGTTAGTAGTAGTAATAGTACTAGCTGCTAAACCTTTCTCAAATAGTGTCCTGAAAAAGGATATGGCCAGATTCGTGGTCATGGTTTGTGCATTAGAGTCCCTTAGGAATACTGAGGAAGCGAACACAGTCCGCGTTTGCACTAGTTGTGATAGTTTGGGATTAGGGATCCGTTGAGGGCAGAGTCCCAATTCCAGTAGAAGTGGGAACCAATTGCTCTTGGGTCAATTGGGGGCTATTAGAGCAATGTGGCCTTTGAACGTCCTGAGTTTGTTCAGAACTTTCAAGAGAAGATTCACTGGAGGAAAGAGGTAAATCTTCTTCTATAGATTCCAGTCTATAGCCATGGCATCCATGGCATAGGCCAGAGGGTCCAGGTTGGGGGCCACATAACAAGGGAGTTTGTGGTTCGACTCGGTGGCGAAGAGATCTACCTGAAGCCCTGGGACTAGTTGACAGACCCAACTGAATGACTCCTTGTCCAGGGACCACTCTGACTCCAGCGGGACTGAGCGTGATAGCGCGTCCACTACTACGTTCCTTACGCCTGCTAGATGAGTGGCGGACAGGTGCCATTTGTTCTTGTCTGCTAGTGAAAATATGGCTATCATGACATGGTTCACGTGGCTCGACTTGGAGCCTCCCCTGTTGATGCAGTGTACTACTACTGCACTGTCCAGCACCAGTTTGATATGAGATTTCTTGGCTGGAGGAAGCTTTTTTCAGGGTGAGGAACACTGCCATAGCTTCCAGTACATTGATATGAAGCTGGCAGAATGGTAGGGACCAGGTTCCTTGTACCTTTTTGTACTGTGAGTATCCTCCCCAGCCGCTTAGTGATGCATCTGTGTGGATCACTAAGGCCGGCGGAGGGAACTGGAGCAGAATTGTCTTTGACAAATTCTTGATCTCCGTCCATGGGCGGAGTCTCTTTCGTAAGATTGCTGGGAACTTTTCGCAATGAATGAATAAGTTCAGACGGGACAAGTCTAGAATTATTCTTCGCTTGTTTGAGCCTTTATTTGGCACGCTGAACAAGCGACCTTGAAATTTTAAGTGCTTGACTCTTGACACTACTCCTTTTTGAAGGAGTTCTTGAGAGTACTCTACCAATTCCGCTGTTGGTTGTTGATGAAAGGTGTTGGATGGAGGGGGACCTTTGAGCCAACTCCATCCTAGACCTTTGGACACAATGCTTTGGGCCCATTTGCTGAACCTCCAACGGTGACGAAAGAGGAACAGTCTCCCTCCTACCTGGGGATTCTCACTGGGTTGAGGAAGGGCGTGCACCACGTCCTCCTCGGGAACCCTTGCCTCGGTTGGAGGCTCTTCCGCCGCCCCGTTGACGGAAGGCGCCTCTAGCTCTGCTGCCCCTGCCAAACCTGTTAAAGGGCTGAAAGGACTGGCTTTCAAACACTGGGTTGTAGGCAGGGGAGACAGTGTAGGAGGTCGAAGCCTGTGCCTGTTGCGGCAATTGTGTCAGCAGCACAAACTGCTGTCGTGGCTGCGACTTAGAAGTGGAAGGTTGCGGTACTTGTGATACCGGAACCGCTTGCACTAGAGTCTGCTGTTGAGGAGCCTGGAAAGGCTGGAATTTCCTAGGCTTCTTCTTCGATTTTGGATTCGATCCAGCTGACTCCGGTTTGCGTTTGTTGACCATTCCCCAGCGAACCCTTAGACTCTGATTGAATCTAACTGCCTCGCAGTGAACTTCGTTCACTACAGAGGCCGGGAAGAGGTCAGAGCCCCAAATGGATGAGGCTAAAAGCTTGTTAGGCTCATGGCAGATCGTGGCCTCCGCCAGTACATGTTTCCTACAATTTCGCCTAGCTATGACGAAATTATACAAGTCACATTGCATCGAGTACAAAAGTGACTTGGCAATGATCTTGAATAATGGCTCTTCTCCGTAGATTAGAGCCGATACTTCCGTCATCACTAGCGAATTGAGGGACCTGCACAGCCTCATCCTGGCATCGTACTCAGTCTGGATGAGGTTGTCTGACAGCCTGGGCAATCTCTCGCTGAATTGAGTGATGGCGCAGTCCGGCTTCAGCTTACCCACTGAAAAGGTGGCCGGAAGATCTACCCAGTGATCGTCAGTTCCGGGGAGCAGGAGGGAAGTTGGTTCTGTCTCCCGGAGCTGGGGCATGGGTTCGTCCTTCATCGCGGCTTGCAGGGTCAATTCTGCTACCTTCGATGTGAACGGGATGGGTGTCTCCTTGTCCACGGTGAAGATCGTGAAGGGGCTCTTAAAAGCAGTAACCCTGGTGTTGGTACACTGCCACTCCTCCAGGTTACGCAACCATGCCTGCTGCGCCTGATCCCGGGAGAGAATTACCGTCTCTTTCGGGACCTTGTCTTCCCTTCTCATAGCTGCTTCTGTGAAGCGGACATAGCCTATGAAAGGGGGCTGTAATCCTTGCGGATGGAACTCGAAGTCCTCAATCCTTCAAGTTCCGCAGCCCTCGATCGTCATTATGCCGTCCACATAAGGAGCATAAGAAGCAACCCTCCAAGGGTTGTTCGGGGTAAAGGCAGGAAGGGTAGACGAGTCCGGCATCAGCAAGCTTTGAGCTGCCAGGCCGGACTGTGGAAGTCCTGTCAACGCGTTCTCACGGAGACCTGCAATGAGGTTCTCCTGGGTAACCAGCCTATCCGAGATAGCCCAGACAGACTGCCCTGACTCCTCCAGAGAAGATGAGAGTTGCACAAACATCTCTTGGAACTTGGATTGTACCAAATTCCCAACCATGCTACCCATCTGCTGCATATTTGCAGAGAAGGTGTCTGGGTCAAAAGGGGAAGGTTTTACCTTCTCCTTAGGAGTCCTGGGTCTGGCTCCCTTGGAGGTTGATGCCTCAGGGTCGGAGGGGAAGGGCTGAGCCCTCTCCTTAGAAGACTTAGACTTTGACCCTTTAGAATAAGAAGTCAGCTTAGCCTTGTCAGCTTTGGGATGGTGAGCTGAAGACTTACAGGCAAGGCTGGTATCTGACTTCTTTGACAGAGACTTCTGCAGCGTTTTAAAGTCTCGCTTGCCTTTGACTTTAGGGATCGCCAGGGCGGACTTCGGTCTGACCGACTGAATCCCCCCGATGAATCTCTGGAAAGAGGTTGAAGTAGAAGGGGAAGAAGCTCTAGATGGGCTCAAGGAAAGCCCTTGAGCCCCTACAGTACCTGCCTCACTCACATTCTTACCTGTGCCCATGCCTTCCACCGTCATGGGCTCGAGATCCAGGTCTAGGGCAGCTACTTCCTTGGCGACCTCCTGCGTCGCCGCCTCCTCTGAGGGCTGGGCAACTTCCTCCTGGATGGAAGCGATCAGGGGGGCCGCCGCGTCCATGTAGGAGGTACTCTTCCCGCCGGGGAAGATGAGGGTGGCCATCTCCTTGGAGAGGATGTAGGGTTGGCCCTTGGTAACATTGTGGCCAAACCCACCAACCCAGGCCTTCAGGGTGGCAAGAGCAGTCTCTCGGATCGCTTGGGCACCCTGAAAGAGAGGGTTAGTATTAATACTTAAGGCTACTTAGATTAAACTGACATAACTTAATGGACATATCAAAGACTATATCTGTCATTGGTACTCATTGCATTACTGTGTAGACTTTGAAACGTCACCCACCTCAGAGGAGACCTGGTCTACGAACTCGTAGCAAATCAGGCAACTCTCATGGTGCCACACCAGGGACTCGTTGAAGCGGATAAAGCAGGTGGCGTGGGTCCGGCAGACCTCGTGCCCACAGGGGTCTTGTAGCACGGCATTACAGCCTGACTCCATACAATGGGTGACCTGTAAGTGAAATGACACGAGTATCATCACTAACGTTCCGGACTAAGTCCGTGATGTGATATGTCATAACACCGGAGTGTTCCGGTGTTAAAAGGTAACAAGGTTTAGTCTCTACCTGCTCTTTGACTGTGTAATGTGGTGAGTCGTCCGACAGGATCGGTAAAACAGCTTGAAACAGTGTGTCTTCGGCGATGCCGGAGAACAGTGTAGTCACTGAATCAGGAAGACCACCTAATCCGTACGCCGGAGCGAGGAGTAGTCTGAACACCGCTGAGGAGCAGGAGGGGACCAATATAAAAACGGCGGGGTTTGATAACTCCGCCGTCGAAAACTTAAAACTAGGATAAGTTGGTGGATATCCCCAGAGGGGTAGCGGGGTCTCCGCCAAGCTTAAACTAAAGATAATGGATGTTATATATATGTAAAACCATGCATGCAAAAAGCGTACTCTTGTATGGAGGCCGGGGCCTCCTTAGTATATCACCAACCTAAAGCGGACCTGGCTGCGCCGGGGTCCTGATCCGCCGGAGCGGGAGGGGATGATGACTAGCGGTAGGAGAACGCGACCTGAGAGCCGAGGAGAGCCGAGCCCAACTGAGCCTGGTGGCCAACTGAGGCTCGGCCGAGCAGGGTCCCCCCCTATTCTACTGGGGAGAACGGCGTGGAGCCGACCCGCTCGCCGAGAGCCCTCCAGCTACCTCCCCTGTCCCCCTCGAGAGAGGGAGGGAAGGGAGGATGCTCGGATCGGCTGCCTAAGACAGTGTGAGCGAGCGTACCTCCCCCAAAGGTGGGGGGAGAGGGGCTGGAAGGACTGACGCGGGGTGGCTCATACCCGGTCGCCTGGAACTCTCTCGGCCGTGTGGTTAACCACGCGATGAGAAAGGCCATGTGATCAGAGGAGGCCTATAGGCCAGCCAAAGCCGTCTCGATGAACATGAGAAATACAAAATAAACATCCTATCGTAACACGGGGGAAAAGAAGAGAATTTCAGATGGTAGAGAAAGAGAAATGTCCTGGAGAAGCTGGGTCGAGCCAACCGAGAAGGATGGACGAGCCTGGTGACTCCGAGCAGCTAACCTATATGCCGTGACGAAAAAACGTGGGGCAGGCGGCCAGGGTGGCTCGAGGACAAGGGAGAAGAACCATAGTCCTTCGAAAGGGTGCCTAACAAAAAAGTAACCTGACAACTAAAATAAACATGCATGCATGAAATTCTAAGCTGAAAGGAAACGACATAGGCTACGAGCTGAGCATGAGCTCGGATAACATCCCCCATGTGGATAAAGAATAGAACGTCAATAAATGCATCATCACAATCATAAGAATGTACTGCTAAGCAAGAATCGAGCCCAAACGGTATAGGGGACCGAATGGGGCACAAAACAAAGTAACATGCGGGAGCGAGCCGCGAATGGCGGCGTGGGGACGGTGCTGCATGGGACGCCGTCCATAAAAACCTAATTAAATCGGTTAAACGTGCCCAGGGCAGTCCCTAAATGGTGTTAAACATTAACAGCAGTACTTAACTTGGATGCAATAGAAGCTTGACGTTCCATGGCGAATAAAGAAGAATTCCAAAGAGAACACAACACAGAGCAGAAAAACATGTGCGGTGTGGATCGTGCTATCGAAAGGAATGACGTCAGAGGTGCTAGCCGTAGCGGTGGTGAGTAGTGGGCCTTAGATCGGCTCCTCTGTAGATGAGGGATATTGAAGGAGGAGGAATCTAAATGGCAAAGGACCTCTGGTAGTGGTTTCACTCTCCCCAGAAACCATACCGACACCTTAAATAAGGTAAGTGAGCCAGAATATTCTGGCATTTCCATATTAGCTTTTTTCTCTGGTATTATAGCAATATTTTTACCTTAGAAATGTGTGCTAAAGGGACATTTCATGTAGCGACACAGGCTGAGCCCAGAAATCAGTTATTTATCCATATAATGCAACTATGATCTTAATAGTACTTCATGTGAATCATACACTAAAATGATAAATTTTTAATCAATTTGTATTTTTCATAGCTAACAAACCTTCGGTCTTAACAATAGGATCATCTTCTAGCACCCGATGGAAACTGGTTAAAACAATCAAAGTTTGTCAAGCAAGGAGTCTGTGGTATCTGGCAATTCATGTGTATATGAGGTGAAAGCTGGTCATCGACCGGGCTTGGTACCTCATGATGTGTCAGTCTCTCTTTGACTACCTTGGAGAGTAGTCTAGCTTTTGCACTCTCCTTCCCAAGCCAGTTTCTTTGTTAGCCCATGATTTATTTGTGCTTTAGTTTTGCTTTAAAAATTATGTGGCTGTATTGAAGGTTGGAAGTAATATCTAAATCCAACAAAATCATAACTACAACTATAGCATATACTTTTAATCAATTCTTACAGTAAAAACTTACAGTCTATAAGGGTACAACATAAATACTTTACTTACTTGCTGACATATAACATCACCAATCATTTTTATAACGCCACCACTGCTATTTTTGCAACGGACTTTTAATGCTCTGAAATTATAAATATCAATTACATTCTTGACAAACTAATTTGGCTGTTTAAAAGGGTGTCACTGATAATTGCCTGAGAATAAGGAAGTTGAACCAAACCACCTATTTTAAATTTTCATTTGGTATAGGGTAGAATATAATGGTTTCTTTTGAGAGAGAAATTCATCTGAATAGATTATAGGATTCTGACCACTACTTTCCATTTACTATTTGTGAAAATTATGATACAATGACACCTCAACTTTACAGGCTTCAAGGCATTGGATTTTGTTACTTACTAGATCCATGATAAAGTCCAGGAAAAGAAAAAATATTAAAATTTTGGAAAGTAAATTGTATTTTTCCTAACTATACACACTGTCGGTCCTTTACAACAGGAATTACTTAAGGTGAAGTCTGGACGGAGTCACTGAATTTTCAAACAAGGCTGTAAGGTAGTTAACTACTGTCCGGTCATTGGTTATGCCAAGACTGGGGTTGAGCGTTCAATTTGCTTTTGGCTACGAGTGAGTACGCTTCTCTGAGCTCTCTGTCCAACTGTCTTGCTAGATTTTCTCAGCTTCTTTCCCGGTGGGATTTTTCCTTGTTTTTGTTTGTGTATGCTGTTTGTGTGTTTGTGTTTGAGCCATTATCATGAACCCTCAACTAAACCTAGATCTCCAGCCCTTGTTGCTGTCTACTTCCTTCAGGTGTTGCCCAGGAGTAGACAGCAAGAGGTATAATAAAATTAGAGCCTTGGTGGAAGTAGATCCACATACATTGTGTGCTTCTAGCCAAGACATTGATTGTGAAGGCAACGTAACTTGTACTGAGTGTTGATCGTCGTCCGCTGCCCAATGGGAGAAGTTTGCTGGGAGAAGGAAGTATGTCAGAAGACCAAAATCCTTGGTGGGGAGTGTTTTGTCCCCTTCCACTCCTGTTCTTGATCCTTCTTCCTCATTCTTGTCCCCTAGCAGTTGTCCTACATTCGCTGCTACCCATCCGGGGAAGGCTTCCCTCTCCTCTTACTATTCTGATGAGTCGGGGGAGGAAAGGGGAGAAAGGAGCTTTAGCGGCGGGCCCGAGCAGTGCTCCTTCTGGGATCTATCCTTGCCCCAAAAGTCCTCCTTCAGATCAAGGATGGACCCCTCCTCCTAACCCAACTTTTCATTTTCCAAGTGAGGTGCCGGGGCTAGATCAGGCATGAGCTTCCCTGGGCCTCGTGGGTTCTCCGTCAGTGACAGTGCTGCTGGCTCACCTGAACCATGCTCCCATCAGCGCTGCCGCTCACTTGGTGGTGGCCATGAACTGCCTTCCTTTGCCTTTCCGATGCTGCCCCCTGGGTTCCTGCCTCCTCTAATGTTGCCAGAAGTGACAGCGATGCCAGCCATGCCCATGCCACATCAGACCGCACTCCAGATAGCTACCCTGTCCCTCCTGTGACACCCGGACCGGTTACCGTTCCTGGACTGGCTACTGTTCCCATACCTACACCCATTCCCGGGCCTGCTTCCAACTCTGCAACTGCCCCTGTACATGAGCTGTCTCACTCTGATGCTCCCTGGATGACTATCACTTCAATCCTGCAGAAGCCGTCGGAGAGGAAATGGAAGAGATCGAGGAAGATGTCGTCGTCGTCTTCGTCTGCCTCCTCCTCTCCTCCCCTTTCGAAGGTTTCTCAACCTAAGAAGGGGAATGTCGCCTCTCCTCCCCCCAAGAAGTCTCGTGTCGAAACTTTGAAGGGTCTGCATTCCTCCTCCGGGAGGAAGGCAGTTGGCTCTCATCGGCTCGCCCTCTCCTTTGGGAGCGGGAACCGAGGCTTCACCTTCAGAGGCAAGGGCCTCGGGAGCATCTGGAGCATGAACGAAGGTTTGTTCTCCAGTTCTGGGTTCTGAAGACACTGCTGGAGGGACCATAGATGTGTCAGGATCTCGTTTGCGAGTTTCCTCAAGTGTGCAATCTTCCAAGGGAGGTAGCACATCCACCGACAAGAATGCGGAATCAGCTCCCCGTTGGAACAGTGGTACAAAAAGGGAGAAGGGATCGAGCCGTGGCTCGGACCCACCTGCGAAAACCAAGTCTGGTTCTTCATCAGGAGCCAAGAATGTTGCATCTCTCCCTACGGAAGGAGCAACGGGAGAGATGAAGAGGTCCCCTGTTCAGTCCTTTTCACCAGGGGCTTCAGCCTCGAAGAGCACTAGGGTGTGTCGTGAGGAGGATGTGCATTCTTGCCAGGCAGGGGGCTGCGCCTCCACGGGCAGCAGTGCTGCTCGTAAGAAGACAGCGGCTCCCACCAGTGCTGCTACAGTGTGGCGAGAGCAGTCGCATTCTCTTCGGGAGTCCACATCGTCAGTATGATCGCGTTCTCCTAGACACACGCACTTGTCACCACCACGGGTTGGTACAAGTACGTGACTTGACCCACCCTGCGGATTTAGGTTTTGCAAGTAAAGTTCATCTGGCAATCTCTAGCTGAGAAAAACTAAGAAGCTGGGTTAACTAAAGTGTAATGGCATGTATAGCACTGTCCCTGCATTTCTGAACAGGCAATCATACTACTCTGAATCATGTTAAACAATTAAAAAGTTCCTAAAATTAATTCTATCATAGTGTTACCACTTGCCCAAATTCAAGATTTGTGGTTAAAATAAGTACAATTGCACTTCATGTGTATTACAAAATGTAAAATTACTGTTAACTGAAGGTCTGAAAATTCTATATGTGAATATATTTTAAAGTGAATGTACCTGCTTCTTTGTTTCAAAATTTTAAGAAGTAAGATTAAGAGAAGTGAAACTCTCTGCCTACCTACTCCACATCCCATGAGTTTGGAACATACCAATGGAATCAGGCGATTCTAATGTAGACTAAATTGTGCAGTTACAACACTGATCATGTCCCACTACACTTCTTACACAAAACTTACTGTACATTATTTAATACAGTTTTGTATTTTGATTGACATGAACAGTATTTTAATTCACCACTGTTTATATTTCTCTCTCTTTCTCTCTGGTACAGTATTTTTACTGACATTTATGCAATATGTTGTATACTACTGTGCTTAATACAGTACAGGCAGTCCCCGGGTTACGACAGTGTTGGCTTACGACGTTACGAGGTTTCGACGCTTGTCAATAGACGTTATTTCCAGGGTTACGACGCATGTTCCAGGGTTACGACGCCTACAACGCTCATCTGGGAGATGAAATATGACACCAAAAATGGAAAATAATCAATATTTGAAGGTGATGAAAAATGCCATAAGAATGCAGTTTACATAGTTTTCAATGCACCCAAAGCATTAAAAGTAAGGTTTTCTTGGGATTTTTGACGATGTTCCGGCTTACAACGCGTCTCAAGAACGGAAGCCCCGTCGTAACCCGGGGACCGCCTGTAATGTAGTATTATATACATATATTTTTCCATCTGTGTATAAATACATGAGCGCATTATAGTGCGTTAAGATAACCAACCCCTTAGTGTGTGTTTGCTCTCTCTCTCTCTCTCTGTTATTCTTAATAAAAAATGAAATCTTGAGAGAGAGAGATATATATATATATATAAACATTTTCACAATGGTAAGTGCATAGTTTATATCAATGAAATGAATACATGTATATACACACACAAATTCACAGACTGAAAACTTTATGTCACAGTAAAATACTGTATTAAGTACAGTACTTGACTTCATTAAATGAAGTCAACAAAAATACCATACTGCAAACAGAGAGAGAGAGAGGGGGGGCACACCTCATAAGCATATGCAATCAGCTTCATTCTTGTTAGGCTAAACAACTAAGTTAATAAAAATTATTAATAACTTAATATGAAACTGTGCTACATTCTAAGCTAAGTAAGTTGCTCCAAGGTGCTGTACTGTGTAGGCCATTTGCCCAACTTTGTTTCTTAATGGATTTAGTTACTAAACAGAAGGGGCCGAACTCCCAATTTGTCTGGGAAGTTGAGGTGCCAGTATGCAATTTCATTGAAACCTTGCCTGTAATTTTCAGTATTTATGCATTATCTAGTACTGTACTTCCATATGTTGTTCACTGTGTTCATTAATACTATGCTCATTTAATCATTCTACAAGGTCTGCTATACTTTTCAGCCAGATTTCATGCTATTACAAAATCATTTGACCCAGAGGCTTGCCTGAGGGTTCTGACGGTTGTTGGTGTTTTACAGAGGTAAGCCAGAAATCAGTTATATACTATATATTAAACTTTATTTGCTGTACCATCAGTCAGTCTTCTCCAACCGTCTAATGTCTGTGACATTTGTACTCTTGATCAACTTGCATTCAACTGGTCCTGATCTTTGTTAACATGTATTTCTATTTGCATTTCTTATCATCATCTTCATATAGTAATCTTAAGTCCTATTTTCATGAACAGCTGCTTGAGGCATCCTTCTTGTTTTACAGGTATTCCCTCCTTTTCTTTCTCTCATGGCTTGTCTCAAAACTTCAATGAGTCCTGAGATGAGATAAATTTCTAATGCATATGACATCACAGGAAATGAACTTTACATATGTTTCCTGTTTGGCCTTGGAGAGCCCCACATCATCTGAGAGCCTTTAACTGACTACATTATAGAGAGAGAGAGAGAGAAGAGAGAGAGAGAGAGAGAGAGAGAGAGAGAGAGAGAGAAAATAAAAAGAGGAACAAACTGCCCTCCCAAATATCTTTGCAAACTGTAACTGTTCTTGCAACATCAATCCTACTGCTTTCAACTGCTAGACAAGTACACTATACACACTTTCAAATACTGTATTGCATACTAATAGGCTCTTTGCAATTTGAACTTATTTTCCATTCCTAGCAATACATCTCCTAAGCACATAATTTATTATTATTCAACCCATTTTAAACCAACTTCAAGAATGATAGCAATCTAGTCACTTGAAAGGGAAAAGTGATCCACAAATCTACTTAACCAATCACAATATCCAATTCTTTCATGAAATAGTATCTAATAGCTTCAATAAAGGTGGATTTGATGGTATAGATTCCTTCAAGTATCGCTCATTCACAATGTGATAAAAGACACCACAGATTTCATACTGTATTCTTGCAGAATTCATTTGGGGTACAAAGTGTTTACTTTTCCGAAATGCTTCTGTACTTACCTGGTACTCTAAATATGACATCATTTTGATTTGTTTTACAAATATGTACCAGTACCAGTTCATCATCAAGCCATGGTAACTAGCTGTCATTTATTTTAACTACATCATTATTCTATACAGCAAATTATTAAAGAACGTTTACATATTACAGTTCTTACGTTAAAGCAACATCCAGTGCAACAGTAGGTATAGTTGTAATGTTGTTGCAAAAATCAACTCTAAAACGAGCCAAAAATAATTCTCTTGTAAAAGAGTGTATGATGTGATGAGTGGTCATATTAATAAATATGCAACACAGGTCCTATCTATTTAAAATTCATGAACAAATTTCCAAATCTATAAGGTCTGTAAGTTTAAACTGAGCATCAAGTATGTAGATTTTTCAAGCAGTCTATGTAAAGTGAAATTGCTCATGTTTGAAATGGATAACCAGTCAATAGATAATGGATGAATGTTACTTACTTATTAAAATAAGAGTTAGCTTGAATGAGTTCATTCCAGTTAACAAATATAAGATCAATTTCCTTCTCTGTAACAATACTTGAAGCTCGAAAGGGTTTGATAAAAGCCTGAAAAATGGAAGACAATTGCTTTCAACTTATTCAAAAATAAAAATACTGCACTGATATACTCATTATGTTACAAACAATAACAGAATAATCATACAGGATTTTTCCACTGTTAAGTATGCTTGCAAATTAAAGTACTGTACATATCAAGCTCTCATGTAGCATGCATACTAAGAACCTGCACAAGACTTGAATAAAAATAGGTAAATCATGCCCTTTACATAATTCAAATATTAAAAGATCCCCATGTTTGAAAAAAATACTATTACCTCTTCTACAAGCAGCAACTCACTGAGGTACGTAGCCTCCGTGTTAATAAATTCTTGAATTACATTCTGACGGCTCTGCTCAATAGGAGAAGACTCTGAAATCTTCCAACTTTCTCGAGCTCCACGACCAGGAGAAACGGTAACTGGTTTTTTCCTATCTGAAAAGCATTCAATAAAAACAAATTCCCTTATATTGTGCAAACTATCAACTTTTATCATTTGGAAAATGTTCTGATCTAAAGTTCTTAAGAAGCAAAATCTTCAAAAAGAAAGGTTCCTGAGGAAACATGTCTATGAAAAAATACATTTTCATGAAGTTAGAATGAGTTGTATATAAATATATAATATTAGATCTCAGGTTGCCATATTTGGTATACATCACCTATTTTTCCAAATTTAAAAAACATGGCAACAGTGCAATGAACTGGCAGTTGAGTCAACTTAACCTTTCTTAACATTGGGTAGTTCTAAAATACAATAATGACAGTGCAATTCTATTCTTAGAGCTTTAACTAAAAGACCTAATCTAAATAGTTGGCTTTAAAAAAATGCATGTCAATCTTGGTTAAAGGCACCTAACAGTACAGTACGTACTGGGAGAAACAGAAAAATCTGAACTTTCAGACAAATGCTCTTCAAAAAATTATCATGAGACTTTTCTTTCAATGTAAGCTGATATTAGGGCTGTCATACATTTTTATTTTCATTAATAAACTTAACATTCAATAGTTTCAAATTTGTTCAGAAAAATGTCATTCAGATGCTAAGATATCACTTAAATAAATGACAATTTTTATGAGTCCATCACAGCACCATATAGCCCTGGATACCTTGTCACATTTTCATTCTTTTAATGATCACATTAGCAGAAATTCAACATACTGTATACTTTATATTCTTACAGTATGCCAACCATGGAATTAACATCTATATTTGCTGAACATGAAAATTTTTAATTAAGTTATTCTGCACTGATATATACAAGCAATAATAAAATAACAAAGTACTTTAGTGTAAATTAATGCTGCTTCTGATTTCACTTACTAAAATATTTAACAGTTCTATTCAGAAAAGTAATTATTGTTACCTTATGCAAATTATGATTTTAGAGACTTGGTAAAATATCTTATAACATTATGAGACTAATAATCATCAGACTACATAACAAAATGGCTCCCATTGTGTAGTAACTGTCTTAATAGCATTAGATGACAAGGATTTGCATCAGATTTGCTTTTTTAAAAAGTATATACCATTTATTTCAAACTAAAGAATCCAGGATTTATATTAAAACTTTTGATTCCAGTTGTGTGATTGTTCATTTTGGAAGCAGTGAGCTTCATTTATGCAGTATCTGTAATGACCTAGTGATGATAAAGTGTCGTGAAGATTTCTTGAAATTTTTTTAAAACATTATCACTACTACCAAATATGTACATTCAATAGATTTAAGAGGCAATGGATTTCAAGATTACAATTCATCCAGAAATGGAATTTTTCAGCTTTATAAGATGTATAAAATGAAGTTGAATACATGTATTATGGCCATAATATTCAAATTTCATTTTTATACATCTTATAAGATATTTTAACATGACCACAGAGCTAATCCTGTTAATTTGCATGGGTCTGGTTTGAAAGGCTTACAACTGACAAAAGATATTTGACATTCAATAAATTACAATGCCTTAAAAATTTAGTAATTGTATACTAATCTGAAAATGCTGAAGATTCTGACAAAATTTCTTACAGGAAACTGTTTCCAAAACTTGACATATTCACTTTTGGTTAAATAGGACACTCATAAAATAAAAAGTTTATTTGTTAATACGTATGTTATTCTGCATTCTCTGCACTCTGGGACAGACAGAGCCACAGGGGCTTTTTATCAAGTACCCATGAGTTAAATGGGTGCGACCAATTTGAAGAAGAGAAGTTAATTTAATACAGCATTCTGTTTGGAATGTGCCTCCAATCCAACATTGGGTTTAATCTCTGAAATTTTTATGAATAGAATCATAATTTCACAAAGCCTGTCATAAGATACTAAAGTCAAACAAAAATGTTGTGGAGGGTGACAGGAGGTTTCTCCCGTACTATATCATTCACAGTTAAGAACATTTTGGTCGTTTTACCCATAGGGAAACTGACCTAAACCTAAAACCTCAGTGGTAAAGGCGGATTAAGCACACAGATGAAGTGTTCGCTCTGTATTTATCCCGATTTTGTTTTCATTTCTTCTAAATGTGACTTCGAGTAACCTTAGCGTGCACATACAGACCAAAAAGGAATTATCAGTACACACACACACACACACACACATATATATGAATAAGTGCTAAAGTGGAATATGGACAATAATCAAATGGCTTGAAATTATGATATTATTAAGAGATCTGTGATTATTATTTCCAAAAAACACACAAAGAAAGGAAAATCACTAAGAACAACCAAAATTTACTCTTTGTTTCTTTAGAAAACAAAGTACAGTAAATGACAGATCTCGGGTAAAGTTACAAACAAGGGCTTAACCTCAAGGCTGAGATTAAAAAAGGATAAATAGACCTGGTAGAGCTGTATTCTTGTCCTGGCCCCACCCTAACAAATCTTAGAATGAAATGACATTTTGTATACTTTTAACATCTAAAACGATAGTCTATCAAAGAAACACAAAGGCAAGGCATGGTTGACCTTTTACAGCATACAGATGTAGATTTAATGAGATAACCTTTTATAATTTTTAATTACACTACCTATCGCAGAATAAGACTGCCTCCAAACTCCGTATATGCCAAGTTGATCTTACTGAAAGATTTGATTGGGTACTGGGGTCACGTCTTTAAAGGATTGAAATTTCAGCTTGCATTATTAGGATTTAACTCATTATAAAGCCATAAAATTTGTTTGGTCTTTCATCTGCGTCTACACATAACAGCGTTTTGTATATGAACATTGTCATTCAATTGACTCGCCCTGTAAAGAAAGTACTCGCATAAGCGTTCTTCCTGATTCACCATGGAAAGAGCAAAAGAAACTGAGAGACGTGTTCTGTCTTCGGCTAGGTCACTCGCATACAACATTCACAATTACTTTACGAGAGAAAAGATAAACAATGGGCCCCTTGAGCATAGTGACGCGAGTTTGGGACTTGAAGCTATCAATATTATAGAGGTAAACTATTTATAGTAATTTATAATAAGGAAAAAGAAAAAAAGTAAGAAATGAAAGTGTGGGTGGAGGTATTAATCTTGCACCATCCAGTACAGAACTTAATACAGCTTTACTAATAAACTGATGAGATTTTTCCCTGCATCTACAAGGGGAAAAGTCCTAAACTTTTAGATCCAAATACGAAGCATTCTGATGACACCTCCTGTCATCTGCCATGACATTTTGGTTTGACTATAGTCTTCAGAAATACTAAAAAATAATTGATAAGAACAGGTATGCAGTATTTGATATAGTCACAGATGTAGTTGCAGCTTTATCAGCATTTATACTTCCCTTAATGCTGCTGACTGCAGGGTTCCAAGATATTTTAACATTCATACATCACAGCTGATATATGCACATTTCCAGTTGTATGGGATATCATCATCATGTTCCACTAATTTATGTGCAAAAATTTGAAAACGGTCAGAGTACAACAAAATCATCCATTAACATTATAATTAGAGTAGCTCAAGACAGTACAGGAGGAAAATGCAAGTCATTATGAAATTAATAAAAAAGATTCTTACTCCCATTTTGACCATCATTATTGGTACTCTGCTGAATACAAATAATACCAGTTTTCTTAATAAAAATCTTGTGAGAAGTAATATGCATGAAAAGCAGTTTAATTAAAGGATTACTAATCTGCCTTTCTTGCAAAATGGTCTCTTGTCTCCATGTCTTATTTTTAGCACTTTTTCTCTAAGTGCTTCCATTACTCTTGCTCTTTTTACTCTGGCCAAATTCTAATCTTACATTCTCTATATTTTCTTCACATGAGGTCTTGAAGCCTTAGAAAAGCTTCTGTCTGCTCTTGATATCCTTAAGGCACTCACCAGTTTGAATGAAGGCTCAATACTCAAGGTACCTCCTTATGCTTTACCCTTCACCTCTTGTATACGTACTTGCTTCTAGCTATTTCCTATTGTTGTTCACACTGTAATATTCACTCACTTTCTGATTCCTGGTAAATTTTTATGGTTGTTGTCTTCCAAGACCTTTGCAAACACAAACTGTTTCCTCTTTTGTAACTTTTTTGCAGAAAATTTTATGTACCAAATTTCTTCTACATTTGTTTTTGACATAACTACCCTTGATGCATCTTGAAATGCAATCTTAAATTTCTTTGCTTCACCTGTCCAAAGGTTCACTCTCCTTAACAAATATCATTTCTATTCCTCTCATGGGGTACTGCCTGCAGTGTGGCTTGATCATAAACACTATATGGCTTTCTTTTATTCTCTTCTGTTTCCTTTGGTCTACTGCCACTTAGTTCTCCAACTTCTTCAAGTTAAAAACAAATCCTTTTGAGGTTTAGAATTGTGATTCAGTGATCCAAGAGATATGTCTATATCTTCTCATCCATCCAAATTTCATCTTGAACTTAATGAAAAAATTTAACTTTCCCTTTCCATTACTATTTTTGGTGTTTAAATAGCATCTGTTCTCAGGAGACCACATACTACCAGTCATGCCTATCTAAGCAGGAGAGTTCTTTCAAATTTGAAGTTTCCTTTTTTGTATCCGATCAAAAGGCAATTTTGATTCATCTTGGCCTATCTTCAGAACCTTTCAATGAACTCTGTGGTGGCTTTAAGGAATATTTTCACTTGCAAAGTCTAAATCAGTATCCTTGATCTGAATGAGAAAGTCCCTCATCTTAAGTGACCAGACAACAACTACTAGTCAACACATCTATCACATTCCTTGTGGCTTACTACTATTTTCAAGAAGTTTAACCAGACAGTTGAGCTAATTTATTTAGCTTGCACAGACCTGATCTGCAGGATTTATCATTTATTAATAATAAAGTTTAGAAATTATAAGCTAAATTACAGCTTTATACAAATTCTATAATTGTGGCAACTGAAAATGAAGGAGCTTCTGACAAAAATTTTCAAAATGATTTGTTTCCAAAACTTGACTTTTGTTTTTTTTAATAAATTTTGGTCAACTAAACAAAACATTCTGAACTGTTCAATGTGACTCTACAGTCTGTACATTTATGGACAAGATCAAGTGGGCTATTCATAAAGTATCTATAGGTCAAACATGAATTATCAATTCAACAAGTAAAAACTACTTGCATGTGTTGTTCCTTAAATTTGATGAATTCCATATACAACACAGGGCTTCATCTGTTTCCATTTGTTACTATAAAGCTCATTATTCAATATATTCCTCCAATAACTGATTATAATAGGTTTTAATTATATCATATACTTATCATTATCAGGAATATTTCTGTAATCTTGTCATAAGATTATTGGGATACTCATTTGGATGACCATCACTTTCCTTCCTCCTTCTCTTACTGGTATGCATTCCTAAATATTCAAGAAAAACTTCTACTACTTTTCTGTTTGTTTTTCTGAGGGCAAGGACTAGAAATGGCACTACACAACTCCTCCAATAAAAATAAATACCCAAAAGCAAAAACAAGAATAAAATGAAGTACTACAAAATAATTTACTACATACATTCATCTCTTCATATACACTCAACAACATATTTAAATTGTTTTACTTAATATAAAGTTTTGGGTAAAAACCTTAACAAATCTTTTCAGTTTTGGGTGAAATATGCTTAAGTTTTCCCAAGGGTAATGTTCATTCTAGAAGTTCATATCACTATAATTGTAACTGGCTTATAAAATAAATTAGGCAGTGATTAATGTACGTATATCAATAATCACAGGTAATCTACCAAATGTACTACATATGCACGTTATACAATGTTAGGAAGGTTTAAAGAAGATGCCCAAATTACACTTCTTTCACTTTAATTTTGTTCTAAACAGCATAAGTACATAGAGAAGGATGTCAATAATTATCAGGTTGTTCTCTGAATACAGGTGACTAAAAGTTTATGAACAGAACTCATGATCCAAGCACGATTACATCTTGGGCAAGATACCACCTACATCTTACATTTGGACACTGAATGAGATTCCTATTAACTTTTAATAAATTATGCCACTTATACATTACTATAGTACTGTATTTTCTCAGAATGCATAAAACTGCTTTTAAATGCATTTTCCTTTCAATTTTCACTGAAGAGACATTGGAAATAAAGACTACATTGTGACCTACCCTGCACATAATTTTTCCATGCATATACAAAAAAGAAAACTTAATAAGCAGAACCTAAATTCATCTATGTATACTAATAAGATCAAATCATACTATATACTACAAAAGAAACCTAGAGAAAAATATTTCATTAGAAATTTAAATCTATCAATCCACAACATTTTCTACTTATTAATATACATAAATTCTACTTTCTTAACCATACTATAGGATGTATCTGGATAAGAAATGTTCACTATGTATAGGTACAAGCATTTGAAACCATCAAATCTATTATGAGATCAGTTGTAGTATTAAGTAATTATTTTCACAAAATAAAAAAAATGCTAGGTTTGAGTGTTAATAATAAGTGGTGGTACACTTACTCATGTCAAATGTTTCAAGGTACTAAAACCTGATCACTCACTAAGACACATTCAGTGCAGAGGATTGAAATAAAACTCTACATCCACAGCATTAAGAAGGCATTAAGGCACATGACACTAGCACTACCCAACTCTCCATTTTGCTGCATCAACCCAGGATAATAGTGGCTTAACTATTCTATTTAGGCACTGAGCATATTCTAAACCCCTATGGTCTTGGCACCAAATGGCAAGTAGAGACATCTGAATGAAACTAAACAAATGCCATAAATAATATAGCATAGCCCAGTAAGCCATAAAATAGCATAACACACCTAGCAGTTTACCTATACACTGTACTTTCCAAGGGTAGCAATGAACACATACCATGAAGCCTACAACACATTTCTTTCAAACAATATATGCAAGAAAAAAAAAAAAAAGACTACTCTACTCTCAAATTCTTCTTTATCTTAGTTCAAGTATTCTTTATTCCTCTTCTTTCCCAGTATCCACCAACATGAGATTCAATTATACACCTACAATCTACTTCAACAACATCATGTCTATACTTATTTATATATAATTTTTAGCAAGGATTAAAATTCTTTAGTCTCATATGTGTGTGTGAAACACTGGATCTGGTTATAGGCCTATGAAGTGAATTCAGATGGACAATGAACTAAAACATATATGAAAAAGGGTAACTTGCTCTTACCTTTAGTCAGATGCTTGTGACTGATATATCATTGCAAAAGAAAACTGGCAAGTGAATTTACAACAAAAAATAACAGGTTCTGATCCTTTCCATCAAAAACATATTACAATCATATTAACTTGTATATGATATTAAATTTTGACTTATGTCAGTTGTTCATTTGTTCAACTTTCATGGGTTTGCCCTTCTGAACGATTCAGGAAAATTTTCAGGAAATTCTTTTCAATCACGTCAATAATTAATTTCCATAAGAGAAAGTAAATATTTTCAGATCTTGTTAAGTTTAAAGAGATGAAAATGAATGGAGCTTGTCAGCTGCAAATTTCAGTGAATTGGGAAGAGGATACAAGATTGTTTTTTATAACATTACAGAGCTGCCGTGCTATCTTAAATTTAATTTTTCCATCAGTAAGACATTTTTACAGCTACCTTAAGGATCTTGTCTTTCACTGCCACTCCTATCCAGTGGCACAAACCACAACTCCTACAGTGAAATGGATGAAAAACCTTAATGGAGGACACAGCATTTTAAACTGAAACTAATAAGCTCAATTAACTGAAAACTGAATATGTCTTGGAATGGCTAAAATATTTGGATTCATTGCTTTTTGTAGCAGCTTGTAAAATTTCCAGTAACAGTCTCAACTGACAAGCCTTGTAACAACACACTTGAAGCCTTTTTCAGAACCTAATCAGTTAATAATTAAGGATGCTATAGTAATTTTAATCATGTAAATGAGATTTTCAGAGTACTAAAGCACAATAGCCAAAGATGAGAACCCACACACCAGAAATGCTTTCTTACAAAAAAACCACTTCAAAACGGTCATCCCTCACATAATGCTTCCTGCTACTGCATAATCATGTCTAAGCTGCTTTATAGATATGCACGGTAAATATTTGCTTCAATACTGTAAATATCAGTTTCAATACACATGAAATTCTTGCAATGACTTACTTAGATGAAGCAATTTTAAATACTAAATTTTCTAAACAATAAATTGATATTGTGGGCATTACCATCAGAACTTACCTTATGAAAGAATTCTTGATATGTACATACATAAGTATCTTAAATAAAATGTATGTATTACTACATCCGCTTTGTCTTTGCCTTGTAATTCTCAAAGAATAAGTTTAGCAACAGTTATTGCATCACCAAGCACATATTGTTTTGAGATCCATTAAGTAAGGACATGATAATCATCCTAATTAAGTCTCATTTAAAAAAAGGGATTGAAATAAAAAGGAGTTTCTTACTGTAAATAAAACAGTAAAAAACTCAGTCCAAAGCTACAAACCCTGAATTTTAAAAATAAGTGCTTAAAACAAAAGTAAATATGAAATAATTTCTAAAATATCTTAAAGGAAGAGAGAGCATACTGTCCAGTAATGCTTCGACCAATTTTCTTAGTGAGAGGCTTAATTATACAACAGACAAAAAATGACAAATCTATATATCAATTTGTATTTTTCATAAAGATTAAACCTGCAGTCTTAACATATGGGAAAGTTTTCCTGCAGGAACTAGAGAATTTTCTCTTATGTTAAGACAAAAGGTTTGTTCGGTATATGAACAAATACCTCTAATTTACCAAAAGGACCCTTACACCCTGCTACAGTGTGCTGTGAGCTGAACCTATAATGCTGAATATTCCATATAGGAGCAAATAAAAATATGTCTAAAAAGTTACTTAATAATTTTCTCCTGCCTGTTTTTAAATCATCAGCACTAAATTGAAATTCAGGATCTAAAATAATACTCTGCTGTCTGTGTTGAAGGGTGGGGCTAGGTGCCTATAACCAACCATCCAGTGCAGACAACTACCTGTACTCTAAAATACTGTCACCATATATGTATCTGCATCAAAGATGAAGCTGTGCTTGCCCAAGATGTAAGTCAATACTATTAGAACTGAAAATAAAACCATATTTCATATACTTTTTTGGAATGTATACAATGTTTGGAAAACTCAACAGTGGCTTTAAAGACTCAATGCATCATGGATCATACTCATGATGACGAAGCAGCAAAATGAGTATGACAGCATACTTATCATGCTCACCTCCAGTATAGTGCCACAGTCCTTAAGAAACCTATATGTAATCACATACATGTCTACTCAGTGAACACAGCATGACTAATGGTAACATACATTCCTTGTGACCATAATTTGTTATTTCCTTAGAAATGCCATTTAGAGTTCAAATTTAGAGAGAAAACATGCCTCTACATTCATTAATATGTATCAGAAAAAGTCTCTGAATCACTAACATGTTATAATATTTTTAACATACTTCACTCTATTCTGGTTTACATGTGATATCATCAGCATAAATGATAACACCAATAGCTTATGTATCGCCTTCCTCTGCAACACAAACCATTCCTGAAAGCATGCATTCTAATTCACTATGAGAGAGAGAGAGAGAGAGAAAGGTTTGCTTTTTGAAAGATTCTCTTTTAACACTGTAAAATAAAAATGAGATGAAAAACTTTTCCCAAGTCAAAACTACGATACAATAGAAAGTTTACAAATAAATTATATTAGCTAATTCCAATTTCCTAAAAATGTATAAGAAAAGAAAACTACAGGGTAGTAGCTGCTCCTAATGGACAACAAAGCAATTTCAACTACTCCTTTCCTAATGCATGCTTACTTTTCTTTAATTCTTTTAAATTTTATATCTACTTTACTTAAAATCTTCCATAAAAGGTTTTCTGTACACCATTATTCTTTTACAGTAATACGAAATACTTAGCATGGTTTAGAAATCTTTTAATAAATAAAAATGATTACAAAATGTGATGCAACCTTCAACAGTATGGCAATTTAAATAAAAATATGTACAGCACATGAACATATTTTAAATTGGAGGAAAGAACCTTCCATATTTACCCTTATCTGTGAAGTCTTGAAAAAATAGAATACATGCTTTCATTCTACAGTAGGTTGTCCAATGGCAATAAAGTACTAATGTAATATTCTTTGGAATGGCAGTCTTACAACATAAAATGTACAACATGAAAAGATACTCTGTACACTATACGTACTTAACATATGAGGTTTTGAGGAACTAAGCAAATATTCTTTGAATAGCTTTCTATATATTAATATAACAGACTATCTTTGGTAAGGACATACAAATGGGGGCAATGATTTGTTCACACACACTGAAAAAGTAAAGCACGACCAATAGCTCAGTCTACATGAAACCTATGCCTAACAAAAATTTATTCCTAAGTAAGAAAGTAAATGCACAACTTCAACAATCATAACCCATTTTTGTGTATCCTTAATAAAAACTTAAAGAACAATGGCTCCTACTAGTGGCCTGGGGCTCCTTGTGACTCTTTGAGTTAATGTGTACTTAATAGCTCAGTTTATGAGTTCTACAACTGCATATTGCAAATAAATACAGTACGTACTGCAAACAGACTGGGGTACGATGTCTAAAAAATAAAGATAAAACACTTGGTTAGCTGAGCTCATACTTACATACTATATACATCATCACTTCAAGAAACAAAAACTTTTTTCTTAAATACTGAAAACAATGAGTATTCTCTGTTATAGATATTCTTATCATTTGTTGGCAATTCAAAATTTACTTTCAGCGAGATAAAATTTAAAATATCGTGTGTTGCTAATGTCCCCCTTTGGAATAAACATGATATGACTGTTGCATCTTACTTTAAGAATGAACTTTAAAATATGAAATTCTTCAGAAAAGTTTATCAGCTACAGTCATCTGAGTTTTATGTGTTTTAAGACATACTATTAATATTATAGAAGCCCATCAAATATATGTTTCATGAAATAAAGTATTTAAAAGTAGAATCACCAATTTATTGACACACTTGGAAGATAAAATATAAAAATTAAATGAAGAGAACAAATCATACTGATCAGTTTAAAAAATCTGTTCAATTACATGAGTAAATGAAAAAACTTTTGTAGCCTTTAAATTATCTTGCTAACTTTCTTTCTAATTAAGCATCAACGTTTTTGTCTTTGTCATCATTATTTACTCAGTGTACTACTGAACAGCAGCAATACTGGCAAGTCTGGAGGGTCAGTCTACTTCATGCAGATAGTGTCAAGGTTTGGTGATTTTAAAGTTACAATAATTCTTTATACACTGCAGCATAAGCTATTCCTTTGACAAATGAGTCATGATGGATCCCTACTACCCAATCTGTTCTCTCCTATTACCTTTTTATAAGGAAGAAAATGGAGACCCAAACTGTGTGAAAATTATACTGTAAATGAAAATGAAACAGCAAATGAATTAAAATTTCCTATCTTCTGATGATAGCAAAGTCAGATCTTTAAAAAGCTCTACTTAAAATAAAAGTACGCATTACATGGGCATTATATTTCACTTGGATCAACTATTTAGGAATAGTTTGATACACAGCTGCATCTACAAAATAATCTGTGAACTTTCCAAGACACTAATGCTCCTAACTTTTTAAGATGTTTACTAAAAAAGAAAAAAAAATTCTGCTCACCCAGAAAAATTAAGAAAAGAACTTGTTACTATTTAGAAATGAACATAATTATCCAAACTTCAAATAATATATGAATTTTTGTAATTAGGATATTTTTCATAAATATCAAGATTTTATTGGCATAATCCATGAAAATCATGGAAATTCCATTTTTAACAAAATTAATCCAACTACTAAATGAATGAGCAATCAACCTAAATCCTGAACAAAAAATATTATATGATAACATTCACATTAAAATGAAGAATAAAAGAAAGTTCACCAGTCAATAAATAAGTCACTAAAATTAGCTGTCACTCCTAAATACCCATGATTATCTTTTATCTATGTTCTTGAAGAAGAATCACTTAAATAAAAGTCACATGTCAAAAATACATACAGTAATAAAAGTTTGATGTCTGCAGCACTAAATAAAACACATGTTAAATGCATAAAATAATTATATTACACAATAGTTTCATCAACCATAATACTAAAATAAATACAACCCCAATTTCTGTACATCCCCACTGGGAAGCTTTAAAATAGCAACAACAACAAACTACCAACAGCACTATCTTCTCCAAGTACACCTACATTAATTATGTACAAAAGACTTAAATATGAAGTTCATATGACTTGTACAGTACAATAAATCTCATCCAGGCAATGGCCACAAAGATAATTTTCAATTTATGGATTAGAGATAGTTTCTAATTAGAACAAACCTCTTACCCTGACAGGACTAAACACGAGGAGCCAAAAATACACACAAGAGAAAATGTTTTCCTTAATTTAAGCTGTGATAACTGACCAGCTCACAGACTGCCACAAATATTTCCACAAAATATGTCTAAGGAGTTGTGTATGGAAAAAGTGGGAACATTCATATCCCTGATATACAGGTAATATGCATATATCCTTTTCAAAATGAGAATCACAAGATTGATCATGTATAAACACTCAAATATCTGAACAGCATAACTCCAAAGCAATCATAAATACAAACAATTAAATTTTGGAGGTAAAAAGATTAAAGATCTATATGGTTCACTAAAACTAGGATGAGATTCATTATATTAAACTGTTAATGAGAGCTTTCAAGTATATGAATGCAACCACCACTCCTCACTACTCAAAACATTAGGGAGCAGTTTTCAATACATAACCTCAACATTTGAATGCTGAATATGCTGCTATAACTACCCAAGTGCATTTTCTCACACAAATTCTTTCAAGTAGAAGTTTATCAGTAAGAGTTGCCATGATGAAGTAGGGGCCTGACACTATGAGGTGAGTGAGGAAGGTGTGTAGCAGAGGCTGAATAGCCACCACATAGCCAAGAAGCCAAGACCACAGGGAAGCTGCAAACACAGCTAACCACAATCCGCTATATGGCCTGCCTGACTCTCTTTCTCTCTCCTATTCCTGAAATGACCAGATTTAATGGTCATTCATAAGATCATTGAGTTCACCTAAAGCATTAATATTAAACTACAATAATATTTTAGGCTTAACTTTAGAATATATCAATGTCTACTCTTTTAATAACCTTTTAGTTAGGATAAAAAGCATAGGCATATCAGTGTAATCTGTAGTCTATAGTGTTTGCAAATTTCAGTTAATGTTCTACTCAAATGAACCTTTATAAAGTTTAGTCTACTAAAGAACAAAATATAAAGACAATACCAAATGCTACACCTTCTTTAGTGGAAAGTATAAAAGCCTATGGAGAAAAAATGGATGAGGATACCTGATCAAGTTTGTCTCTAGAGCAATGTAATCATGAACCCTTTTCACCTATTGGAACATAGTAAAAAGCAAAGTGACACCGCAAAATTACACTAAAGCAACAGAACTGAAAAGCAAGTTAAGATATTATGTACAAAGCCATATGCAAGTCATCACATCAGAACTAAGATATTTCCTTGTATAACCCTAATCTTCAACAAGTCCTTTGACTGTCAGAAGATCTTGAATACTACACTAGACAGAATATAGCTATTTTTACCATTTAAATTATTACATTTCAAAGCTTATCAACACAAAATACAAGACACTTTCATTTAAGATGCAACATTCAATAGACATCCATCATAATCCACAATTAACACCAAGATGCAATCGTACTGTCACATAGGCTCAAAGAACAACCTGTTTGGCATGTACATGTAACACCCATTTTTTCTGTATGGATATCTGTAATACTGAAGTCTAAAAGTGGAAAATAAATTCATTCCAATTACTAAATGATAGCAAAAAAGGAGGCCTTTCCTTCATTTATTTTTTACCACATGATCACAGAAGCTCAAATTCTGCTTAAAAATCTGGAAAAGAACTTAGAGCCTGGATAAAAAATACTAACTATTCACATTCTTAGGAAAAGGGTAATTTTTTAACAACACTGTTCAAACTTTGTAAAACTAGTCTCAGAACTGTTAAGTCATATCTTCAATCAATGCTAATAATGCGTTTCTTCTATAATAGGTGTTTTTAAATTGTTGCATTTTTCTTTTAAAACAATATTTTCAAAGATTTCTATCTTGAGAAACCCCATTATTTTCACGTGGGTATTTGTCACATGATTATGACCAAGTACAGTAACTAGATATCTATTTGGCAAAGTCTGGTCTGTATATTTTCATCAAGAAACACCTACTAGCATACACTGTATCATACATTACACATAACAACAATTTCATGTAGCAAATCGTTGAGAAATATGGTAAGTATGGATAAATTATAAAATCATTAATCTGATCACTCAAATCATGTTACCTTTACACAAGAATAAATAGTGTTCTCTGTATGATAGGCATCATGCCAAGCCTTTTACTTCTGCTATGAAAGTTGAGGTTTTCAGTTACTCTTGTATGTCAGTTAGCTGGATTGTAAGAACTCATTATCAGATTCTGAAATGAACTGGAAATGCTTTCATACAGTGCCTTTCTTGAAAAGATGAACTTGTGGGAGAAACCAGAGGTCTGTTTGCAGTATTGAACTTGTGGGAGAAACCAGAGGTCTGTTTGCAGTATAACATAAAAACTAATAAAGGGACTTTAATGGAACAATATAAAAACATTATAGTTTAATGACATTCTTGGTATTATTAAGTTCTGGGGGAAACTAACACATGGTTAAAGGACATGATCACTGAATAATTATTTGTTATACTTTTCAGTGATACATTATAATAACAATTGACCCTTGATGGTTCAAGGTCAAAGTGAGTGACAGTTCTTTGGTGATTTAAATGCTTCCCAGGTGACATATTAGTGGTATCCTTTTCATATTGGTAAATGGTAATATAAAATATACGGTAATTTGTAATATAATGAAGTTTACTAAGTTTCATCTTCTGAGAAAGACAAAATCACATCTATCGGAGGGATTAAATATTTTTAGCTGGATACAGTCTTGAAGTATTTTCATTGTCATGAATTATAATAGCAATTACCTAATACAGTAAGTTGATCAAGTTTACCTTTTTACAGTGAAGGATATCACAGCACAAGAAATAATTTTTATTTAGGTATATTAATGTGACTATTTTGAACTCATTATGCAGAGGTGTGCTTTCTACTGAGTACTTTCAGTTGCATAGTGTAGAAATTTCCTTATTCAAATTTCCTTCAATTACTACAAAATGTCGCAAGCCACTAATTGCATATATTTTTCCCTACACTTCAATATGTTTTTAAGGATTTAAAAAACACACATATATATGTATATACGTATGTATATGTATGTATATATGTATATATGTATGTATATATATGTGTATATATAGAGTATATATATATATATATATATATCTATATTATATATTAATATATATACATATATATATATACACAGGCAGTTCCCGGTTATCAGCAGACTCTGTTATCGCGATCAGGTTTTATGGGCCTTGTCTAGCGCCATAAAATCGGCGATTTACGGCGCCATTACAGGCCGAGTTCCGGTTATCGGTGCCATAAGGGTTATTATGGCACTCCATAAGGCTGCTTATGATGCTGATAACCAGTTAACAGCGCAATAAGCCCGATTATGACACCATAAATCACTGAGTTTCGGTTAATGGTGGTTTTTATTTATTGGCACACCCCAGGGAACGGAACCTCCGCCGATAACCGGGGACTGCCTGCGTGTGTGTGTGTATAATATATATATATATATATATATAATATAATATATATATATATATATATATATATATATATATATATATATATATATATATATATATATATATATATATATATATATATATATATATATATATACACATATATATATATAGATATATATATATATATATATATATATATATATATATATATATATAGTTATATATATATATAATATATATACGGTGGGGCCCCCGTATTCGCGTTCTCCAGATTCGCGGACACACTGATTCGTGGATTTCTCTCTGGTCCATATCTACCCATAATTTGCAGGGAATTAGTCTATTTGCAGGGTTTTTCGACAATAAAGAATCACTAATTAGTGTATTTCGATGTTATTTTCATGCCTAAATACATTTTTATGATACGAAAATGATTTACTAATTTTAAAATATTAATACTGATCAATACTGTACAGGCGGCCCTCGGTTAGTGGCAGGGGTTCCGTTCCTGACCACCGATGCTGTTCCGTTCCTGAACGGCGATGCTAAGTGATTTTCGATGCTAAGCAATTTTAAAGCCTACGGCTGCTGCACACCTTCTTTCGAAACTCTAGACCAGTCAAAGGTGCCATAATCCCACAATGGCGCAATAAGTAAAATTATATTTATGCAGTATAGTACTATAGAATTTACTAAAAAGTACATTATAGCATTATAAATACTGTAAAGTGAAAAAAGCCTAGCTTTAATCCTTTGGGTGTCTAGAGTATGTATAGATATAATAAGGTTTATACAGTGTACAGGTAGCTGTAGTGTTCAAGTTACGATCATTCGTCTTACGATAATCCAATTTTATGAGAGACCAAATTACAATAGCCTAACTTTAGCCATCTTCTAGTTACATAAGTTCAATAACAGCAAAAGAGAATGATGAAAGTATGGTTTTAACGTTATACTTGTTGCGTGAACGTGTACAGCCATAAACAACCGAACGAGAAACTACTTTTTTTTTTCTAATTACATACAACTGAATTGGATAACATCCGTTTTGCTTGAATTTCAATCATCATACTACAGTACACTACATATTACCGTAGTTGTTATAAATGGTGTTATGTATAGAATAGAACTGAGATATATTAATGTAATAACTTTATTTGCTATAGATCAAAGATCAATCGGGAAATACACTGTTAAATTTAAACCTACTTATAACTGAAGCTGAGAAAACTGTTCAAGCTGCTAATGACTATTATCGTACATCGGCAACAAGGATAACACTCCAGTAAAAGTATGCCATCAAACACAACCATAGATAAAATTGAGATAAAATCATTTTAATCAAAACTACTGTGCTTGAAAGAACACATTTTACTGTTGGTTTCACACTCATACAAGATAAATAACGTAAAGTTCGTATTACGATGATATAAAGGAGAATTGCAAATGGAATCACGTAATTTTTTTACGCAATAAATATGCTGCCAATGTAATCTATTAACGAAAACAAAGAAAAAGTAGTTCACATTCACAACGAGACATATTCAATTTATATTTCCACCTAAAAACACGTTGTATAAGTAAAAATAACCTTGTCTCATATAAGGCAAGTATCTAGATATTCGTTTATGCTAACTAGAAGCAAGAGAATTCTCTCAGAATTGCGTTATGGGGAAACAAACATGTAATCTCGTATTCGCCATCAACTGACTTCAAACCACAACATTGGCTGCTCCGCGGAATACTGGCTTAAATATGCCATAGTATTTTATAATACAATAATATAAGAATACATACAATATTATTGGATACAGTGAAATAATGTTTAACTTTTTAAAGGATTTATGGAAAAGATGCATAATTAATAAAATAACACCATGCATTTTTTGGAACAGTGGCGGACAAGAACGAACATGAAAAAACATCCCCTAACAACGTGGAGCGTAGTTACAAAGGGTGCCTTAATTTGTATCTTATTTATGTGCAAAAATAAAAATACCCTATACGTAATATATTTTCATACACATTTTAAACATAAAAGCATAAACATTTAAAAAATCAACACATCGATTGCTAAATTTGCACTCTTTTTAACTTGATATTTTCGGAAGAGCAGCAGACAGCGGCTTACAAGAATGAACATGAAAAAACATCGTATTCGATAACGTGAAGGGCAGTTTCAAAAGCTGCCTTTTTATCATATTTCTGCCCAGAAATAAAAAAAACCCTATACGTAATACATTTTCATACACATTTTAAACATAAAAGCATGAACATTTATAAAATCTACACATCGATCGCTAATTTGCACTTTTTTTTAACTCGATGTTTTCGGAAGAGCGGCAGGCGGCGGCTCACAAGAAAGAACATGAAAAAACATTGTATTTGATAACGTGAAGGGCAGTTTCAAAAGCTGCCTTCGTATCATATTTCTGTGCAGAAATAAAAATACCCTATACGTAATATATTATCATACACATTTTAAACATAAAAACATGAACATTTATAAATCGACACATCCATAGCTAAATTTGCACTTATGTAACTCAATATTTTCGGCATAGAGCAGCGTCAGAGGCATATATTTTACCCTAATACCTATGTAATAACTCCATAAAATTTGTTAATATAATTTGCATAACCTTTATGGTCTGAACGGCATTTCTACAAATGTATGAACTTGTTAGACAACGGCGCTAGTGGCGCTGTTAACTGAAAATTGTGCCGTAAAAATACTTTAAAATACCTTATTTTTTTAATGAATATTTTTTACGACAGCCGTAAAACCGATTCGCCGCTGAGCGATTGCGCCATTAACCACAGGCCGCCTGTATTAGTAAGTTTAATAAGATTAAATGATATCACATATTAACTAATAATTCTCTCTCTCTCTTACAGAGATGTATGTTTTTTATGATAAATAAATGATTTACTAATTTTCAAATATTAATATTAATGTAAAGAGCAATCAATTAATTAAAGAAAATACTACAGTGAATTAGTAAGATTTTAGTTTATAAATTTTAAAAATTATGTAAGAATGAAGGAAATCCCAGTCTTCACGCATCTTTCTTTCAAACTCCAGGTCAAAGCTGAGGTCCAACAGCTGTTAAATATATCAAGTAATGTGACAGGAGGGGAGGGAGTGCTCTCTCTCTCTCTCTCTCTCTCTCTCTCTCTCTCTCTCTCTCTCTCTCTCTCTCTCTCTCTCTCTCTACTGAGATGAGAGATTTTTATGGTACACGTATGTATAATATGTTTATTAATATTTTCAAATGATAATAATAATAATAATAATTATAATAATAATAATAATAATAATAATAATAATACTAATAATAATAACTGTAATTACAAAAATTATATGTGAAAGTATTTTACAGAAATACTACGCTAATCTCTCTCTCTCTCTCTCTCTCTCTCTCTCTCTCTCTCTTACAGGGATGTATGTTTTTTGTATGATAAATAAATGATTTACTTATTTTCAGATATCAATATTAATGTAAACAGCAATAATATAAATTCATTAAAGAAAATACTAAGTGAATTAGCAAGATTTTAGTTTATAAATAAAAATATTATGTAAGAATGAAAGAAAACCCATTCTACCCCACATCTTATCTTTGAACTCCAGTTAGCCAAGCTGAGATGGCTGGGGTCCAACAGCTGTCAAATATATCAAGTAATGTGACAGAAGGGGAAGTGTGTTGCCCACACCAGATCATGCAATTTCTCTCTCTCTCTCTCTCTTACTGAGATGAGAGAATTCCTATGGTACATGTGTATATGTTTATTAATATTTTCCCATATTAATAATATAACTAATTTCAAAATTCATGTGATAATATTTTAAAGAAATACAATAATCTATCCATTTCACTCTTTTAAATAAGGATAACCTCCCCTCTCTCTCCACATGAGATAACGTATGTCATAGTGGTAACTCTCGCCCTCTGTTTGGGCTGGAAGTGTATGTACAAGTATATCTTAAGGGCATTACTACATTTTATGGTAAAATAATAATATACAGTGATAGTTTTCAAATGATGTTAAGTTTAATGAGATTAAACAAAAACAATAACATTCTCTCTCTCTCTCTCTCTTACTTATGTATGTTTATTTGTTTTCTAGTATAAATAAATTATTTACCTTATAACTAATTTTCAAATATCAATAAGATTAATAAAAAAAATAGCAATTCCCAGTCCTTTTATTCACTTGGAGGAAGGTGAGCGGAGGAGTAAATGGCAGTTGATATACGAATTGGCGGAGGGGAAGGAGTCGGAGTCTAGGAGTTATTCTCTCTCTCTCTCTCTCTCCCCATTATTATTCTCTCTGTCTCAGAAATAATTCATAATAATTTCACTCTTGATGGTCAGATATATGATGTTGCCATTCAATGGTCACTCTCTCTCTCTCTCTCTCTATCTGTTATTGGCTGAAGGTATATATTTTTAATGACAAAATGTATAAGATGACTTTGAAATTATATTAATATAACCTCAAAGATTAAAGGGGGCGGCCAGCTAATGCCATTTTTTAAGGACAGGACTTTGATATTCATACCACTTGATAAGGTGACTTGGGACATCTCCAAACCACATATAATTTTTGCCTCTGACCTTCAGTTTTGTTGTGACGTCAGGGCGATTTATCCCTAAAATAAGTATTTTTCAAATTCTATTTCCTCCCTTGATATTCAATATTAAGACCTGGGATTACTACCATATATAGACCTGATGTAGACCTCCCATCCAATGAGGAGTTTTTTTTCTAAAAGTCATTTTTTTGCTAGATATGAATTTTTCATTATGGTAAAAAAAATAAACCCTATAAATCAGGAAAATAAATTTATAAAAAAAAAGACGATACAAAAATTGGAAAAAAGGGCTTGATTTGATTGTTCTATAATGTCTTTCTGAGTTATATACCAAATTTCAGTGCTATAGCTTTAAAACTAAGTGAGAAGATAAGTATAGTTTTGAGATACGGGCATTCAAAGTTTTCCTTTGTATTTTTATAAAGGCAATGTTAATAAATTATGATTATTATGAATGCATATTTCTGTTTTGGGTATTAATAAACCAAAACTATGTTATTTCTCATAATTTAATCATAAATGATGATCCCTTTGCTCATATATCGTAGCCTGGGGTACTGCGTCAGACAAGATGGGGCACTCCTTCCTATGGAACTTTCTCTCTCCCCCTCACTAACTTGCCTTATTTCAGTGAATTTTCTTCTTCCGTATGTTAGCGAGATGTTTTCCTTGTATTTTCATCAAACTTGAACATGTACTCATTTTACAAAGACAATGTTTAATAAATCATGATTATTATGAATTTCATATTCCTTTTTGGGTATTAATAAACCAAAAATATGTTATTTATCATAAATGAAGATCCCTTTGCTCAACGAAGGTAGCCTGGGGTACTGCACGACGTGTGCGTCAGGCAAGACGGGGGGTGTTCCTAACTAAGCACCCCTCCCTCTCCCTCTCTTGACTAACTCGCTAATATCGCGTATATTATGATATTCAGTAATCATATTAGAGCTAATTTTCTTCGTCTGTATGTTAGCGAGATTTTTTGCTAGTCTTTTCCTCATTGGCATGATGAAATTCTTGCCGAAACAAAGATAAACATACGTAAAAGCAAACGATGTCAGAGGTGAAACACGAACGTGTACAATACAAGAGGTTTCTCCTTGCACTGGCAGCCGTAAACTGACTAAGTTCCCTCCTGCCACCTCATGGAATCTGTACAGATGCCATTGCTCACAATTTTTTTGACAATAATTATAAAAATTTACGATAACAGAAGAAATATTGCATTTTCTGGTACGGATCAATGTTTTTGGCTTATTGAGTTACGTTTACTAATTACCCTGTAACTACGAAAGTAAGAGGAATTTTTATGAAATATTTTGTATATATATTCTCTATTGCCAAATGAAGCTCCATGAATTTTTTCATGACTGCATTTTTGCCCTATACCCAATATCAACAGTCATGAAATTACAAAATATTCTCTTGTGTACTGTAAAATGATAAAATATTCTATTGTGTACTGTTATAACATATGTGATAATTATAGCCAATTAAACTTGTAATGAAATGCGGTACAGTAAATCAGACTAAGCAACAAATATGGTAACCATCCTCCATGATCTGTCTGAAATTGCTGGATCTGTTCATGTGTGCTTTTTTTTGTATGTTTATGGTACAATAACTGATATTATTTACATTAAAAGGATATGTACAGTACAGTACTGATATATGAGAGAGAGAGAGAGAGAGAGAGAGAGAGAGAGAGAGAGAGAGAGAGAGAGAGAGAGAGAGAGAGCAAGTCTTCCCTGTTATATATTTCGCAAATGAATAGTACGCTTATGATAAAAAATTATTTACTGTACTAATTACAGTACCCTACAGTAATATTAATGTATAAATACAGCAAAATACAGTAATAAAAGTGTATCTTTGTCTTTTGTTTATGCTCTGAGAATCAGCTGATGATGCTTATTACTGAAGATTTTATTTAGGAAAATAATTTAAAAAATAATTTAGTTGCTATAAGGAATTAATTTATTAACGGAATTATTTTTAATTTTGTACATAAAAGTTTGTGATACAGTAATTCATATTTCATTAAGAGAGAAAGTGAAATAATATGTTATAGATATTTTGCTGTTTACTCTTTAAATTACTACATACATACTGTGTGAGAGAGAGAGAGAGAGAGAGAGAGAGAGAGAGAGAGAGAGAGAGAGAGAGAGAGAGAGAGAGAGAGAGAGAGAATCTTTCCTGTTATGGCTGCAGCACAAAACTATATACGTATTTCGTGAATGAATAGTACACTTATGATAGAAAAATTTACTGTACTAATTACAGTACCCTACTATAATATTAATGTATAAATACGTACAGCAAAATACAGTAATCAAAGTGCATCTTTGTCTTTTGTTTACACTCAGAGAATCATCTGATGGCACTTATTACTAAAGATTTATTTAGGAAAATTATTTAGTTGGTATAAGAAACTAAGCTATTAATGGAATTATTTTTAATTTTGTATATAAAAGTTTGTGATACAGTAATTCATATTTCAATGAGAGAGAGAGAGAGAGAGAGAGAGAGAGAGAGAGAGAGAGAGAGAGAGAGAGAGAGAGAGAGAGTAACACGTTGTCACAAAAAATTGCTACAACACTGATGCCTAGAGGTTTTAAGTTGCCCATGTAAGACATTCGGATAAATCTAAAATATTTTCGTGGTGATTACATTAATACAGTGCGTACATATACATAAAAGGATTCTGTTGGTAAAATAATATCTTATAGATATTTTGCAGTGTTTTCTCTTTACTATAAGTATGCTGAGAGAGAGAGAGAGAGAGAGAGAGAGAGAGAGAGAGAGAGAGAGAGAGAGAGAGAGAGAGAGAGAACCAGGAACTATTGTTTCTGGAGTTCCACAGGGTAGTGTTCTTGATCAACTGTCATTTTTAATGTATAAAAGTGATATGGATGTTGGCCTGGAAAACAAGATTGTTCAGCATGCTGATAATGCAACACTTGTGGGTGTAGTAGTCTCCACTTATCAGAAATTAAACTGCCCTCAAGTCTCAATCATGACATGGAGTGGATTAGTGAATGGTGTAGTCAGTGGGGTACGAGGCAGAACTCCAGTGAAACAAAAACTGTTGACAAGCAGATCTCATACAGAAAATCCACCCCATCCTCACCTGGAAGGGAGTGAGTCTGAAGCTTTAACTATTATAGGTGCAACTTTTGACACGTCTTAGTTTTGAGAAACACTAATGAATGTGTCGACAAATGCCGCATAAGTTAGTTATTGTACAAAAAGCATCATATAAATATTTATAACAGTGATAAAATCAATGCAACCTGTTTTAGGTCATTTGTCCTTCCTTTAATAGAATACTGTTCTACGGTTTGGACATCTGCTTTTGCCAGTGATTTATCTTTTTTAGATAAAGTGGCTCATGGCAGTAGTTATCTGTTTCTGAATGCTAGCAGATATGACTTGGACCATCAGCAGATGGTCTCTTGTTTGTCAATTTTTCATAAGTTGTACTTTAACGGAGATCTTTCACAATTACAACTGATCCCTGATCAACTTTTCCTACCATGTGAAACCAGATTTGCTGAAAAGCAGCACCAATATGCAGTACTGTAAATGTGCCTTGCTGTAGAAATTCTCAGTTCCAGAGGTCCTTTATTACTCACGCTGTTGGACTGTAGAACTGTCTCCCTGAGGATGTTGTGCAACTGGAACTTGAAAAGTTCAAGCGTAGAGATATATACATGTATTACTACTTTTCTCCTTGCATTTTAGTACATTTTTATGTTTAATAATTTTTCTTTTTTATTATGTGAGATCTGTTCTTTCTGTATTTCCCTTTACGTCCTCTTACTTCTTCCTAATGAACACCTTATTCTTTGGAAGCTTGAATTAAAAGGGTTCGTCTTAGTAGTAGTAGTAGTAGTAGTAGTAGTAGTAGTAGTAGTAGTAGTAGTAGTAGTAGTAGTAGTAGTAGTAGTAGTAGTAGTAGTAGTAGTAGTAGTAGTAGTAGTAGTAGTAGTAGTAGTAGTAGTAGTAGTACCCTGATGACAAAATTGCCTCTGAATGACCTTGTGTTGGACAATGCTCCTGCTCATCCTCCAGGCTTGGAGGCCAAGTTGCTGGAGAAGATAGTTCCATAACAGTGAAGTTCTTGCCCTTGACTTGAATCCTCTCATTCACACCTTAACCAGCATGCCAACTCCAATTTCAAGAAATTCTACGCCAAACATGATTCCAAAGGTATTTTGAAGCACACAACTTCTGATACAGAGATGACCCCAAATGAATTTTGTAAGATCCATTTCAACATTCTCCTTTGCATAAGCCTCAGACAAAGTATTGGGAGATGTCTCTTACAGGACCATGAACTCTTCCTGGAGGAAACTGTGCCCAGATGCAGTTACAGAATGGGACTTTGAAGTCTTTGATGCTGAGACTGCTGTGGAAGATACTAAGTCTCTGGGAAGTCCAAAGGCTTAGAGGTCAGCGACGACGGTGTGAAGGTGTTAGTGAAGGAGCCAAAGTAGAGCTCACCAAAGAACTGCAAGACCTTCAGAGGGATCATTAACAAAAGGCTGCTGAGGAATTGTATCCAAGAAGGAAGAGACAAAAGAGGAAGCCCCTGGTTCATTAACCCTTTAACGCCGATTGGACGTATTAAACGTCAACGAAAATTGCCTGTTGGGTGCCAAACCGACGACGTACAAAACGTCGACGAAAAAAGTTTTTTTTTAAATTCGCGGAAAAATAGTTATAGGCCTACTAGACAAAAACTTTTGAATCACGCGCCTTGGGGGATGCTAGGAGTTCACGGATCAAGCTGTTGTTTTGTTTACAATCGTTACCCAGGCGCGCAAGCGCGAATTTCTTTCTTCTCGCACTAAAAAGCATCAGCGACACATCTCAGAAATTATTTCGTCACTTTGACATAATTTTTGCACCATTTTATATTAGACGTTACATAGAGTTTTATGTATGAAAATGTGTGCAATTTCATGTAGAATACAACAAAAAACAACTCATGGTTGTAACTTTTATCAGTTTTGAAATATTTTTATATAAATAATGTGCCAAAATTTCAACCTTCGGTCAACTCTGACTCGACCGAGATGGTAAAAAAATGCAATTGTAAGCTAAAACTATTACATTCTAGTAATATTCAATCATTTACCTTTAATTTGCAACAAATTGGAAGTCTCTAGCACAATATTTCGATTTATGGTGAATTTATGATAAAAACTTTTTCCTTACATCCACGCGTTAACTCTTCTGAAAAAATCATAAATTTTTTCGTCCAATTGTCGTAATGTTTGCACCATTTTAAATTAGCCATTACATAAATTTTTATATTTGAAAATGTGCGCAATTTGATGTAGAATACAACAAAAAACAACCCATGGTTGTAGCTTTTATCAGTTTTGAAACCATTTCATATAAATAACGATAAATAGAAAAAATTCGACCTTCGGTCAACTTTAACTTGACTGAAATGGTCGAAAACTGCAATTATAAGCTACAACACTTACAGTCTAGTAACATTCAATCAATTACCTTCATTTTGCAACAAACGGGAAGTCTCTACCATAATATTTGGGTTTATGGTGAATTTTTGAAAATGGCTTTTTTTTTATGTCCGTGTGTTACGAATTCATGCATCATATTGTGATAATATTTTCTCTTGTGTTGCTTTGATTGTTTTACAATTTGTTACATACAAAAATCATCGCAATTTAGTGTACAACGAAAAAATTATTAACTCATATCCCAATATTTATATATGAATAATGATATTTTTTTTCATTTCTGATGGTTGCATACTAAACTTCAGGCAATGACAAAAAAGGGAGCCAAAAATGAACTCTTAATCTTGAAAATTAAGCGTGCTGTGATTTTTTTAGATAAAAAAATTTTCCGCTTCGGCGCTCACTCGCGAACTCCGCCAGCATACGGAAATACCAGCTCGGCGTTTAAGTGTTAATAAAAATATAAATATTTGTTTTAAGCAATTTGTATTTTTCATAGCTAACAAACCTAAGGTCTTAACAACAGGATATTTTCCAAGTGCTAGCTGGTAACCGATTAAAAACAATCAAAGATTGTAAGCAAGGAATCTGTGATATCTGGCAACTCATGCACATACGGGGTGATAGCTGGTCAGAGACCGCTCCATGACATGTCAAGTCGTTCCCCAACCCAGGAACTATAGTAAAAGAGAGGGGCAGCTAGAGGTGGGCAGTAAAATGTTAAGACCTCAGGTTTGTTAGCTATGAAAAATACAAATTGCTTAAAAATTTGTCATTGTTCATATGCAGAACAAACCTTTGATCTTAACAAGAGGATACTTATACTTGGAGGGAGGAACAAGTATACCAAACTGGCTGGGATTTAAGCCCCCTGACCACTCTAACTAGAAGAGCGAGTTCTAAAGAAGGTGGTCTAAGGCCTGTGAGAAGATAGATAAACTGATATCTAACAACTCAGCCATCTGAGTTGAAATACAATGATATATGAGCAGATTCATTGCATCCAGGGAACCAAAGAAAATTCTGACTGTTCATGTAACAATCCATATTAACCACAAAGGTATGTTACCACTCCTCACTCCCCCTTGCTAGAGAGAGAGAGAGAGAGAGAGAGAGAGAGAGAGAGAGAGAGAGAGAGAGAGAGAGAGAGAGAGAGAGAGAGAGAGAGAGAGAGAGAGAGTATTATTTGGGCTACTGAATAGTGTTTCATATTTAAAAAAAAAAATAAAACAAAACAACTTTCAGTATGGGTACCTTACTCACCTGTATCAGACCAGGCCAGCATATGATGTGTCTATTCCTCAACCTGCCCATAGGAAAAGGAAAGGAACAAAGAGAAAGAAAGAGACCAGTCAACTCACTAATTCCCTCTTCCACACAATCATTATAGGTAAGATATAAACTGCCTTGTGAGGGGCACTGGGTGAATTACACAACTTGTTGGGCAGCCACCACAAGACCCAAGGAAAATGTGTCCAAAAACCTGTGGGCAATGTCTTTTCGGTAAAAAGAAGTGAACGTAGATTGACGCAACCAGGAGCCAGCATTCAAAATTCTATGAGCAGCAACATTTTTCTTAAATGCCAGAAAAGAACTTATACCTCTGACATCAGGGGCTCTAGCCTTCACAGACTCAATGACAGAACCATCTAGAGAGGAGTAAGCCTGCTTAATCGCCTCACGTACCTAGAATGAAATAGTATTCTTGGAAACTTCTTTCCTGGAACGACCAGTGCTAATAAAAAGTCTACGACATCTAGGTCTTACATGACGAGTCCTTTTGAGATAGCATTGTAGGGCTCTGACAGGACAAAGCAAGAGCTCCTGTGTGTCGTCTACAAAGGCATTCAGTGATGGGGGGGGGGGGGGGGGGGGGGGATAGGCAAATCTCTCATCATGCACAGAGGGATTCTGGGTCTTAGCCACGAATTCCAGGACAAACTCGAAGGCCACAGACCCCCAACCCCAGGTATGTTTCACATCATAACTCAAGCCATGAAGCTTGAAGAAGCCAAGTCCAACAGGAAAACTGTCTTTAGTGTCAGATCTCTGTCTGTTGAACAACACAAGGGCTAATATGGAGCTCAAGTGAGACTTCTCAGACAAGCGAAACATCCCATGCCAGAGGCTTGAGTTCCCTTGGAGAACAGGTCTGTTCAAAACCCCTGAGCAAGGAAATCTCCCAAGGTGAAGAGATGTCCACGCCTTTCAGACATAACACTAAACCTAGTGCATCTCTATAGCCCCTGATAGTAGAAACAGAAAGCTTTCTCATCCCTGAGGAAGATAAAAAAAAAATCTGCTATACGCTGAACAGTGGCTCTGAGTGGAGAGAAACCCCGTCGACGACACCAATCACTAGACTGCTAATTTCCCCTGGTAAACTGCTGAAGAGGACTTCCTGAGGTAACTGGACATACGTCCTGCTGCCTTCCGAGAAAAACCTATCGCTCAGAGGAGATACTTGATACGTAGTCTCCATCCATGAAGAGACAGGGATTCTACTGACTGGTGAAACCTTTCAACACGAGATTGGCAAAAGTTGCCACCACGGGGGGAATCTCTCTTGGAACCTCTGACAGAAGAGACAGAAGATCTGGGAACATCTCTTCTTGAGGCCACAGAGGAGCCACCAGAGTCATCCTGAGATTTTGAGAACTCATCTGTGTAGAGCTTGACGAATCAGGCAAATCGGAGGGAAGGCGTAAACCTCGAGGTTGTCCTAAGTGTGTTGGAAGGCGTTCTTTGCCAGAGCAAGAGGATCTGGGACCACCAAACAGTAAACTTCCAGCTTCTTGTTGAATCGAGTTGAGAAGAGGTCTAGCATAGGCCTCCCCCAAACCTGAAAAAGCCTGTCTGCGACGACCTGACGCAGAAACCACTCTGTGCCCAGGATTTGGTCCCGGCGACTCAGTCTGTCGGCTACCACATTCTTCTTGCCAGGAATGTACCTGGCAGAGAGCTCCACCCAGTTGTTGATCGCCCACTGGTGTAACTTGACTGTCAACGAATGGAGCTGACGAGACACCAGACCCCCACTGTGGTGTTGTTGGACATCAAAACCACCGAATGACCCTCTACCTTCTCCCAAAACGTCCTCAGCCCCAGAAAAGCTGCCTTCAACTTCCAAACATTGATGTGTATGTAGTAGCTTGTCTTCCGCACTCCAAACGCCTGACGCAAGGTCTCCCAGATGAGCTCCCCAACCCAACATGGAGGCATCTGAAAAGAGAAGGAAGTCTGGAGGGGGAGAATGCAGAGGGATTCCCACCATGAGATTCTGGTTGCCCAACAACCAACGAAGGTCTTGTTTCACCTCCTCGGACAGATTGACTCTCTGTAGAGGGGGAATCTCCTACAAGGAACCAGAAGTCTTTCAGTCTCCATTGCAGAGACTGAAGATGAAGACGACCAAGAGGGACCTCTGGTCTGACAGAAAAACCCTCGATGCTGCTGTATCTATAAACATACCTAAGTAAAGAGCTTTCTGGCTGGAACCAGATTTGACTTCTCTAAGTTTACCATGAAGCCTAGCTCCTTGCAAAACTGAAGAAGACAATCTCTGTCCTGAAGCAGTTTCTCCCTGGAGCTTGCTAATACCAGCCAGTCGTTGAGATACCTTAACAGGCAAATCCCTTGAGCATGGACAAAAGGTGAATAGGGATCTGGAAGTATGCATAATTTAAATCTACTGACAGCAAGAAGTCATTGTCCCTTATCACTGCCTGAGGCTTCTCCACCTTGAACCTTGTCTCCCTGACAAAATGATTCAAGGTGGAAAGGTCTACCACTAGGAACTTTGGGGAGTCGTGAGTGTATGTCCAATTGAGGAGGGGTCTGTCTGAGAGGGGGACAGAGAAATTGAATGGTAGTAGATATCCCACCCGCAGAACGTCTAATACCCATTTCTCCGCTCCATAGCTATGCCACTTGGCCCACTGGCCTGCCAGGCATCCCTTTACTCATGGCAATGGAGAGAGAGAGGCACCCACTCTATCAACGACCTCCTCTGCCCCTTTCCCCAGAGCCCATACCAGGTTTGTAGGGGTGGGATTGAAAGGGACGTTATTGCTTCTTTGTCTTGTTCTGTGGGGGAGATCAAGAGACCGCGAAGATCTTCTCACCTGTCGCCGAGGAGGAGGAGGAGGAGGAGGAGGAGGAGGAGAGCGCCTCTGACTTAGATACTGCCTGATGTGCTAATCTGTCTTTAGTATCTGCCCATTGCCGGTCGATCATATCATCTAATTCAGTCCTTGGAAATAGAAACTGAGAATCAAGGAGATCCTCATTCCTGAGAGCCGACAAAGACTCAAGAGTCCACTGAACTTGCCACCTTGGACAGTGCTGCACCTCCCTAGCCAGGAGGTGGTTGGCCCGCAAGGTGATGCGACAGTGTGCCAGGTATGAAATAGCCTTAGCCCTGGACTGTAACAGACTAGTGAGTGAGGAAGAACTCACTATACCTCCCTCAGTCCTATCCAAAGCAATCCTGGCTATTGCGATGGACCACAAGTCCAGCCAGGAGACCATCTGGAAGATGGAAGCCGCAGCAATCCCCATACCTAAGGACTCTTGTGACAAAAAAGAACCTTCAGACCAAAGCTGTTCCAGAGTTAGACCAGGATTAAGATGGATCGTATCTGGGTTAAGGTGACGAGGCATTAAATGAACTACATTAGTGGAGTAGTACTTCCTATGCCACATGAGAGGAGGAGGAAGAAACTTGGATGATCTACTAGAACGCAGAGAGCCATCTCGGTCTGACACCAAAGCGTTCACATGTTGCAAGATGGACTGAGTGTGACCCAACAAGGGAAGCTCAAAAGAAATCCTAGAGTCCTGTCTAGCACCCGGCAAAGCCTCTCCTACACTCATTGGGGTGATAGAAGACTGAGCTTGTGCCCTTCACTCAAGATTGTTGAACTCACGAATGAGGTCAACAACCTCTGCAAAGGAAGATGTAAACTCTTGAATGTCTCCCTCCCCTACTCTGGGACAGGTGACCAACGATGCAAAGAAAAAGACTTGGCAGTATCCTCCTCCTTCTGTGACAATACTGGTGACACTTCCCTTGGAAGCCTAGCATTCTGGTCATTATTGGATGGAGTGTAAGCTCTAAAACTCAAAGATCTTGAGACCAAAGATTCTCGAACATCATCACACATCGACACTTGTACACGGTCTTGGCTTGAACAGAGTACAGGCTCATGAGAAGAACCACGTACACGATCATGTAAAGGATCACGTACATCAGGCGAAAC